>NC_057802.1:427002722-427318571 GCF_018294505.1 Triticum aestivum | reverse complement strand
CTTCCTCTCCTAACCACCTTAGGAAGCTACCGGTTTCCAACACACATTCATTCTTTCTCTCCATGTTTTGATCTCTAACTCTCTCAACTACACAACCCCCTTTTTCCACTCTGTTACCAAATGTATTTACCTCACACACCCACCATTGCACCCCATGCCGAGCTCTCTCTCTCCCTCTCCCTCTCACCCTCTCGCACTAAATACATGCATTGCCTATCTAGCCCCCCAACCTCTCGTGCGCACGCACGCACGTTGTCTATCTAGGTCACTCCCTCGAGACCGTCTCACTCTTTCTTCCGCACGGTGGGCCACACTCGCTCAATCTTGCTCTCTTTATCTGAGTCTCGTTTAAACTCGTTTTCTTTCACACACAAATGATATATCTCCCTGTTCGGGCCTCGATCGACACACTCTATACTCTCTCACGCAGATTGTCTATCTAGGTCAGTCCATCCAAGCCGCCCCCACTCTTTCGACCTCATGGTGGGCCACGCTCGCTCAATCTCTCTCTCTCTCTCTCTATCCCTCTCTCTCTCTCTTTGTATGTCTCGATTGACCTCGCTTTTTCTCGGACAAAAACGATATATCACCATGTTTGAGCCCTATTCGACCTATTCACATTGTATACTCTCTCACGCACATTGTCTATCTAGGTCACTCTCTGCAACCCGTCTCACTCTTTCGATCGCACAACGACCCTATGTGATCGATTGACCTTGCTTCCTCCCACGCACAAAATATATCTACATGTCTGTGACTAGATCATCTCTCAAGCTCTATCTTACAGCCCTCACCCTTGCCAAAAGCTCAATCGGACAATATCTCTCCAGAGCATATATATCTGTTCAATGAATGTCGGACCACACTCACTTTGTCTCTCTATCTATATGTCTCTCGATTGACCTCGCTTTCTCACGCCGTATCTTCCACACATTGAAGCTACCTCTCCATCCCTCGCAAAGCCGAAGCTATTTACATTGCGAGGGGCACTCCAACCTTGGATTAATTTGTGTAGGCATTTATTCCGGTCGGTTTAGATTATATTTTCGTAGCATTCGGCCCACAACTACTCCAAACACCGTTGCAACCCCCGCAACTCCCCTAGTTGATTTCCCTTTGGCTCGGTCATCGCTCTCTCGCACGTCCTTTCTCGCCTTCAACGTCGCACCATGGTATTATTGTAAAAAACTCTGTTGTTCTCTTTAATTATTATAAATAAGCAACAAAACTACACACCGACACTCCACTTGGAATGGAACAAATTTTGACCCACAAATTAAAGTGCTACAAACTACACACCGAGGGGCCCATATGTCATGAAACAAATTTGGACCCATATACAAATAAAAAAATAAAGGACGAGGATCGAACATGTGACCACGGCCTTCAAGCCGCACGTCAATAGGCAACATACGTAGAACAACAATGTTTGTTGTACCTCCCTTTGTTCACATAATGTTTTTATATTACCACAGCCTATTTAATGGATAACATGTAATATTATTTTTAGTACTATTCGCATTCACTTACTGGTGGGTTCCATGTCTGCGCTCTCTCTCTCCTCCCCTTATGCATTTAGACGCACGGGCAAACACGAAGAACTCGCAGGCGATGTTGCCGTTGACCATATGTGGACGCGTTCACAAGTTACGGCACCAGTTTCACGTGCTAGCAGCACTAGTCAATGTGTACGTGCAATGCACGTTAATTTGGAAGTATATTAAGTGCATGCGGATATTAAGTAGGATATTATTTGCGTGTTATTATGTGATTAGCGCTATTTTTGGCATGAAATTAACTGCACGCTAAACGTGTTGAGCGCTCGACATTGAAGCAGTCTAGGTCGTTGGATGACAAGGAATACATGTGTCTTGATGACGTTTTATATTTAATTTGATATGACTCTAGCAGAACATTCAATCGATCAAAACATAGATTTCATTCAATCTGACTCCGACTTTAAATTATACGGCGATCGAGCGAAAATAAACGGAAATGATAAACGTTCAGATTTTAAGCATGGCAATCCGAACGTTTTTCATGGCAAATTTAGATTACGCGGCGGCGGGGGCGTCTTGCGGTGGGAAGCGGCTCCTCTGCCGTGCTCTGTGTGTCGTCGGGCCACTGACCGACGGCGACGGCGGCGCCTTGCGCCGTTGTTGGCGTACTCCTGGACGTTGGCCTAGCTTCAAGGAAGGCCAACATGTTCTAGACTTTGGAGCGAGTCAACTGGCGGGAGGAGGCGCCTAGCGTTGGCGCAAGGAAGCGATCGACGGCGGCCATACATGCCGCTGAGGGGGGCACTGGCACCCGCGTGGGGACAGGCGCTGTCAACGGCGTGACAGAGATGTTCGTGTGCACGGGCACCGGCATGGGCGTGCACGTCAGTGCACGCGCAGGCGCATGCGCTGGCAGGTGCACGGGCACGGGCACGGGCGTGCGCGTCAGTGCACGCGCAGGCGCATGCGCTGGCAGGTGCACGGACGCGTGAAAATCGGCGGGGACTGTCGGTGTCAAAACCGGCGGGTCTCGGGTAGGGGGTCCCGAACTGTGCGTCTAGGATCGTTGGTAACAAGAGACGGGGGACACGATGTTTACCCAGGTTCGGGTCCTTTCTATGGAGGTAATACCCTACTTCTTGCTTGATTGATCTTGATGAATATGAGTATTACAAGAGTTGATCTACCACGAGATCGTAATGGCCAAACCCTAGAAGCCTAGCTTGTATGACTATGGTAATGAGTATATCCTTTCCGGACTAACCCCTCCGGTTTATATAGACACCGGGGGTTCTAGGGTTACACGGAGTCGGTTACATAAGAAGGAATCTTCATAGTTGGTCGCCAAGCTTGCCTTCCACGCCAAGGAGAGTCCAATCCGGACACGGGTGCAGTCTTCTGCCTTCATGTCTTCATAGCCCATCAGTCCGGCCCATGGATAATAGGCCGGACACCCGAGGATCCCTTAGTCCAGGACTCCTCAGTAGCCCCTGAACCTGGCTTCAATGACGAGGAGTCCGGCCCGCAGATTGTCTTCGGCATTGCAAGGCGGGCTCCCCTTTTTCCGAACTCCAAGATAGTCTTCGGATGTGATGATAGTATCCGGACCTGTTACACACACCATACACTACCGCAGAGAGAATATATTTTCACACGAGTTCCATCCGCTGACAGCTTTTTACAACGTGACATCATGTCTATCCGGTCATAATTTCGAACCGTTTTTCGTCTGCCGTTCAACGTTTCGAGACGCGGTTGCCATTGGCACGTCTTGTCGAAGCAGAGATCGTGTTCCCTTATTGCGGGATCCTCATCAATGCGGGCGTGGGTGACCCAACCGTGCCGTTTGCACGACCCTTGGGAATAGGCGAGTTTAAGGCGAGTGGGGAGGCGCTTGATATCCATGGCCTTTATAAGGGGGTTAGGATTCCCTTTCCTTACTCACACCCTTGCTCTCCCTCAGCCCTTTCGTCCTTGAGCTCCAGCGCCCAAGCTTTAGCTTTTCTTTGTCCAAGAAAGCACTCCAAACATGTCCGGACCCGGAGCTGGAGGCAAGTGGATGGCCTCCTCCGTCAAGAAAAATGACATCAAGGAGCTCCGGGAGGCCGGATACCTAGCCAAGGAGATCGCTCACCGACTCCCGGCTAAGGGGCAGATTGTCCCTACTCCAGATCCCCATGAGAGGGTTGTGTTTCTCACACATTTCGTCCGCGGACTGGGATTCCCTCTCCACCCGTTCGTCCATGGACTGATGTTCTACTACAGGCTGGATTTTCATGACCTAGCTCCCAACCTCATCCTTAACATTTCAACGTTTATCGTTGTTTGTGAGGCCTTTCTCCGCATCCCACCTCACTTTGGCCTGTGGCTGAAGACCTTTAATATGAAGCCGAAGGTGGTGAGCGGCCAACAAACGGAGGCGCCATGGTGGGAAAGATGCCCAACGTCACCTGGCCCGAAGGCTCATTCGCGGAGACGGTGAAGGGGTGGCAATCGGGGTGGTTCTACATCACCGAGCCGCGCGGCGCCAACTGGGCGGCAGCCCCCGAATTCCGATCCGGAATCCTGATGCGGCTCACCTCCTGGCAAGAGAGGGGCCTAACCTGGGGTCCCTCGAACGAGCTGACTGGGCTCCAGACGTGCGTCCAGAACATGATAGACAGGAAAATCAAGCTTGTCAACGTGGTCCAGGTCATGCTGACTCGTCGGGTCCTTCCGTGCCAACGCTGGACTTGCTATCTGTGGGAGTACGGTCCGGCCAAGCACCAGACGCTAATAGAGCTCTTCGGCACGACGCACGAAGAAATCTGGAAAGTACTCTTCAAGGCCGGCGAGACGCCACCGCCCACGACCGAAGATCGTGGGCTTAGCTTAAAGTGCCAGGCTAACTTGGTAAGTTCTTTCAATGTTTTCAAGGTGTACCCTTTACTAGCATATTTCAGGAAAAAGCCCAAGCTTTCCTACCCATGTTTTCAGGCCTGGATCAAGGTAGCAGAGGGGATTAACTGTCCGGCTCCGCTGCCTGAAGACCAGGAATTCCCATTACTGACGAGAATGCTTTTCCCAGCACCTTATGAGGTGCCAGAGAAGACGGCCAAGAAAGCGGCCAAAGGGGCCAAGAAGGGCCCTCGCCGTAAAGGCGCTCCGGACGTGACGTCCGAAGACGAGACTTCCGCTTCGTCCGCTGACGACGACGAAGAGGAGGAAGAAAACGACTCCCCACCTGTAGTGGGGAGGAAGAAGAGAGCGGCCCCCACAAATCCGGAGGCGAAAGCGCCTAAGAGGGGGAAAGGCTCCCTCGCGGATAAATCCGCGTGGGATGTTGATAGCAGTCCGGAGCGACCTCGCCGGACCAAACCTCAGGCCGCATCGTAAGTATAATAGTCTAAGAACGTCTGGCCTTTACGGTTTGCGATATTGATATACTTTAAATCTTGTCATTGCAGTCCGGCACGCGATGGCTCCCTGTGATCCTCGACAGAGGGATCGCTAGATTCAAAGGAGATGGCTAGCATGTCTCCGCCACCTGCTCATTCTGTCTCACCCAAGGGTGATGACGAGGTGGTGTCCCAAAAGACCTTCCCAGACCGAGGGGAGGTTCCGGACACAGTCGGGGTGGCGCCCCAGGGTGACTCCTCGGCCGCCGGTCACATGGGGGAAAAAGCCCCCATGGGACTGGTGACAGGGCCCAAGTTCCATTCGGCCCTCAGCCGGATACCATTCCGGAGGCCTACATGGCTCCGGAGTCCAGCGAACAGCATTCCACGAAAGGAGGGAATGTGCCTGTTCCGCCGGTGACTTCTGTCTGACCAGAGGCACCGGATAATCTGCTGGAGGTGCTACGAGGCACCTCCATTGTGGAGGAACACCGTGTCCTCATGGGCACGGTGATCGAGAAGGTTCAGTTCGTCAAAAGCGGACTGAACGAAGCCCGCACTAGCCTTCTGACGGGCTTTGAGGTACGTAATGTGTGTGTAAGGAGAATGTCACAGTATAGACAGTAGCCCCTGATGCTTTGTTCGGTATTCGGAAAGAAAAAACCGAACAGAGGATCAAGAATATAGTTGACAGGAGTCTAACATAAGTTGTCTATGTGAATAAGCAGGTATCGCTACAGGCTGCTACCGCTCATGCTGCAGAGGTCTCCGGACTGAAGCAGAAACTGGAGTGGGCCGAGGAAGAGCTCGACCTCGTGAAGAAGCAGCTGGAGGATAGCCAAGGTATGCAGTAATCTGCGTGTACATTTAAGAAAAGTGAATAGTCCGGATGGACTAAAGTGTTATAAACTTTATTAGGGGCCATAACCGAGGTGGCAGCCCTCAAGAAGGCGTTAGCCAAGGCCAAGGACAAAGCGGCCATGGAACACGCTGCGCGCGAGAAGCACGAGGCCCGGGTTAGCGAGGCGCAGCAGGAGCTCCAGGACGCATTCAAGAAGTTTGAGTCCTTGGAGCGTGATAATAAGGCGCAAGAGTCCGAAATTGCGGAGGCCCGCTAGAGCGTACAGGATGCATGAGCTGAAGCCCAGAGCGCCCTCCAGGAAATTCAGGCGGCCAAGGAGATTGCGGCGGGCAAGTCTTTCTCCATGCAAAGTAAGTATGTGTGTCGGTGGGAAACGACACCTATGGGATCACAAGAATCCCTACTATGGTTGCCGGGGCGCAGGGTTGTGAGAAGAGCAGGAAGAACAGTTAGCACAGGGATCGTTTACCCAGGTTCAGGCCGCGAGGATGCGTAAAACTCTAGTCCTGCTTTAGTGGCTGTATTTCAGAGAGTTCTTGAGCTCTCGAACTAGCTACGGCGAGTGCGTGGTTCGAAAGAGCCGAATCCCATCTCCAGTACGCCCTGGGCCTGCTTTTATAGTTGAAAGGGGCTGCCACAGTGGCACACAGGAGGTGGAAAGGCGTACAGTGCTATGAGCTTATCGCTCGTATTACAGGACAAGACGCATTTAATGCACCACTGAGGTGTCCCCTTGCTTTATTGGGGACGGGAACGAAGCCCGTCCCGTCCGTCGCCGCTCCTCCTCGCTTCGACACGCGCCCAGGCCAGTGGTGCATGCGGTGCCATGTAGGCAGGTAGGCAGTTGAGGTGGCGCGGTGGTAGGGTCTTCACGAAGATCTGCATGCTGCCACGCGGGCGCTCGCTGAGTTGGCCTGGAAGCTGTATGTTGCCACGCAGGTGCCTGCCCAGCTGGTTGGGCTGGCAGCTGCATGCGAACGGCGGTGGAGAGTTGGTTGGTGCGGGCCTGGCAGTGGCCCTGCTGGCGCCCTCGGCAAGGGTCTTGCCGGGGGGCCCGGCAAGGGTCTTGCCGTGGTGCGCAGTCGTCCCCGGCAAGGATCTTGCCGGGGGTCTTGTGGCTCTCCTCGGCAAGGATCTTGATGAGGATCGTTGTGTTCCAATCCTCATCTGATCTTGAATATTCCTTGTCTTCACAAAGATCTGCATGCCACCATGGAGGTGCCTCCCGAGCCCTGGCCCAACGTAGTTGATGGTGTTGGAAACCGTGGGCTCAAGGGTGGCGCGTTCCGCTGGTGGGGGCGAGCCGCCCCGGCAAGGGTCTTGCCGGGGCCACTGAGGCTGCCCCGGCAAGGGCCTTGCCGGGGGAACCTGCTTCGTCCCTCTGCTCTTTTGTGGTCTCGGCCTTGGCGTTGCTCTGGCTGCCTTGGGCTTCGGTTTTACCTTGGTTCACCTCCCCGGTTCTGCTTGGTGCGGCCGTGGGTGCGGCTCCGACTGTCCGTGCACAGGTAAAGGGGTACAAAGGTGCGCTCCTTCTTTTGTACACCGACAGGAGCCCCCGAGCCTGGGCCACACATAAGCACGACACGTTGTTGGGCTAGGCCCAAAACGGTGCGCGAGCAGGAGGGACGGTTTTTACCGCGGTAATTTTCTGTCTGCTGCGCTTCCCCACGACCCGTGTTGAATGCGCGACGTGGAGGGGTGCGCGTGACGTGGCGGCATGCGTGGGGCGGTTCTCGCACGCATGCGTCACATCGTGGTTAATGTGAAAGGAGGCGGCCAGCAACTTCCCCGTAAAAGGGAATAACCGCGGGTGCGCTGCTCACTTAACCCCCTGTGCCTTCTCCAATCTCAGAGCCGCCGCCCCTTCTCCTTCCTCCCTAAGCTTTGCTTTTGCTTGCCGCCGTTGCGTCTCCGCCGCCCTCTGTCTCTTGCTCCCCCCAGCCGCCATGGCGCCCAAATCCACCAAGGGCAAGGGAGTGGCCAAGGACGCCGGAGTGACGGAGCCGCCGGAGGTTGTGCTGGTGGTGCAGCGGACGCAGCTCGCGTACTTCCCCTCGACGGTCGACGTGTTCGAGCTCCGGGACGCCTTCAAGCCCTTGTGGGGGGTGAAGACGGGGTAGAGAAGACGGGGCATCCAGCCACGCGCGTCATCCCCGCCAACTGCGCCGAGGCTGCCCCAAATCGGTACCCTTTCTTTGTCGATTATTTCTCCTGCGGGCTCTGTCCCCCCTTCTCCGATTTCTTCAATGATGTCATGCACACCTACGGCTTCTGCCTTTTGGATTTTACTCCAAATGCCATGGCGTGCATGGCTCTTTTCGCGCACCTCTACGAAGGATTTTCCGGGGTGCTCTTCCGCCATTACTTCTTCCCTCGGATCCAACCGGGGGCCGCCATCTCCGGCTGCATCACCTGGATCCCATGGTCCAAGGGGGCATACCCGGAGGGCGCCATGAAGGAGAGGTGGGAAGAATGGCGGGGCCGGTAGTGCTGGATCGAAGAGAAAGACCCGCCGGCGTTCTGCAAGGTTTGCCGGGCGCCGCCGGTCCGCAGAAGCGATTGGGGCGACGTCGATGCCGACGACGAGAAGCTCACAATCGCCACCACCAGGATCCTTTGGCTCACCCAGGCCAGGCTCACCCTCGAGATGATTGGGGCGGACTTCATCCGCCGCCGGATCGCTCCACTGCACAACAAGGGGAGGCCGGCCTAGCTCTTCACGAACGCCGCCGACATCATGCGGCTTCGCCCCGGCCTCGACCACAATTTCACAGTGATGGGGCATGCCCATTTCTGCCATCGACTCTTCCAGCTCGATGTGGGCCGTGACGGCGAGGTCGAGCGGACCGGCAAGATCGCGAGGGCCGCCGCGAAGGCTGGCAAGGTCGTCAAGGGGCCCCTGTTCAAGTTGCCGGCAGGAGTGGTCCCGCTGTGCAATAATTCGTGCCGGACCGACATCATTGCCATGATGCCGGACTGCAACGCGCATGGCCCTGACCCGAGCTGGGTCGAGCCGGAGGACATCCAGGTGCAGCAGTTCTTCGACACTCTGCATGAGGGATACGTCAACGCCGACGCCGAGCGGCAGCTTGTCCAGGACACCTCCCAGGCGAGCTGGACTACATCGCCGCCAGGGCGAGGGAGGCGCAGCTTTCCGAGGAGGCCGGCAGCACTGGTGGTGTGGAGGACAAGGCTGCGACGGCCGCGGAGGAGGAGGAGCTCGCCCGGTGGGCGGCGGCCGCTGGGGGGCCCGGCAGCGCCGGCACCGAGCCTCCTCTGGTTGAGGAAGCGGCCGACGGGTCGTCGTCGGAGGAGGCCGGGGCTGTTGACCCTCCGGCCACGGGGAGAGGGTGAGTCCTGCGGCGGGCCATTTCTGGCGAGCCGGTACGGCCCGTTAAGGCCGCGCGGCAGCCAAAGTCCCCGGAGGAGTCCGCGCGTCAGACGAGGGCCACGGCGGCGAAGAAGGTGGTGAAGGCTGCGGTGGCGAAGAAGAAAGCATCTGCCTCCTCTTCGTCCAAGCGCGTCCAGACTCCACCCTCCTCCCCTCCTCCGGCAGACGTCGATGCGGGGGTCACCTTCGACTTTGGGTTACTTAGCCCCAGAAGGAAGAGGAAGGCAACAGAGGAGGAGGTGGATGACGAGTAAGCATCCTGCTTCTTTTTGCCATCCCTGTTTCCTCAATCTGTGCCACTTGTCTTGACTTGTCTTCGTCTTTGCAGGGACGCGGAGACGCTGGCCCAGAGAGTGAAGAGGGCCAAGGCCTCGGCGGGTGACCAGCCCTCGGCTGGTACTTCGAGGGCGCCACTGGTGGTGTTGAGCAGCCCGGACAGCAGCCCCCGGCACAACCCCCAGCGTAAGTTCATTGCTCTCCCCTCGTCGACATGTGTCAGGGGTATGACACTTTGGTGCTGACCTTGCCGGGTATGCAGGAGGAGAGCAGCAACAGGAGGAGCCGCAGAGGGCTACTCCCAACACGCCGCCCCAATCGACCACGCCGCCCCGAGGGGCGTCCCCGGCAAGGGCGCCAAGCACCGAGCCCACGCACATGGAGGAGGAGGAGAACTTGGGTGCTGGTGGCTTCGCCTCGACGCCAAATGTTGGCGGGGAGAGGACTTTTGCTTCCCAGCCTGGCACTGGTAAGTCGTTCGCCCTTCGTCCCTACTTTCTCTCTTCTTTTTGAATCTTTGATCTTGGCTCTACCCCACCCTCTTCTTGATATCCAGACCCTTTCTCGGCAGACTGGGAGGACCTGGACACCATCATCGAGGACGTGGCCAAGGACGCCGTGGAGGAGGCCGAGAAGATCGCCGCCGAGGAGGCCGCCAGGGGCGCCGCGAAGGACGACGCCAAAGGGTCTGCCGGGGAGCCCGGCAAGGCTACCACCAAGGAGGCCAGCAAGGGGCCTGCCGGGGAGCCCGACAAGGCCACCGCTGAGGAGGAGGTGGTCGATGACCAGCCTTCCTCCTCCGCTGCCTCCGGCTCTGGCAAGTACCTGAAGGTGAGCGACGACCTCTTCATCCACCTCCCCGGCGCGTCGAGCACCAGGGCCCCCGTCGAGGGAGAGGTGTTTGACGACGAAGTGCTCGCCTCCGCCGGACTCGAGGTCGACGAGCCGAGCATTGGTGGCGACGACTCCCAGGAGGAGCGGCTACTCCAGGCCATGGGTGCCAACTTCCGGAGGCTCCAGGTGCTCCACCATGCCCGCCTGGACAAAGCTAGATCCAGGATGGCGGTGGCGGAGAAGGCGGAGGCGGACCTCCGGAAGCACGTCGCCGAGACGTAGGAATGGTTCCGCCAGGCTCGCGACGAGCTGAAGGCCGCCCAGGGCGAGCTGACCAAGCGTGATGTGGAGCTCACCATGAAGTTGGCTGACATCGAGAAGGCCCAAGAGACGGCGAAGAACTTGGCCGCCGCCGCCGAAGCCGCCCAGACCCAGCACGAGGCCGCACTGAACACCCAGGAGGAGGACCTTGCCGCGCGCGAGGAGAAGCTTGCCGCCACGCTTCACGGCAAGGATGAAGAGGTGGGGAAGCTTGTCTTGCAGTGGACCCATGAGCTGGAGCAGAGGCACAAAGAGGCGCTCGATGCCCAGGCCCTGGTTCACGTCGGCAAGGTGAAGGAGCTAGAGGTGGAGCGGGACGGGCTGAAGGAGCAGGCCCTGAAGCCGTCCCAGGAGAAGGACACGCTCAACAGCGCCCTGACGGAGGCACAAGGCACGGCCATCAGCAGGGCCGGGGAGCTCTCCGAGGCCAACAACTCCATCAAGGACCTCAGGCTGAAGCTGGAGGGCCTTGAGGGGATGCTCACGGAGGCCAAGGCTCGGGAGGGGACCCTGGCCAAGGAGCTGGAGACCGAGAAGCAGCTGCGGAAGAACGAGGCCGCTGAGCACAAGGATTTCGTGGAGGGCGCGAACCGCTGGATCGGACGTCTCGAGGACGTCGCCGGCAGGATCACCGCGCAGCTAGCCACTATGGGGATGCCAAATGTGAGGTATGTCCCAGAGCGCAGCGGAACCACCAACGCCAAACTGACCCTGTTCTTCGAGTGCGTCCTCGGGGCCTTGGAGCAGTTTCACTCCAACCGGGCGGCTTCTTTGGCCGACGAGAACCGAAGGCTCTGCCGGGGCGCCATGACCAAGGTTCTCACCAAGGTGGCGTACTGGAATCCCACCCTTGACTTCGACGTCGCGCTGGATTGCTTGCCAGAGGGTACTGACCTCGCGCCGCTCAGGGAGCGTATCAAGCCCATCATCAGCCTCATCGACGGAATTCAAAGGGTGGAGGGCCAGCGCCGGGATTAGGCACCCCGTTTCTTATCGCCGCTGCAGGTTCGTGACCAAGACAATTTCTATCTTTTGTTAGAACCGCGGCAACAATTTGATGTAATATAACTCTGCAGTACTTTTGATATTATGCATGTTATTTTCCGGTTCGACCTTTCTTTGTATGTCCACCCTACGTTTATCGGGTAGGCTTGCCGGCGCGTAAACCCAGGGCGGCGTCTTGGGGACGGATCCCTGTTGGCCTGCTGGGTGTGCTTGCTGCCGGGTGAACCACCTTACTGCCCTTAACGCGGCCTCCCGAACTGTCGAGTTTAACTCGAGTCAGAATCGAGAGCGTTGCCAGGTGCAGAAGGCTACCCCGCTACTCTCGACGCAGCCACTTGAGCTGTTGAGCGGACTCGAAACAGAACAAGGGCGTTGCCAATCGCGGGAGGGCCCCTTTGCATGCAGGTTTCCATACATAGGCAGGATCTCAGAGGACGATAACCTTATATATAAAAGGAAATAGCCAAAGCTCTGAACAACTTAGCTTTTCTGTTGCCGCGCTGGCGTCCTTCGCGCTTGCGGGCGGTGCCGTTTTCGCCTGGCCATCTTCTTCTTCAGAAGCCATGGCGACTCAGAACATGCTAGGCTAACTGCTAGACCAGATTCTCACAATTGCGCCCCCTACCTGGCGCGCCAAAGATGTCGGTGGGAAACGACACCTATGGGATCACAAGAATCCCTACTACAGTTGCTGGGGCGCAGGGTTGTGAGAAGAGAAGGAAGAACAGTTAGCACAGGGATCGTTTACCCAGGTTCGGGCCGCGAGGATGCTTAAAACCCTAGTCCTGCTTTGGTGGCTGTATTTCAGAGAGTTCTTGAGCTATCGAACTAGCTATGGCGAGTGCGTGGTTCGAAAGAGCCGAATCCCTTCTCCAGTACGCCCTAGGCCTCCTTTTATAGTCGAAAGGGGCTGCCACAGTGGCACACAGGAGGTGGAAAGGCGTACAGTGGTACGAGCTTATCGCCCGTATTACAGGACAAGACGCATTTAATGCGCCGCTGAGGTGTCCCCTTGCTTTATTGGGGACGGGAACGAAGCCCGTCCCGTCCGTCGCCGCTCCTCCTCGCTTCGACACGCGCCCAGGCCAGTGGTGCATGCGGTGCCATGTAGGCAGGTAGGCAGTTGAGGTGGCGCGGTGGTAGGGTCTTCACGAAGATCTGCATGCCGCCACATGGGCGCTCGCTGAGTTGGCCTAGAAGCTGTATGTTGCCACGCAGGTGCCTGCCCAGCTGGCTGGGCTGGCAGCTGCATGCGAACGGCGGTGGAGACTTGGTTGGTGCGGGCCTGGCAGTGGCCTTGCTGGCGCCCTCGGCAAGGGTCTTGCCGGGGGACCTGGCAAGGGTCTTGACGTGGTGCGCAGTCGTCCCCGGCAAGGATCTTGCCGGGGGTCTTGTGGCTCTCCTCGGCAAGGATCTTGACGAGGATCGTTGTCTTCCAATCCTCATCTGATCTTGAATATTCCTTCTTCACAAATATCTGCATGCCACCATGGAGGTGCCTCCCGAGCCCTGGCCCAACGTAGTTGATGGTGTTGGAAACCGTGGGCTCAGGGGTGGCGCGTTCCGCTGGTGGGGGCGAGCCGCCCCGGCAAGGTCTTGCCGGGGCCGCTGAGGCTGCCCCGGCAAGGGCCTTGCCGGGGGAACCTGCTTCGTCCCTCTGCTCTTTTGAGGTATCGGCCTTGGCGTTGCTCTGGCTGCCTTGGGCTTCGATTTTACCTTGGTTCACTTCCCCGGTTCTGCTTGGTGCGGCTGTGGGCGCGGCTCCGACTGTCCGTGCATAGGTAAAGGGGTACAAAGGTGCGCCCCTTCTTTTGTACACCGACAATGTGGAGGAGACATTCCTTGTACTTACCCGAATTTGGGTTTTCCAGGGGTGTTTACAGATCTGCCGCGCAGCATATCCGATGCTGCCAAGTTTTATCGAGCCGAAGAGGGGATGTCTACGGAAAAGCTATTCTGGTCTCAACATCTTGGACCCGAACATCCGGTGCCCTTTAGCGACCAGCTGAAACAGCTGGTGGAGCTGCACAGGCCGGCAGAGCTAGCCATGAAGGACCTAATAGTCTGGCAGTGGCCTGCCGAGCCCATACCTAGCAGCTACTTCGGACTTGTGAAGCGGCTTGTGAGTGCCTGTCCGCGGGTCGAAGCCATGAAGCGGTCGGTCTGCATTGAGGGTGCCCGGATGGCGTTTGCCCGCGTCAAGACGCATTGGGCGAAGCTGGATGCCAAAAAGCTGATTACCGAGGGACCGCCGGAGGGCAAGGAGCATCGTCGACCCGAGCTGTACTTTGATGGTGTCCTTGAGGGGTCCCGCCTTGTGGCGGAGCAATGTTCGAAGGATGTTATATTTCCATGAAAACATTCGTGTTATCCTATCCCGTAATAGGGAGCAATTATGTTATGTAATATAATGCTTGCGATTTAAATTTTACCTCCTGTGCGACCGTTTATGAAATCTGAGGGTTGACCAGTCGTCGGCTTTTGCCCCCACGTAGATAGTACGGGGGTGTTCGGGATAAATCTAAACACTCTTTACTCCACATTCTGGTCCTTAAAGTAGGTGTTTAGCGCAACGAACAAGGCAATTAGACTATGCAGCCTTTATTACCCTCACTTAGCCATAGGAGTTTGACATAGAAGAAATTCGGCGAAGCCCCTGGTATTCGGAAGGCCGAACTGGGGCGTTATACACGCCTAATCGGAGAAACCGATTCTTCACAAGAAGCGGTGAAAATCTCTATGGAGGTAATACCCTACTTCCTGCTTGATTGATCTTGATGAATATGAGTATTACAAGAGTTGATCTACCACGAGATCGTAATGGCCAAACCCTAGAAGCCTAGCATGTATGACTATGGTAATGAGTATACCCTTTCCGGACTAACCCCTCCGGTTTATATAGACACCGGGGGGATCTAGGGTTACACGGAGTCGGTTACATAAGAAGGAATCTTCATAGTTGGTCGCCAAGCTTGCCTTCCACGCCAAGGAGAGTCCAATCCGGACATGGGTGCAGTCTTCTGCCTTCATGTCTTCACAGCCCATCAGTCCGGCCCATGGATAACAGGCCGGACGCCCGAGGACCCCTTAGTCCAAGACTCCCTCAGGGACCTCGTGGAACCCTGTGGCATCAAGCTCGGCGACAGTGTGCGGCTCCCAACCCATCAATGCCACGGGGATGGGCGCTGGCGCAGTCGGGGCGACGGGAGCCGGAACGGGGACAGGCGCGGCCTCTTCCCGCAAGGCCAGTTCAAGCTCGTCCCAAAGCGCCTTCTGTTCTTGAGACTCCGGCTGGGTGTCTTCCTTAGGAAACTGGAAGACTAAGGGCAGACCATCATGATGCGGCATGGCGTACGTTTAGGTCAGGCTGGTTGGAGGTAGACGACAGGAGAATCGGAGAGGAAGAGAGGAGGAGTGAAGATTGTAGCGATACCGGGTAGTGCAGGGTTGATTTTAAACTGCGGCGCCGGTGACATTAAGTGGGAGCAGTTGGGACGAAGGTGGGCGGCGGAGCCTGGTCAAAGGGCTCGCCTCCCGGTGAGCCTGCACAGCGGTCTGCTCGCACGCCTCCCTGTCAGCCGGCGCAACGTTCTGCTCGCACGCCACCCGTCGACTCACACACTTGCTCGGACGGCACCTGCCGATGAGAAGCGGGACTCGTGGCGGCACGTAAACGCCCACGGTTTCAATAGTGAAAGCGTTCGCCTTAACGTGACAGGTCTTTGTTCCAAAATACCTTGGTTCTTCATTTGTGCAACTTGTCATAAGGAGCTTGTCTCAAATTGAAGAAAAAATTATGAAGTAATATTTGTGCCATATCACGTGAACAAGAATTTATGGTCACTTTTGGGTTTTCTGAAATTTAAGATCCAGGATTCGAAACAATATCATAACCTGCATCATGCAATAAATTTTCAAGCCATACATCTGTCCTGTTGTATTTCTTAAGAAAGGATTTGGTCAAACATTTTGCTTAGTTAGGCTTCAGTCAAGTTATATATGCAGAGTAAAAGGATAATCCCTCCGTACCAGTGCATTGCCTGATATATTAACTCAAGTATTAGGCACGAACAAACGGGCTCAATTCTGTGCTCCCTCCGTCTAGGTGTGTAAGTCATCTTACGAAAGTCAAATAATCCCAAAACACTTAGGCGCGATACATTAACTCTCATCTCGTTTCTTGTTTCGTGACATATCAACCAATAAGAGATGTGGGCCATGCATGCTTTAAATGACTTGAGACTAGCAAACTCGACATGCAGTGGTTAGTTCATTGCATGCAATGTTATTAATTAGCCAAAAAACATTAAGTTCTCTTGTTTTCCCCTCCGGTCGCGGTGCGCAACCTAAGATGACTTGCACACCTAGACGGAGAGTAGTAGTAGTAGTAGTACTAGGAAATGCAGTTGACGGGTGACCTTGGCGAGCGGCGACCGAGGGAATTGAACTGTGCTCGGCACGTGATACGTCTCCGTCGTATCTACTTTTCCAAACACTTTTGCCCTTGTTTTGGACTCTAACTTGCATGATTTGAATGGAACTAACCCGGACAGACGCTGTTTTCAGCAGACTTTCCATGGTATTATTTATGTGCAAAAACAAAAGTTCTCGGAATGACCTGAAACTCCACGGAACATCTATTTGGAAAATAAGAAAAATACTGGAAGAAAAATCCACGTCAGGGGGCCCACACCCTGTCCACGAGGGTGGAGGGTGCACCTGCCCCCTAGGCCGCGCCCCCTACCTCGTGGGCCCCCTGACGCTCCACCGACCTCAACTCCAACTCCATATATTCACTTTCGGGGAGAAAAAAATAAGAGAGAAGGATTCGTCTTGTTTTACGATACGGAGCCGCCGCCAAGCCCTAAAACCTCTCGGGAGGGCTGATCTGGAATCCGTTCGGGGCTCCGGAGAGGGGGATTCGCCGCCGTCGTCATCATCAACCATCCTCCATCACCAATTTCATGATGCTCACCGCCGTGCGTGAGTAATTCCATCGTAGGCTTGCTGGACGGTGATGGGTTGGATGAGATCTATCATGTAATCGAGTTAGTTTTGTTAGGGTTTGATCCCTAGTATCCACTATGTTCTGAGATTGATGTTGCTATGACTTTGCTATGCTTAATGCTTGTCACTAGGGCCCGAGTGCCATGATTTCAGATCTGAACCTATTATGTTTTCATGAATATATGTGAGTTCTTGATCCTATCTTGCAAGTCTATAGTCACCTACTATGTGTTATGATCCGGCAACCCCGAAGTGACAATAATCGGGACCACTCCCGGTGATGACCGTAGTTTGAGGAGTTCATGTATTCACTATGTGCTAATGCTTTGTTCTGGTACTCTATTAAAAGGAGGCCTTAATATCCCTTAGTTTCCGCTAGTATCCCGCTGCCACAGGAGGGTAGGACAAAAGATGTCATGCAAGTTCTTTTCCATAAGCACGTATGACTATATTCGGCATACATGCCTACATTACATTGATGAATTGGAGCTAGTTCTGTGTCACCCTATGTTATGATTGTTACATGATGAACCGCATCCGGCATAATTCTCCATCACCGATCCAATGCCTACGAGCTTTTCACATATTGTTCTTCGCTTATTTACTTTTCCGTTGCTACTATTACAATCACTACAAAACACCAAAAACATTACTTTTGCTACGGTTACTTTTGTTACCGTTACCACTACTATCATACTACTTTGCTACTAAATACTTTGTTGCAGATATTAAGTTATCCAGGTGTGGCTGAATTGACAACTCAGTTGCTAAGACTTGAGAATATTCTTTGGCTCCCCTTGTGTCGAATCAATAAATTTGGGTTGAATACTCTACCCTCGAAAACTGTTGCGATCCCCTATACTTGTGGGTTATCAGCACGGTAGGTAACTCGTTCTAGTTACTAAAGCATCCCTCCGTTGTTCATCGGTAGTCATTATGGACCGGGGACATGAGGGGAATTTCCTAGGGCTGGAATTCCGGCCGCCAGATATTTCGACTCGAAATGCGGAGGCTCGACTGCTTGGTGTTGCCTATTGTGCGTACCACGCATGCCAGCAGAAGGACACGAGCCCGGTTTTTTTATTTTTTTTAGGATCAACACGACCCAAGGTCTGGCTGGTACGCCATTGGGTCCTACCATTGGAGAATACGAAAGGAACCTTTCAAATTGCTGAATGAATCTATGTGTATTACAATGCCCGTATTTTCCTTGCAAATACCAATCTCAACGTGGTAATTGATTTATGATGAGTTGTTGAATTAGAGTGAGTTTGTGATATAGTGATCTCAACGTGGATTTCCCATTTCATGGTATCCCTAGTAAGTTTTCAATGCAAATTCAAATTTAAAAGATGAACAATATGGAGGTGAGAAAACTTTGTATGTATTAAGCATATGACCACACACACACACACACACACACACACACACACACAGAGAGAGAGAGACACCCACACACGAACACAACAACAATCCAATAAGTATAGTGCATCTATTTTTCCAAACCATGCATGTATGACATGAATTCAAAAATACTCCTTCTGTTCCTAAATATTAGTATTTTAGAGATTTCAACAAGTGACTACATACGGAGCAAAATGAGTGAATCTACACTCTAAAATATGTCTATATACGTCCGTATGTGCCAGTCCATTTGAAATCTCTAAAAAGACTAATATTTAGGAATGAAGGGAGTAAAATGTAAGACATGCATGGTCCTCAATTCAATATTTAAAATGAACATGAAACTGAAACATGAATATTAAGTCTAGTACTATAGTACATGCAAATGTTGTGTTTAATTAGGCAGAGCTATGATTGTCGGGGGTCAACCCCTCAACCTTAGATAAAATTGTGAAGCTCTGTTTAGGGTTGTTTAGATTATATTTGTCCCCACCCTCCCAAGCACCGATTGGTTGTGCACCCCCACCCCTCCTCCCCGGGAGAATATCATGTGCCCCCATACCTTAGATGCTATATGCCGATACGAGTTGCTTGGAGCTTGTAGATCTGAGATATAGCAGCTCACATGATGTCTTAATATTTTTACAGGAACCTTGATGAGTTTGAGAATTGCACACAATTTGTACAAAAACTACTCAGATGCCCTTGGATCCCATATCCAACGACCTCGAAGCTCGTATCACCGTAGCATCTAAGATGAAGGAGGACATCATATTCTCCTGTATGTAAGAATATCGTGTGCTACCACACCTGAGATGCTTTGGTGATACAAGCTCTTCGGAGCCGTCGGATTTGTGACCCAACACCTCCTCGGTGGTTCGTATGGTTTTTTTGCAGAAAAGCCCCCAAAGAGTTCGGCCACTGCTTACAAGCACAAAGACTGCTCAGATGACATTGGATCTCAGATCAAACGACCTCGAAGCTCGTATCACCGTAGCATCCAAGATGCGAGAGCACCTTATGTTTTCTTGCACGGGAGAAGATGAGGTGGTCCCACACCGTAGATTCTATGGTGATACGAGTTCACGGAGATCTAACGGCCCACAGTAGGAGGTTTGAATGTTTTTGCAATATACGGCTGAGAGTGTTTGGGAATTGCACAGAAAGTACAAGTACTATGCACGTGCCATCTGATCACTGATTATACGACCTAGATGCTCATATCACCGTAGCGGGTAATTAAGCTACGAGGAGCCGTTGGATCCAAGATGCAGCGGCACACACAAGGCCTGAATGTTTTATTTGCAAAAATAACCTTTGGAGAGTTTGGAAATTGCACATAATTACAAAGACTACTCCCAAGCCATTGGATCTCACTTCCAACAGTGTAAAAACTCGTATCACCATAGGATCTGAGCTGCGGGGTGGATGTGATATTCTATGCCGCTGTCATTTTTGTTCGTAAACTTGCAAAATACGTGTAACTCGTGCCGTTACTTGTCTAACCGTGCAAAGTGTTTGTTAAAAAAAACCATCCTACACTGAAATATCGGAACAACACACGGGGGTCCCACTTGTCATTAATCAAATTTGGACCTAAAACTAAAACATCTGAAAGACGAGATTCGAACTGGCAACCTGGACTACAAAGCGTAAGTCGATAGCCTGAAACAACAACGGTTGTTGGCTTTGTCCCATAACTTGATTTTATACAGTATTACGTTGAGTAGAGTAGAGGGAGTGCCTCGTCAACACGTGCATGACCGTTGACTCACTTACTGGTGGGTCCCAGGTCTGCGATGTCGCTCTTCTCTCCATCGTCTAACCTTTGCACGGGCACACACGAAGAGCGGCGCTAGCTTGCCGTGGTGTTGTTACAACAAAAAAAACTTGGAAAATAGAAGAATCGCCTAGAACAAGAGACGTTGTGGCTGGTCGAGACGGAGCTAACCACACCTATCCTCCGTGCCACGTTAGCATGAGGAAGCTGTGTGGCTAGTGGGGTGTTTTCGACCGATTGGCTGGGTCCCGAGGTCGAACCATAGGTACTACGTCTGATACAGTATATTTTTACACGCACATTTTTACTCCGTGCCGAGACATGGCACACCCTGCCGCGCGGTTTCGGGGTCCTCTTGGGTGGTGCGCGCATATATTCTTCCTGACGTGGGACGCCCTACCGCGCGTTTTCGCCGAAGCAAGTAAATGAGTAGTCAAATCATGAAAGACCACCTTTCTCGCCGAGTACATCAGTGAAGCACGATGGCTAGCTAGTTGGGCTAGTTCGACCGATTAGCTAGGCCGCCGCCACATTTGTTTTTTCACCCCTTTTTATCTACTTGCCGGAAGGTAAATTTAAATATCCACCGCGGCGTTGCTCTGGTTTTTGGGTGCGGCAGGATTTTTAATTTTTTGATTGACGGGAGCAGGCGTGGCAGGATTTTTAAATTTTTGATTGACGGGAGCAGGCGCGGCAGCAATTAGTCACGATGACTCCGCCTGTAAAACCCACTGCTCCTTGATGTGAGAAGTCGTCGACCGGTGTTTTACCATGGTGAAAACCAAAAGATTCCCCGCTCCTCGGCTGGCTCCCTCCGCCTTCCCGTAGATTGCATTGCCTTTCAGCCGTTTCGCCCCCTGCATCACCAACGTCGTGCGCCATGAGAAGCGAGGGACTTCGGTGGTGTTTAGGCGCCCTCTGCATGGGCATGTCCATGTCTCGGCGCAACATGACCATTGGATCAAACTCAGACGGTGCAGATCAGTCACTGCAGCACAAAGCATGTGGGTGTGTTTCGTTGCATTCTCATCTCAATATAGTTGTTTCCTCTTCGTGTATTTGTGTTAACCTACTAGTGTGGACTCATGCACCCTTCATGCACTGTGCCAAACACCCAAAAGTGGGTCGAGAAGGGAACTTTTGCTCCGATCCCGTGCACCCTTCATACACCCTGCCTAGCACTATTCGTGCTTCATATGGTTCATGTTTCATGGAGTACTGTAGCACCGTACTCGCCGTGTGCTGTAGACCTAGTTCTGTTAACATTGATCAACCGTTCATTCTCGACCGGACAGTCGAAAAAGCGGTACTATGTTACTACATTACTGTTCATATTGTTGACATGCGCACAACATCATTTGTTGTCGTCATATCTTACTACACTAGCAACAAGATTATGTAGTACTGATGTATGAACCACTGCACATACCTAGTAGTAGGAGCACTGTGTATGTTCAAGTGGCTGCCGTGTTTCGCACTCCTCCGTCGTAAGAGTGGAAACACTTGATGTAATCATTTTTTTCTTCAGAAAAACAGTGGACACGCTCTACCGTGCGGATCCTCCTCCAGCCATGCACTAAATTACTCACTTTCGCTGACGTGTGGGACAACTAGCATCGGGGTCCACCAGCCATGCACTAAATTACTCCGTAGTAGAGTGACGGTAGACTACCCCGATCGAAGCACTGCAGTAATGCCCAATGAGCCGTCAAATCACAAAACCCCCCTCCTTTCCAGCAGTAAGTTGGACGGATGAAGCAACCATCATTTCACTCTTCTCTCTCAGCTTCCTCTCTACCCAACTCACTTGTCCCTCATCTTGTTCCTCATTTCTTCAAGAAAACCCCGACCTGCTTCTTCCATTGTTCTTCTCTCCCAAAGAAGGAAAGGTGAGCGCATCAATGGTGTTAATTCTGGCCAAGGCCCGGTCTTGCAACCCCGAGACTGATCTTATAACTCCCTCTCTGTTCTTCTTTTGGGTTTGTGATTATGGTTTATTTTATTTTATTTTTATTTGACAGTTTCTTGATGGACGTTGGAGCACCGGCCGAAGTGATGTCTATGGCTCTGGCCAAAACCGTCGAGGCTCATGGTACGAAGAAGCACAAGCACCCCGCCAAGACTACCGCAGACAAGCTCAAAGCCATTGCCCTGTCCAAGCCTCCCTCTCCAGGATCCCTCATTAAGCAAGTCCAGGTAATATCTCTTCTTGACGATCTTTTTCTCGATCTTGATCATGTTTTTTCATCTAACACGCAGTACTAGTACTAGTAGTACAACTTTCCGGGTGATCTTGCATGTGATTTTTGTGTGCCAAATGACGGTTCTAAATTCCTCTTTTGACCAAAACATACGAGAGGTTGACACTGATTTCTTATAGATTACTTTCAACTACTCCCTCTGTCCCAAATTTCTTGTCTTAGATTTGTCTAGATACGGATGTATCTAATACTAAAAGTGACTTGATACATCTGTATCTAGACAAATCTAAGACAAGAATTTTGGGACGGAGGGAGTACTTTATGAACATCAATGCTACCTTTGATGAGGGTATATTTGCCTCGGTAACTTGTGTTATGGATATTGCAAGTAATCCCTCTGCTCTCATGCCTTTGAAGACATGTTCTAGTGTCTTTGTTCACTCATTTCTGTGCGTATATGTAGTCATATATGGAGTATAATATCGAAAATCATCTTATATTTCTGAATGAAGGTAGTAATAAAATATGGTTTCTGTTTGAATTAGAACCAGGTCCGCGATGGAGATGAAGTTCTCAAAGTCATGCCGTGTGAACTGGAAGACCTGAGGATGAGTTCTACTGCTAAACTATCCAGCTGTTGTGTCCTTGTCGCGACATGTTCTAAACAAGTGTTTTCCTATAGCATTGTTGTCAGGCGTGTTCTCGAGGCTGTACTTGACCACAACAATTTCCTGGTTGTGCCTTCAATTATGAAGGGTGTGGTTCTTGTAAAGCTACCCAACAAATCTGATGCGGCCTGTCTTCATTATCATGTTTATGAGTGGAAAGACCACTTTGTTAGGTTCTCCAAGGTTGACGAGATGGTGATGGTGCATGTAGACATCTCTCACAAAGTCCATGGCCTAGTCAGTTATGCGGGGTTCATCCCGTAGGTCGGTGACAAGATATAGTCTGCAGAGTTTGATTAGTGCAACTTTGCTTGTCTGTAGTAAGTACTATTGTTCAGTACTTGATTTGTGTTTGTGAACCCTGTATTGTTTATTAGTACTGCCGCTTTTGGTGTGTGGTCAGTCCTGAGAACGCTCTATGTTAATGTCTGTCCACTCAATCCAGAATGTATATTTTGAAGTATCCAGATCATCTTTTTTGTGAGGACAGTTTATCAATTATGGTTACACTCCAATATCTGTATGCATTGCAGGGTTTATCGCACCCACCAGGATTTCCAGTCCCATTGATGTTCGGTCCATATGATTTGTCACGACCTTTGGACTGTCCTGCTTGTGGGAGTAGGCGGGGCCCCTGCATGCCACCCGTAGTTGGACGATCAATCTTCTGTTTAGTACTTCAACATAGTGATTTCCTGGTAAGGATTCACTCGTGTCACATCAAGTAAATCTTATTGATTTACTGTCAAAAATCTTATCTTATTGATTTACTGTCTAAATCTTATTGATTTAATGTCATGTTTTCTTTCTTTTCCTGCAATTTTACGATGCAGGTTTTGCCATGTGACATTCATCACAGAATAAACCATTTGGTTTGCTCTACGATGGCTATTTTTGCAGGTTTCACTTCTTATGTCGTGTCAGTAACGAATGCACTGTCCATCACTTATATTACTGGAAAAAATTGGATCAGTCTATTGTCTGAGTACAAGCTGAATCCCTATGATGAACTGCAGTTTGGTTTAACAAAAACGCCACAATTAGTCCTTCTCGCGTTTAAAAGAAATGAAGAAGAAAACTGGATCACGGTCACGAAGCCTAGTCAAGTTAGAAAGCTAATCATAGCAGACCAGACACGATCGCCGCTGTCTCGCTCATCGGTACCACCTTCAGCAACGGACCGAGCACCAGCAGTTGCTCTAGCAATGACAGCGGCAGTAGCTCAGTCTGATCCAGCTGAGGATTGGGCACCGACCGCGTTAGCGGATCAGGCTGATCTACCGGAGGATCGGGCATCGACACCGGCACCTGCTCCGACACCGGCACCAACTCTACAAGGAGCACCATCTCTGGCAGCAGCATCGGCTTCGGCACCTGCACCAACACTTGCACTTGCATCTGCTCCGGCCCGTGCAGCGGCAGCCGAACGAGCAGTTGCACCGGCAACAGACTGGGCTGCAGTTCGCACTTCATATACCAAAGTCCTTACAAAAACCGACATGTCCACCTTCTTGGTAAGCATTGGCCGCCCAAGTGTTTTGTTCTTTTTTCTTTCCATGTTGTTTCACATGATTCATTGTGTTGATCTAACTGTTTGGGTACGTCTTCTTGTTTGCAAACAGAGAATTCCTAGAGCAACGAGGGAGTCCTTCAACAATCCGGGCGGCAGCGGCCAAGTTTCTCTTACCATGCGCAGCCTTGGTGTGAATGAACCTGCTCAATATGCCGTAAGTACAAAGGATGGTCGCATGATGATTGATGCTAAAGGATGGTCAAGGTTCAAATCTAAATCATATCTTGCGGTAGGGGATGATGTCAAAATCAAACTTTCTCAGCAAGGAGAGCTGGTCCAAATCAACTTTGAAATTCTTCAGTACTGCCGAACTGATCTATCCACCGAGAGATTTTGATGTAATACTCTGGCATGGTGAAACAAGTGTCCTGTGTGTATAAGTAGTACGACAGTATCGTTGATAGAATTGCAACTCTGATTGCTGGTTAGGAACTGTCGTTTCATTTCATTCCAACAGCTGCTGTGCTTTATTCAATTTTGTGTATTCGCCTTGTGACAGCATCTAAAACCAGCGCCATACCGACCGCTTGCAATATGAAAAGCGCTGAGGTAGAACACATGGGCCCCCAAACATGCAGGCCCACCGGCCTATGGCCCAAAGTCCAGAACCGTGAGCCTGTCTGAGTATTTCTCAGCTGAACCCCCGTAATGCCCGTGCGTTGCATGTAACATCAAGATGCATTTGCATGAGTATCATCTTGTGAGAGAAAAGGATAAACGAGGGAAGGCCTTATTTGCAAATGTGGAGAGGTGTGTGGGTACCTTTTTGCAAAATTGCCATTGTTTCCTTCCTATCCGTCAGATATAAATCGGACGACCTATATTGCAGGATGACAGGCACACCATCATCACCAACTCGTCTATACCGTGTTAAAAAAACTCGGTTTTTATAATTATATATGTTATATATATTCCCCTTGATTTTTCTTACGTATAAAGTTGTGTTATAAAAGATCTTTATATTTCTTTACAGAGGGAATATCTCTCTGTCAAAAATATATTTATGTGTAATAACTAGTTACTCCTGTCTTTCCACTTCCTTGTGCTGATATGTGGGGCATCCGGCAACGGGGTCCACATGCCATATGCACCAAATTAGAGTGCACAACTGCACGGTAGACACACCCCGGTCGTAGCGCCGCATTAATGCCCAATGAGCCGTCAAATCACAAAAAATCCCCACCTTTCCAGCTTTAGCAGTAAGCTGGACGGACGAAGCGGCAATATTTCACTCGGCCTGAATCCCTTCTCCCTTGTCTGCTTTTTCAGAGAAAACCCCCGCTCGGCCATTGCATAGGGTTTTCTCAAGGAGAACCTGGTACGAATTCTTCATCCATCCCCGATAAATCCAAGTCCCTTGGTCGCGGGTACTCCTAGGATGGCAGCCGCCGCCGTTGATGCATTTTTCTTCCTCCTGAATCTAGTGTCTTTCATTTGCAGTGCCAAAAGTGCGAGGACCCTACAGATTTCTGCGCCCTCGGCGAGACGTCACACTTGTTCCTTCTCACCCTAACACAGGATTTTAAAACGCGCATAGTATGTTCCTAGAATCCTCTTCTCTATCCGGGAGGGTGGGGTTTTTTGAACATGATGTCGACTAATTTGGAAATTTGGATTGCTATATTTGGATAAAAGGTACTAGTACCATGGTCAACACTGACGTGAAGGAGGAAAGTATTTCTAGATTTGGATATAGGGAATATATTGTGTTCTCATATTATTTTTCCTGCAGTGCATTCCTTGCTCTGCCAGAACACATGTACTCAAGATGCTCGGCCTTGCCATAACTGAATACACCAGTTTAATGGTAACAGTGAAGACAAGCCATGGATATAAGTTTCGAGTTGGGTTCATGAACCAAGAAGATCGCTGCTTTTTTATGGCCGAACTTGGATAAACTTTCTCAAGTGTTACGGACTGAAAGTTGGCGCACGAATGTTGATGGAAATAGCAGAACCTGGTCTCATCTTCACTGCGATCTTCCACCCCGACGTCGTTCCAATTGTTCATCCATGTTAGTTTTGTATCTGGTTCTTACTTGTTGCCTCGATTACTTCTTAATCCACCTATTCTGTCTAACTAATCACAATTTAACTTTAGAAGTAGCAACGAATCTCTCACGAAGATGCTACTTCTAACTAATATTTTCTTATAATTGGTGGCACGTGTAGGTTTTTTCAGAGTTAAGCAGGCTGCTCGTTTGTTATTCTGTAACAACTCGGCTGTTACTGATGGCACTGAAGTTGACTGGGACAACATCCACAAGTTTCTACACTTTGTTGATCGTCTTGAGGTCCTTGTGGGGCGTTTCAATGGTGGAAGGCCACGTGGGATATGTGAGCCACTGCTGCACTCGTTGAACAGGTCCAACTATGTCGAGAAACTTATGGTACGAGCTGTTTTCTGTTATATATGTTGTTCATAAACTATTGCTTATACACAGTTTTACAGCTGTGATCTTCTTGAAACAGAAACTGCCCAGTTCTATTGTTCCTATACGGATGCCTGACCATCATCGGGTCAGACTTGCGCTTGGTCACAACATGATGTTTATGTCGACCTACTCCATTCCCCTTGGAGGTGAAAAGATACTTATTCATGGGTGGCCACAAATAATGAAGGCCCGTCCATCTTGGAGAATAGGACAGAAGATTATGTTCCTGCTTTTCCATGGCTCTAAAGCGAATATCCTGTTTATTGACCACATTGCGAGATGAAGCCGCTTTCAGAAGGTTGTGGATGCGCGGGGTGGCGCCTGGGCCTTGTCTTGGGGCTTGGCGGCCTCACCCTTGGTTAATTGTAGGCAAAGTAGCACTGTTCGTGGCGTGCTTTGTACGGTTGAACCTGTATAAGTACTCATACTGCTTTCATCTATGGTTGTTAAGTGCCCCTGCTGGTTTTAGTTAAGGCTATTAAGTATTCCTGCTCCTTTTACAGTCTGTCGTGTTTCTTCAGTCCTGTCTTCCTCCGGCCGCCAAAACCAAACCAATGCCGGCGGGGCCACCGGCTTCCGCCTCCCACGGCTAGTTGCGCCTCTGCGCACGCATCGCCGTCCCACCGTCTCCTAAATCGTTAACGCCGACGTCCGAGGCCTCGCCGTCGTCCTCCGTGCGATTTGGTGCGCTCGCCGCGACGCCGCCCTCTCGCGTTGTCAACATGGTCAACAAACAACAGGAATCGGTAGAAGTACGTGGAGAGGATGACAGTAGGGGCCCACCATGTCAGCGTATGGAAAAATAAAATGCTTCCTCCTAGTGTTTTCCTGACATTTGGGACCCACGACATTGTGAGCCTATATAGTCAATAGACAAGAGAACATCACAAGATCGGCTGACACCTGGGACGTAGCTGCTCGAGCAGTATTTTTTTGTTATTATTGAGACAGAGCAGGGTTTGAACTGGCCTGTGGCCCGTCTAGCCTAGGTTTATATTTTATGTTCACCATGTGACCAGCCCAGCTATTTTTTCTTTGCAAAAATGAGCCCAGTTTATTTTTTCTGAAGAATACCGAATCCAGGCCTACTTATTTTTCTATGCCCTGATGGGCTGCAACTCTTTCAAGATGCCTGCAAATCTTGAAAGTAATATGAAATGGGTTGTAAATATAAAAACAGATGACAAATTGGCAATTACTTTATAATTTCTGGATTTTTTCACATTTTCAGATTCCTATTTCAGTGGGCATTAATCTAATTTAAATATATCTTCAAAATACTTTAAATCTGGCTCGACATTTCGGTATTAAAAATAGTTTGGAACCCACAGAAATATGCAAAATTGGCCCTGGCCAACCAAAAAACGGACTGCAATAAATTGCATAAGAAGTCGCAATGAGCTCTATATAAATTATTAAAAAAGAGGGAATGGTCTGACTTGTGGGCCTATTAAGTTGACACGTATGCAAGATTGTTTTAGTTATTATATACGTCAACAAACGATTCTAGCAGACGTAACCGTTGGATGTCAATCCAACGGCCGTCGTGTTTCTTCAATCTCTGATCTTCTTGCTCCAGCCGCCAAATCCAGCGCCGGCGGGACCGCCTGCTCCCACCTCCCGTAGCCGGCTGTGCTGCCACGCAGGCCTCACCGCCCCTACTACTCCCACCGCTGGCTAGGGCATCCCTCTACTCACCCACACCCCCTGTTATTCTGCGGCGACGACAGCCTCACACCGTAGCCGAACCAGTGAACCCTCGTACTCCTCTCCACATGGGCATCCACTGCCGCGTCTTGCCCGGCTCCACATCATCCCCTTCCTAGGCCTCGCCGTTGTCCACCGCACTGGTGCTCTCAGCGCGGTGTGGTCAAGGTGGTCAAGGAACGACTTCCATCGGAAGAGTACTGTACGTGGAGAGGCTGACGGCTGGGTCCACGACAGCCGCAAGGAAGTGCCTCCTTATTACACGGAAAATAATTATTCCTCCACCTGGCAGCAGGGACCCATCGGATGGGCCACCGTATTTGGCGAAAAAACGTTTCCCCCCTGACTGCTGGGACCCACCGGACGGGCCACCGTATTTTGCGAAAAAACGTTCCCCCCGCTGTCAGCTTGGACTCACCGGAAGTGCCTCCTTATTACGCACAAGAAAATGAATACTCCCCCTGCTAGTTGGGACCCACCTTGGTGGGAGGCTGACTTGTGGGCCTACAAAGTTGACGGGGACGGAGTGCTTTGTCAACTTAGTCAATACGAACGATTCTAGCTCAAGTGATCGTACGATGTCCATCCAACGGCCGTAGTGCTTCTTCAACCTCTGGTCTTCTTGCTCCAGCCGCCCAAAGCAGCACCCGTCGTGTCGCATGCTCCTGCCTCCCGTGGCCGGCTGTGCTGCCTCGGAGGCCTCACCACCCCTACTATTCCCACCACTGGCCAGGCCCTGCGGCGACGGCAGCCTCACACTGCAGTCGAACCAGTGAACCCTCGTACTCCTCTCCGTGCGGGCTTCCACTGCCGCATCTTCCCCGGCTCCGCGTCGTCCCCTTCCTAGGCCTCACCATCGTCCACCGCCCTGGTGCTCTCGGCGCACTGCGGTCAACGTGGTCAAGGAACAGCTTCCATCGGACGTGGACTGTACGTGCAGAGGCTGACAGCTGGGTCCACGGCCGCAGCAAGGAAGTGCCTCCTTATTACGCGCAAAATAATTATTCCTCCACCTGACAGTGGGGACCCATCGGACGGGCCACCGTATTTCGCAAAAAAACATTTCCCCCTGACTGCTGGGACCCACTAGCTACATGTTCGCACGCAAGGAAGTGCGTCCGGGCAAAAAAAAACGATTCGCCCCCCTGACTGCTGGGACCCACCAGCTACATCTTCGCCCGCAAGGAAGTGCCTGATAGTCGGGACCCACCTGGTCGAAGCGTACGTAGCGTTGTCATTCTGGCCACGAACGTGTACGTACATACTGGTCAATGTAGAGGCGCGCACGTGTCATAGTAGAGGCGCGCACGTAGCATGTACACGTACGTACAGCGGCCGGTGTCCAAGAAAGAAAATACGGCCACGTACGTACATACGGGCGGGGTCTCGAACGCCTACTCGCACATACGTAAGGCCAGGACTCGTGTATGGCTGGGTCAGAACAGAGAAACTGCTTCGTCGTCGTGTTCATGGGGAGCCAACCGGCTGGGTCGGAAGGAATGCGTCGTCGTGTTCATCGGGAGGGCTTGGACGTAACAGCCGATGGAAACGAGGCCTGGCGTACCGCACAACGGAGGAAACGGCCTTGTGTTCAACCGCGACGTTCAAAACGGGATCCTGTTCATCGGGAGGGGTATGGCATACCGCAAAACGGAGGAAACGAACCGCCTACAGTCGAAACGGGGGTCTTGTTGATCCGGAGGGGTGTGGCGTACCGCAAAACGGAGGAAACGGACTTGTGTTGGAGCGCTACGGTCGAAACGGGGGTCCTATTCATCGGGAGGGGTGTGGCGTATCGCAAAACGGGACTCCACGGGATACTGTTCATCTCCACCGTCGACCCCCTCCAGCCTCCACGGGCTACTGTTCATCCACCATCGACCTCCTCCAGCCTCCACCTGCGACTGTTCATCCACGGGCTCATGTTCATCCAGCCTCCACCGCGCGCTACTCCACCGGATACTGTTCAACCAGCCCTCTCCACGGGCTCCTGTTCAACCACCCCTCCACGGGCCACTGTTCATCCAGCTCTCCACCGTCTACTGTTCATACATCCCTCCACGGGGTGGTCCTGTTCATCTTGCCCTCCACGGGGTCCTGTTCATCCAGCCCCAACCGGCTCGATCGACCGGGGTCCTGTTCATCCAGAGGCAACACCACGGGGTCCTGTTCATCCACCCTCACCGGGAACTGTTCATCCAAACCCCCCGACAACGCTCACTGTTCATCCAGAGGCAGCATCGATCGGCTTCAGTTAGCAGCAGTAGCGAAGGAATCGCTCGATCGGGTTCAGTTAACAGCCATCGATCGATCGCTCGGGTTCAGTAACGTGTAGCCTACAGTGCAATCGCTCGGGTTCAGTAGGCGAACGCCTCACTCGGGTTCAGTTAGAGCCCAACGCCTCGCACCCACGCGCGTGCGTGTACGAGAGAGACGCGCAAACCTCCGTGCATCGCTCGGCCCTGACCACCCACCGTAACCGGGAACACCCCGATATTTTCCTAGCCCTTGCTTCTACCACGGTTTTTTTCCGTCATGGACGGCCCAAAGAATGTCATGCAATTGCGACTCCGGCCCGCCCAGGATGAAAAGCCCATTTTCTGTCATGATTTTTTATCATAGAAGTAGGAGCCCACCACATCTATGATGATACCGGGTTTTTTCACAATTATCGTCATAGAAGTGTCATAAGTATGACAACAAAATTTCGTTCGGCCCAAAATGTCACGGATGTGTCTTTTTTTTGTAGTGATACTTTAACTCCGCCATCATGGTCCTTGCCGCATCCATCAACGTCCGGTTCTTCCTCTCCGCTACACCATTTTGTCGAGGAGTGTATGGTGCGGAATATTGATGCTTGATCCCCTCATCACTAAGAAACTCATCCAAGGTGTAGTTCTTGAACTCGGTGCCATTGTCACTTCTTATTGTCAATATCTTTGCATTGTGTTGACGTTGGGCTTCATTTGGAAAGTCAATGACGGTTTGTTGGGTCTCGCTCTTCCACTTGAAGAAATATACCCAAGTGTATCTTGAATAATCATCCACAATCGCCAAGCAATACTTTCTACCCCCAAGACTATCAAAGGATGGAGGCCCGAAGAGATCCAAGTGAAGGAGCTCCAAAGGCCTCTTCGAGTAAATGATAGTCGTGGGAGGGTGATACGTCTCCAACGTATCTATAATTTTTGATTGTTCCATGCTATTATATTATCCATCTTGGATGTTTTATGGGCTTTACTATGCACTTTTATATTACTTTTGGGGACTAACCTATTGACCCAGAGCCCAGTGCCAGTTTCTGTTTTTCCCTTGTTTCAGTGTTTCGCAGAAAAGGAATATCAAACGGAGTCCAAACGGAATGAAACCTTCGGAAAAGTTATTTTTGGAAAGAAAGCAATACGGTAGACTTGGAGTGCACGTCAGGGGATCAACGAGGAGAGCACGAGGCAGGGGGCGTGCCCACCCCCTGGGCGTGCCCTCCACCCTCGTGGCTCCCCTTACTGACTTCTTTCGCCTATATATTCCCATATACCCTAAAACCTCCGGGAAACAGAATAGATCGGGAGTTCCGCCGCCGCAAGCCTCTGTAGCCACAAAAAACCAATCGGGACCCTGTTCCGGCACCCTGCCGGAGGGGGGATCCCTCATTGGTGGCCATCCTCATCATCCCAGCGCTCTCCATGACGAGGAGGGAGTAGTTCACCCTCGGGGCTGAGGGTATGTACCAGTAGCTATGTGTTTGATCTCTCTCTCTCTCTCTCGTGTTCTTGAGGTGGTACGATCTTGATGTATCGCGAGCTTTGCTATTATAGTTGGATCTTATGATGTTTCTCCCCCTCTGCTCTCTTGTAATGGATTGAGTTATCCCTTTGAAGTTATCTTATCGGACTGAGTCTTTAATGATTTGAGAACACTTGATGTATGTCTTGCGTGGGATAACCGTGGTGACAATGGGTTATTCTATTGATTCACTTGATGTATGTTTTGGTGATCAACTTGCGGGTTCCGCCCATGAACCTATGCATAGGGGTTGGCACACGTTTTTGTCTTGACTCTCCGGTAGAAATTTTGGGGCACTCTTTGAGGTTATATGTGTTGGTTGAATAGATGAATCTAAGATTGTGTGATGCATATCGTATAATCATACCCACGGATACTTGAGGTGACATTGGAGTATCTAGGTGACATTAGGGTTTTGGTTGAAGTGTGTCTTAAGGTGTTATTTTACTACGAACTCTAGGGCTGATTGTGACACTTATAGGAATAGCCCAATGGATTGATCGGAAAGAATAACTTTGAGGTGGTTTCGTACCCTACAATAATCTCTTCGTTTGTTCTCCTCTATTAGTGACTTTGGAGTGACTCTCTGTTGCATGTTGAGGGATAGTTATATGATCCAGTTATGTTATTATTGTTGAGAGAACTTGCACTAGTGAAAGTATGAGCCCTAGGCCTTGTTTCCTAGCATTGCAGTACCGTTTGTGCTCACTTTTATCATTAGTTACCTTGCTGTTTTTATATTTTCAGATTACAAAAACCTATATCTACCATCCATATCGCACTTGTATCACCATCTCTTCGCCGAACTAGTGCACCTATACAATTTACCATTGTATTGGGTGTGTTGGGGACACAAGAGACTCTTTGTTATTTGGTTGCAGGGTTGTTTGAGAGAGACCATCTTCATCCTACACCTCCCACGGATTGATAAACCTTAGGTCATCCACTTGAGGGAAATTTGCTACTGTCCTACAAACCTCTACACTTGGAGGTCCAACAACGTCCACAAGAAGAAGGTTGCGTAGTAGACATCAAGCTCTTTTTTGGCGCCGTTGCCGGGGAGGTGAGTGCTTGAAGGTATATCTTTAGATCTTGCAATCGAATCTTTTTGTTTCTTGTTCTAGCACTAGTTTAGTTTATAAAAGAAAATTACAAAAAAAGGAATTGAGTTTGTCTCATACGCTTCATCTTTTTAATATCTTTCGTGAGTATGATGGGAAGGAAAATTGTGCCAAAGTGTTAGAAGAAGAATGCATTAAAATGTTTGGCACTAAATCTTTGAATGATGAGCATGATTGCAATGTTGTTAGTATGAACTTCTTGAATATCCATAGTACTAATGATGATTGCACTAGTTATGATGAAAATGTCTCCTATAAACATGTGAGTTTTTGTGGAGTGCATTGGGTTTGCAAGTACACACCAAATAGGGAAGATAGATACTGCAAGAGACATAATCATTTAGAAACTAAATGGTTACAAGAAAGGCTAAATGTGAGTGCTGAAAATTTAAATTATCTTTACCGTACTTGTGAACTTTGCAATGAACATGGTCATTTAAATATCAAATGCAAATTGTTTCATGATCGAATCGTGTCCAAAAATTGTGATGATTTGATTTCCCTTGCACATCATAATGAACTTAGTTTGCTTTTGGATTATGAAGAAATGAAACGTCAAACTAAGCATATTCCAGAATATAACCTTGAGAAATTCCTCGATATTGATCTAGAAGAAATTTATATGTATTGTGCGGTGAATTGCATCGAAAATCCTTATATTTCCAATTACATAAAGAAAAGAAAACAAATAGAAGATGAAGAGAATACTAATGAAAGGGAAGAGACTTCCCAATATCCTCCTATTATTTCTTATGATGAATCAGGTAACGAGGAGGAGCCTTCTATTCAACCAATTTCATTAATAAGGAGCTTCAAAAAGAGGATTGAACCCACACATGATGTGGTGAATAAAAAGAAAAGGAAAAGGAAGAGAGGTAAAAAGATATCTCTCCCAAATAATGTTGCTCCTATTATTGTTGTGCCTCATGAAAATGAATGAAAAATAATTGTGGAAGATGATGCACTTGATGATGATCTTGTTATGCCTATTGCTTGTTGTGATGATTATGATTGGGAATATAATGATACTTCTTATGATATTGAAAATCTTTTTGGCACTTGCTTGTAAGAATATGATAATTGCTATACTATTGGTGTTATCCATACTATTAATGATGAGAGTGATTATGCTTATGATATGAAAAGACCCAAGCTTGGGGATGCTATGTTTGATGAAGATGATGTTTTTGAGAATATATTTGCTGAAATTAATGTTTGTCCCAAGCTTGGGGATGCTATCTTTAATGAAGATGATGTTATTAGCCTCCCAAGTTTTGATATGCAAATTTATAATGATGATAGCATGCCTCCTACTTATGATGATTATATTGATGAAAGTGGGTTTGGAAGAGTGTCAACTTTAGGAAGTAATGATCCCACTATTTTGGAGGATGTTTAATCTTATAATATTTATGAAAGTGGATTTGGAGAGGTCATGACTTTATTTAGTGATGAGTCCACTATCTTGGAAGAGGTTTCAATCGATTATGATGAGAACAAAGTTGCTACTTATGACGATTATTGTGATGAAACTTATGCTATAAAAAGTAGTGATGATTATATTTATAAAACTTGTCATGATTATGAGTACCCTTTTTATGAACATTACTCTTTTAATGTGGAAACAATTTATAGTATTCAAGTCTCTTATGATACTCCCAGTATTCCGAATGAGATGAATTTTGCTGATGTGGAGAGTAGTAAATTTTGTATGCAAGTAGATCATGAAAAGAATGCTTTAGGTGCTGGTTATATTGTTGAATTCATTCATGATGCTACTGAAAATTATTATGAGGGAGGAATATATGCTTGTAGGAATTGCAATAATATCAAGTTTCCTCTCTATGTGCTTAAGGTTTTGAAGTTATGCTTGTTTTGCCTTCCTATGCAAGTTGATTCTTGTTCCCATAAGTTGTTTGCTCACAAAATCCCTATGCATAGGAAGTGGGTTAGACTTAAATGTGCTAGTCATATTCTTCATGATGCTCTCTATATGTTTCAATTCTTATCTCTTATGTGAGCATCATTGAAATCATCATGCCTAGCTAGGGGCGTTAAACGTTAGCGCTTGTTGGGAGGCAACCCAATTTTATTTTAGTTTCTTGCTTTTTGGTTCTGTTAAGGAATAAATAAATCATCTAGCCTCTGGTTAGATGTGGTTTTATGCTTTAATTAGTGTTTGTGCCAAGTAAGACCTATAGGATCTTCTTGTATGATAGTTATTTGATCTCGCTGAAAATTCCAGAAACTTTCTGTTCACGAAAACAATTGTTTAAAATCACCAGAACATGATAAAATACTGATTCGAATTGCAGCTGATCAATAAACAAATTATCTAGGTCTTCATATTTTGGTAGAATTTTTTGAATTCCAGAAGTTTGCGTTAGTTACAGATTACTACAGACTGTTCTGTTTTTGACAGATTCTGTTTTTCGTGTGTTGTTTGCTTATTTTGATGACTCTATGGCTAGTAAAATAGTTTATAAACCATAGAGAAGTTGGAATACAGTAGGTTTAACACCAATATAAATAAATAATGAGTTCATTACAGTACCTTGAAGTGGTCTTTTGTTTTCTTTCGCTAACGGAGCTCACGAGATTTTCTGCTGAGTTTTGTGTTGTGAAGTTTTCAAGTTTTGGGTGAAAGATTTGATGGATTATGGAACAAGGAGTGGCAAGAGCCTAAGCTTGGGGATGCCAATGGCACCCCAAATATAATCTAAGGACACCTAAAAGCCAAAGCTTGGGGATGCCCCGGAAGGCATCCCCTCTTTCGTCTACTTCCATCGGTAACTTTACTTGGAGCTATATTTTTATTCACCACATGATATGTGTTTTGCTTGGAGCGTCTTGTATGAGTTTAGTCTTGCTTTTAGTTTACCACAATCATCTTTTCTGTACACACCTTTTGAGAGAGACACACATGATTAGGAAATTATTAGAGTACTCTATGTGCTTCACTTATATCTTTTGAGTTATATAGTTTTTGCTCTAGTGCTTCACTTATATCTTTTAGAGCACGGTGGTGGATTTGTTTTATAGAAAATATTATTCTCTCATGCTTCACTTAGATTATTTTTAGAGTCCTACAAAACAGCATGGTAATTTGCTTTAATTATGATAGGCATTCAAGATTAGTAAAAAAATTCTTATGAGTGTGTTGGATACTATGAGAAGTTAGATGCTTGATAATTGTTTTGAGATATGAAGATGGTGATATTAGAGACATGCTAGTTGAGTAGTTTTGAATTTGAGAAATACTTGTGTTAAAGTTTGTGATTCCCGTAGCATGCACGTATGGTGAACCGTTATGTGATGAAGTCGGAGCATGATTTATTTATTGATTGTCTTCCTTATGAGTGGCGGTCGGGGACGAGCGATGGTCTTTTCCTACCAATCTATCCCCCTAGGAGCATGCGCGTAGTACTTTGTTTCGATAACTAATAGATTTTTGCAATAAGTATGTGAGTTCTTTATGACTAATGATGAGTCCATGGATTATACGCACTCTCACCCTTCCACCATTGCTAGCCTCTCTAATACCGCGCACCTTTCACCGGTATCATACACCCACCATATACCCCCCTCAAAACAGCCACCATACCTACCTATTATGGCATTTCCATAGCCATTCCGAGATATATTGACATGCAACTTACCACCGTTCCGTTTATTATGACACGCTCCATCATTGTCATATTGCTTTGCATGATCATGTAGTTGACATCGTATTTCTGGCAAAGACACCTTTCATAATTCTTTCATACATGTCACTCATGAGTCATTGCACATCCCAGTACACCGCCGGAGGCATTCACATAGAGTCATATTTTTGTTCTAAGTATAGAGTTGTAATTCTTGAGTTGTAAGTAAATAAAAGTGTGTTGATCATCATTATTAGAGCATTGTCCCAGTGAGGAAAGGATGATGGAGACTATGATTCCCCCACAAGTCGGGTTGAGACTCCGGAATAAAAAAAATAAAAAAAAGGAGGCCATAAAAAAAGAGAAAAGGCCCCAAAAAAATGAGAGAAAAAGAGAGAAGGGACAATGTTACTATCCTTTTACCACACTTGTGCTTCAAAGTAGCACCATGATCTTCATGATAGAGAGTCTCCTATGATATCACTTTCATATACTAGTGGGAATTTTTCATTATAGAACTTGGCTTGTATATTCCAATGATGGGCTTCCTCAAAATGCCCTAGGTCTTCACGAGCAAGCGAGTTGGATGCACACCCACTTAGTTTCTTTTGTTGAGCTTTCATACACTTATAGCTCTAGTGCATCCGTTGCATGGCAATCCCTACTCACTCACATTGATATCTATTAATGGGCATCTCCATAGCCCGTTGATACGCCTAGTTGATGTGAGACTATCTTCTCCTTTTTGTCTTCTCCACATCCACCATTCTATTCCACATATAGTGCTATGTCCATGGCTCACACTCATGTATTGCGTGAAGATTGAAAAAGTTTGAGAACATCAAAAGTATGAAACAATTGCTTGGATTGTCATCGGGGTTGTGCATGATTTAAATATTTTGTGTGATGAAGATAGAGCATAGCCAGACATACGATTTTGTAGGGATAACTTTCTTTGGCCATGTTATTTTGAGAAGACATGATTACTTTGTTAGTATGCTTGAAGTATTATTATTTTTATGTCAATATTAAACCTTTATCTTGAATCTTATGGATCTGAATATTCTTGCCACAATAAAGAAGATTACATGGATAAATATGTTAGGTAGCATTCCACATCAAAAATTCTGTTTTTATCATTTACCTACTCGAGGACGAGCAGGAATTAAGCTTGGGGATGCTGATACGTCTCCAACGTATCTATAATTTTTGATTGTTCCATGCTATTATATTATCCATCTTGGATGTTTTATGGGCTTGACTATGCACTTTTATATTACTTTTGGGGACTAACCTATTGACCCAGAGCCCAGTGCCAGTTTCTGTTTTTCCCTTGTTTCAGTGTTTCGCAGAAAAGGAATATCAAACGGAGTCCAAACGGAATGAAACCTTCGGAAAAGTTATTTTTGGAAAGAAAGCAATACGGGAGACTTGGAGTGCACGTCAGGGGATCAACGAGGAGAGCACGAGGCAGGGGTGCGCGCCCTCCACCCTCGTGGGCCCCTCGTGGCTCCCCTTACCGTCTTCTTTCGCCTATATATTCCCATATACCCTAAAACCTCCGGGAAACAGAATAGATTGGGAGTTCTGCCGCCGCAAGCCTCTGTAGCCACCAAAAACCAATCGGGACCCTGTTCCGGCACCCTGCCGGAGGGGGGATCCCTCACCGGTGGCCATCTTCATCATCCCGACGCTCTCCATGACGAGGAGGGAGTAGTTCACCCTCGGGGCTGAGGGTATGTACCAGTAGCTATGTGTTTGATCTATCTCTCTCGTGTTCTGGAGGTGGTACGATCTTGATGTATCGCGAGCTTTGCTATTATAGTTGGATCTTATGATGTTTCTCCCCCTCTCCTCTCTTGTAATGGATTGAGTTATCCCTTTGAAGTTATCTTATCGGATTGAGTCTCTAATGATTTGAGAACACTTGATGTATGTCTTGCGTGGGATAACCGTGGTGACAATGGGTTATTCTATTGATTCACTTGATGTATGTTTTGGTGATCAACTTGCGGGTTCCGCCCATGAACCTATGCATAGGGGTTGGCACACATTTTCATCTTGACTCTCCGTTAGAAATTTTGGGGCACTCTTTGAGGTTCTATGTGTTGGTTGAATAGATGAATCTGAGATTGTGTGATGCATATCGTACAATCATACCCACGGATACTTGAGGTGACATTGGAGTATCTAGGTGACATTAGGGTTTTGGTTGATGTGTGTCTTAAGGTGTTATTTTACTACGAACTCTAGGGCTGTTTGTGACACTTATAGGAATAGCCTAATGGATTGATCAGAAAGAATAACTTTGAGGTGGTTTCGTACCCTACAATAATCTCTTCGTTTGTTCTCCTCTATTAGTGACTTTGGAGTGACTCTTTGTTGCATGTTGAGGGATAGTTATATGATCCAATTATGTTATTATTGTTGAGAGAACTTGCAGTAGTGAAAGTATGAACCCTAGGCCTTGTTTCCTAGCATTGCAATACCGTTTGTGCTCACTTCTTCTATTAGTTACCTTGCTGTTTTTATATTTTCAGATTACAAAAACCTATATCTACCATCCATATTGCACTTGTATCACCATCTCTTCGCCAAACTAGTGCACCTATACAATTTACCATTGTATTGGGTGTGTTGGGGACACAAGAGACTCTTTGTTATTTGGTTGCAGGGTTGTTTGAGAGAGACCATCTTCATCCTACGCCTCCCACGGATTGATAAACGTTAGGTCATCCACTTGAGGGAAAGTTGCTACTGTCCTACAAACCTCTGCACTTGGAGGCCCAACAACGTCTACAAGAAGAAGGTTGCGCAGTAGACATCTGAGGGTGAGCCTTTTCATGTAGCTTTCCTTCGATACAAGCACGATCTTTAGCAAAGCTCACATTTTTTAGTCCACGGACATGGCCCCCCTTGAGAATACTTTGCAAAAATCTCATATTGACATGGGCTAAACGGCGATGCCAAAGCCATCCCACGTCAACTTTAGCCATTAGGCATGTCACGGTCTTAGTGGGTCGCTCCGAAAAGTTAATCACATAGAGACCGTTCTCGACATGCCCAACAAAGGCTACTTTAAGAGTCTTGCTCCACAAGAGGGCCATGATATCAATAGCAAAGAAAGTGACAAAGCCCATGAGTGCAAGTTGACGAACGGAAAGTAAATTGTATGCAAGGGACTCAACAAGCATGACCTTCTCGATCGTGAGATCATGAGAAATGACAACCTTTCCAAGTCCCAATACCTTAGAAGACGAGGCATCACCCCACTCGACATTGGTGGGCATAGATGGAATCTTGTGCACATCCACCACCAAGTCCTTGCTTCCAATCATATGATTTGTGGCTCCACTATCGAGCAACCATGATCCCCCACCGGAAGCAAACACCTACAAGATATCAGTGCTTGGTTTTAGGTACCCATTTTGTAATGGGTCCTTTGATGTTAGTAACAAGGGTCTTAGGAACCCAAATAGACCATTCAATGTACTCATAAGGAGAACCAACGAATTTAGCATAAACATGTGCATCACTAGCACGGCATAACACATAAGAAGGGTTAAAGTCATTGGCTTTGTTGGGAGGGGTAGCATTGCCCTTCTTGGCATCACCACCCTTCACATTGTTCTTCTTCTTCTCATTAGAAGCACCCTCTCCCTCCTTCACAAAGGTTTGCTTGAGAGGAGGAGGTCATTTGGCCTTATCATTCTTCTTCTTGTTCTTGGACTTGGGCGCGAACCCAATCCCTTCCTTGGACACAACTTCCTTTTGATTGCTCAAAAGGTCGTTGAGATTCTTCTCACCTTGTATGCACGACACAAGGCCTTTCTCAAGTTGCCCCTTCAACTTTGCATTCTCCTCAACAAGATGCACATGCTCCCAACAAGGGTTAGTAGCATTTGCATTATCAATTAAAACCATATGAGGAAAGGTGGCTTTCTCCTTGATTAGCTTCACTTGGAGTTTATCATGAGACTCTTTAAGACTAGCATGAGCACCCTTCAAGGCCTTGTGAGCCTTGTCAAGTATCTCAAACTCCTCCTTGAGTCTAGCAAGATCAACCCCAAGTTTGGCCTTCTCGGAATTTAGCACACGAGATACAACAAGAGCATGATCAAGATCTTTCTTCAATCTAGCATGGTCATCATTGTGTGACTCCTCAAGAGCCAAACGATGACCGCGCTCTTCCTCAAGAGCATTAGAGAGATCCGATATCTCATCGAAATAGTCATGACTATGCCCCTCCATCTTAGATATGGTTTCTTCGTGAGCCTCGATCATGTCATTGGCTTCACCAAGTTGTTCCAGGAGAGCAACGAAGTGCTTCTAGGATTTACCCTTGAGCTTACTCATAAAAGACTCAAATTCATTAACCTCCTCATTAGGCACCTCATTTTCATCAATGCAATTCGTCAAGGAAGGATAAGTAATGATGGTGGTTTTGATGTTGGGGTTTACCTTGTTGGTGGCTTTAGCCATGAGGCACTTAAAAGTGATGTTCTCATTGGGTGAGTCGAAGAGAGACACTCGTGGAGTTGTCGCAATGGCAACTCAGGCCATGGCAACCGACTCACCATCATCATCATCATCATCATCCTCAGGCCACTCGTGGAGGAGTCTTCTTGGTGAAGTTGCTCTTGTTGGGAAGGACTTGGCCTTGTCTTTTCGGATGAGCTTGCCACCATTGTCTTCCCTCTTCTCATAAGTGCATTCCGCAACAAAGTGGCTCACATTGCCACAACTATAGCAAGTCCTCACTCGTTGCTTGCCCTTCGCGCCACTTGAGTTGTTCTTGTTGAAGTTGGGCCTTGTGTTCTTCTTGCTCCAAAATTTCCTTGAAGCAAGAGCCATGTGTTCATGATAAGCATACTTTGTATCTTCAGGATTGCTCTCCTCTTCGTCCTCTTCTTCCACACTAACCTTGGCCTTCAAGGCAAGGTTGGGCTTCTTTGCTCTTTGAGAACGTAACACCGCATTGTCGGCGGTCTTGTCCAAGATACTCATAGCAGCAAACCCATCCAACACTTCACTTGAGGATAAGGTGTGGAAATCCGGCCTTTGACGAATGACGGAGGACATTGCCCTGTGGTAAGGCATCATGGCCTTGAGGAATTTGCGCTTGATCCAATTGTCATCCGTATCCTTGCTCCCATAATCTCGGAGTGAGACCGCGAGAGTAGTTAATCTCTGGTAAAGCTCATGAGGTTCTTCATCTTCTTTCATTGCAAACTCATCGGCTTCATCTTGCACCACTTCATAGTTGGAGCGTTGAATGCTTGCGCTTCCCTTGTAAAGGGAAACAACATGGTGCCATGCTTCCTTGGCCACGGTGAAGGGCCGGAGATGAGAAATATCTTCGGGTGGAATTGCATCTTGGATGATGAAGAGAGCATTCTCATTGAATTGATTATCCGCGGCTTCTCTAGGGGTGAAGTTGCTTCGGTCATGCGGATAGAAACCTTCTTCAATGATTCTCCAAAGATTAGTATTAACATGGTTTAAATGACGCTTAAAGCAATAAACCCAAGCATCAAAGTCCTCATTTGTCACAATCTTAGGAGGAGAACCGGCATGATTCAAATGAGTGGAAGGAATCGGTCCACCATAAGTAAGCGGAGGTTCCACATGGGCAAAGATGCCATTTCCACTTCTACCACTAGATAAAGGAACTTTGTCATTAGTAGCTTCCCCCTTGTTGGAGTTAGCATCCATCACCTTGTTAGTGGGATCGACCACTTCCAACGGTGCGGTGGATAATTTAAGACCATCAAGAAAGTTCTTAAGCATGCCTTGACCTCGGTCGTCATGGAAGCTTTCAATGTGTCTAAAGCCACATTGAACTCCTCGCGTGATACCTAGGTTCCCCCATCGGCCGTAGACGAGGACGGAATCACACCGGGGTGCTCCTCCTCACCGTCTACGGAGTCAACCATACTCTTCGGATGGCAAAGTCATTAATAAAGAGATGAGGCTCTGATACCAATTGAAAGGATCGACATAGTTGACTAGAGGGGGTGAATAGGCAACTAACAATTTTTAGCTTTTCTTTACCAATTTAAACTTTGCATCAAAGTAGGTTGTCTAGATATGCAACTAGGTGTGCAACCTATATGATGAAACAACAACAAGCACACAAGCAAGCAAGGGATATAACACAAATAAGCTTTCACAAGTAAAGGCACGAGATAACCAAGAGTGGAGCCGGTGAAGAAGAGGATGTGTTACCGAAGTTCCTTCCTTTTGAGGGGAAGTACGTCTCCGTTGGAGCGGTGTGGAGGCACAATGCTCCCCAAGAAGCCACTAGGGACACCATATTCTCCTCACGCCCTCACACAATGCGAGATGCCGTGATACCACTATTGGTGCCCTTGGAGGCGGCGACCGGACCTTTACAAACAAGGTTGGGGCAATCTCCACAACTTAATTGGAGGCTCCCAACGACACCATGAAGCTTCACCACAATGGAATATGGCTCTGCGGTGACCTCAATCGTCTAGGGTGCTCAAACACCCAAGAGTAACAAGATCCGCAAGGGATTAGTGGGGGGAATCAAATTTCTCTTGGTGGAAGTGTAGATCAGGGCCTTCTCAACCAGTCCCTAAAGAATCAACAAGTTTGATTGGCTAGGGAGAGAGATCGGGCGAAAATGGAGCTTAGAGCAACAATGGAGCTTTAGGATGGAAGAGGTAGTCAACTCGGAGAAGAAGACTCCCCTTATATAGTGGAAGAACAAATCCAACTGTTATCCACTAACTCAGCACACGACGAGTGGTACTACCGCACCTGGCAAGCGGTACTACCGCACGGGACCACGGTACTACCGCTGGCGCAGCAGGAGCTAGACCAGCCTGTGGCGAGGGCGGTAGAACCGCTGGAGCGGTACTACCGCACCCCGTTGCGGACTACCGCAAGGCAGGGTTGGTCTAGACTGAGAAGGCATGGACATATAAAAATACATTCGTAGCAACTTTCACCGAGTTCCGATCCATGCAAAAATCCGACACCGTACTACCGCACCTGGCAAGCGGTACTACCACGTAAGCGCGGATGTAAAAAATTACATCTGCTCCTACTTCCGCTCATGTTGCTGTGCCAGACCAGGGCTCACGGTACTACCGTGCCCATGGAGCGGTACTACCGCGTGGGGCGTGGATGTAAAAAATTACATCCGCCCCTACAACCGCTCGAGTAGCTGAGCCTGGCCAGAGGCCACGGTACTACCGCTCCCAAGGAGCGGTCCTACCGTGAGTACCTGCAGTACTACCGCGGCCGGTACTACCACAAGGCAATGCGGTACTACCGCTCCGAAGAGCAGTACTACCACATGCCCCAGATCATCAACACCAGGAGTCCTTCATTTTGCAAAAACACGGAGAAACGGAGGATGCTCCAAAGAGCCAAACGAAAGGTGGTGCAAGAGGAACAGACATGTACGTGTTGATTCCACCCAAACCTTTCCAATGCGGGCCCCCTCTTAATAGTACAACTTTCCTATGACTCAAATCCACCGAGAAGAAACATGGAGATGCCGTCTTCAATAGTCTTCGAGGGGCACCAAATCGTCTTGTGCCTAGTCATGATATGTCTGAAATGCTCAATGCACAAGTCTGTAAAAGCATTGTCATCAATCACCAAAACAACTAAGGGATAAATATGCCCTTACAGCATGCCATGGCCTCCTCGCGCGCCCTGGTGGGTTGTCCCCTCCTCGGGACTCCCCCCAGGTGCAACGAGGGCCCAACTTCTTCCTTTTGGCCCATAAAAAATCATCGTGGAGTTTCATGGCATTTGGACTCCGTTTGATATTGATTTCCTGCGATGTAAAAAACATGAAAAAACAGCAACTGGCACTTGGCACTATGTCAATAGGTTAGTACCAAAAAAGATATAAAATGACTATAAAATGATTATAAAACATCCAAGATTGATAATAAAATAGCATGGAACAATCAAAAATTATAGACACGTTGGAGACGTATCAGTGCTTATGTTGGGGCTCCTGACTGGTCCCGGAGGTGGTAACCAGGGCACCGCCGAGCTGCTCCTTCCGCCCTCCTCCTTCGCAACCTCGCCACTCCCGATCTTGCCAGGCTGCGTTCGGCAGGCCATGAGAGGACCGGGATGGGCTCCTGTTTGGGTGCGGCCCCTGTCCCCTTCTCTTCCCACCGCACTACCTGGGATAAGAGGAACAGGGAGAGGAGTTTATGGGGCACTTATATTTTTTAAATCTTAAATATGTAGGCATTTTCGAAATTTTAGTTCAAATTATGTAACCTCTTGAGTCCATGTTTGTGTCCTATGCGTTCTGTACTTGTTTGATCTGCACATTAATGAAAAAGATGAACCTTGCCGGGGACTCGCGCATGTATATGGCCATGCAGAGGTGGAATGCCTCTATATTTTCAAATAAACGAGTTTCCCCCGACAGGATATCCTACCGGTACCCTCTATTTTGTTGTCGGGGAACTAAGCCTACCGGGCACAAATTGTGATGAGGGACCAGCCCCCCGCCAATATTTTTTCAACAAAGGCCACTACGACCATCCTAACCGAAGCAACGTTCGAGTCAAGGGATGGGAGCACCTGAGTTTCAAAAAGTGGCGAGGTTCTCTTATGCACAAGTTTTTGCTTACAGAACACATATGGACAAAAGATAGAACTTATTTGTTTGGCTTGCCGGAGATCGCAGCGTTGGCTCATCTTTCTAGCTTCCCTTAGAGGCCAAATTAACGGCAGGAACCTGCAGCTTTATGCAGATGGAAATGATGCCATATGCGACCTGACCTACAAGAGTATGCAATGCTCATGAAATGCTTATGCATGCATGCAACTTGTCGGGGCCCCTCATCGCTTCATTTATTTCTCTGTTGCTCAGGGTTTGCGCCTAGCTTTGTACAAGGGGTTACATGCAACTGAGGTAACGCCTGTACAAAAGGGTGGCTGCCGGGCAGGGCCCAACAGCCGCGCCTTACGGGTAGAACTTGCGGAGATGCTCAATATTCCATGAGTTTTGCAATTGAATGCCATCTCTGGTCTCCAGACGGACTGCACCAGGTCTGGTGACTCGAACTACCCGGTAAGGGCCTTCCAACTTCGGCGTAAACTTGTTTGTACCCTTGGCGGACTGAATGCGCCAAGGACAAGGTCGCCTTCCTCAAAACCCCGGGCATGAACCCTGCGGCTGTGATAGCGACGCAGGGCTTGCTGATAGCGTGCAGCACGTGTAGCAGCCCGGAGATGGTTCTCCTCGAGAAGCACAACATCTTCATGCCGGTGCTGGTCCTGCGCTACTTCATCATAGGAAAGCACTCGAGGTGACCCATAAATGAGTTCCGTGGGGATAACTACTTCTACCTCATAAACTAGGAAGAAGGGAGTCTGCCCAGTAGCCCGATTTGGTGTCGTTCTGAGGGACCAGAGGACTACCGGCTGCTCATCAATCCATCGCCTGCCGCACTTCTGCAGTGTATCAAAAGTTCTCGTCTTGAGTCCTCGCAACACTTCAGCGTTGACCCTCTCAGCTTGTCCATTGCTTCTGGGATGTGCAACAGAAGCGAATGAGATCTTGCTTCCGAGGGCATGAACGTATTGCATGAAGGTGCGGCTCGTGAACTGGGTGCCGTTGTCGGTGATGATCCGTGCTTGGACCCCAAAGCGGCGCACCAGTCCTTTCAAGAACTTGATAGCTGACTGAGCAGTCACCTTTCTCATGGCATCTACTTTCGGCCACTTTGTAAACTTGTCGATGGCAACGAAGAAGAATTCAAAGCCCCCGGCATCTCGCGGGAAAGGGCCGAGGATATCGAGCCCCTAGATCAAAAATGGCTAGGACAAAGGGATTGTTTGAAGAGCTTGTAGATGGATGTTCTTGGAATGGAACTGGCAGGCTTCACACTTAGTGTCTAGCTTGATCGCATCTTGGAGCGTAGTGAGCCCAGAGAATCCTTGCCGGAATGATTCCCAACTAATTCCCTTGATGCAATGTGGGAGCCGCACATGCCTTTGTGTATTTCCGCCAGCAATTCCTTTCCTTCTTCCCGGCAGATGCACTTCAATTTCACACCATTGGGCCTTCTTCTGTATAGAGTGTCATCGACAAACTGATACATACTGGCCCTCCGGTCTAGTCTTTCAGCTTCCTCTTGCTCATCGGGAAGTTCTCCCATTTGCAGGAAATGGACTATGTGCCTTGCCCAAGTTGGAGCGTGGGGCTCGGCAACAAGGACTAGCGGCACCACCTCGTCTGCGGGAGCGCATTTCTCGACCGCGGGGACTAGTGGCCCGGCAGGAGAGCGCAGCCCGACAGGTGATGGGGAGTTGTTTCCGGTAGGGTTCCTACCAGGAGCCCCGGGAGGCTCTACTGGGAGAGGCTTACTGGAGTCCAACTTCCTCCTCTTCCTGGCCATTGTTCCCGGGCATACGGAGGGCTGAGTAAGATGGAGAACAAAAGTTCCTGGTTCCACAGGAAGTTTTTGCGCAACACACTTTTATAGATCATCAGTTATGTTGTTTTCCGCACGGAGTACATGCTCTGTTTGCAATCCGTCAAAGTGCTCCTCCAATCTTCTCACTTCCTCAACGTATGCCTCCATCAATGGACTTTGGTAATCCTTGTAGACTTGTCTCACCACAAGTTGTGAATCTCCTCGAATAGTTAGCTTCTTAATTCCAAATTCTATGGCAATCCTGAGCCCGACATGGAGCCCTTCATACTCGGCTGTATTGTTGGTTGCCTCCTCCTTGGGAAAATGCATCTGGACGACATACTTCAAGTGCTCTCCCGTGGGAGCAACGAGAAGCACGCCAGCCCCTACACCTTGTAGGGAGAATGCACCATCGAAATACATGATCCATTCTTGGGGCGCCTCCTTGCCGGGAGCAACTGTTTCCAGTACTTCCTCATCAGGGGTTGGCGTCCATTCTGCAATAAACTCTGCCAATACCCTGCTCTGAATTGTTGATGTGCTCTCAAATTTCAAGCCAAAGCTGGATAACTCTAGGGCCCACTCCACTATTCTGCTGGTAGCCCCAGGGTTCCGGAGTATCCTTTGCAACGGAAAGTGGGTGACAACCGTGATCTCATGGGCTTGGAAGTAGTGGCATAGTTCCTTGAGGCCATGATGAGGCTAAAAATCAACTTTTGCACACCAGAGTACCTCCATCTAGCCCTCTGTAGTAGGGAACTAACGAACTACACTGGGCACTGCACTACTTTCTTCCTTGCCGCGTCCTTGGGGTTGCCCTGCTGCCGTGCTCTTCTCTGCCCTGATCCTCATCCAGTCCTGCCGGGCTTTGCTCACTCTCTGTTTCCTCTACTTCCCGCTATGCCATTAGGGCTGCGCTAACCACTTGATTAGTTGCCGCTAAGTATAGCAGCAACGACTGTTGTGGTTTAGGGGCAACCAAAGTGGGCACAGAGGACAAGTAGGTCTTCGAATCTTGTAAACCTGTGTCTACTTCCGGAGTCCACTTCATGGGCCCTGCCTTCTTCAAAATTTTGAAGAACGGCAGGGCGCGCTCGGCAGACCTGGAAATGAATCTGCTAAGTGCGGCAATGCACCCTGTCAGACGCCTCACATCTTTAACTGTCCTGGGTGCTTGGATCTGCTCAATAGCCTTGATCTTGTCAGTGTTGGCTTCGATCCCATGATGGGACACGAAGAACCCAAGTAGCTTGCTGGAGGGAATGCCAAACACACATTTCTCCGGATTTAGTCTCAAGTTGATCTTGCGCAGATTAGCAAATTTTTCCTCCAAATCCTGGATAAGGGTTGATCTGTCCTTGGTCTTTACCACAATATCATCCATATAAGCCTCAGTGTTTCTATGCAACTGTGGTTCAAAACCAATCTGGACTGCTCTCGCAAAAGTGGACCCGGCACTCTTTAACCCGAAAGGCATGCGTACAAAGCAGTGCGTACCACATGGGGTGATGAACGAGGTCTTCTCTTCGTCTTCCTTGGACATGAAGATCTGATGATACCCAGAGTATGCATTCAGAAAGGAGAGAAAATCATAACCTGAAGTGGAGTCTACAATCTGGTCGATGCGTGGAAAGGGAAATGGGTCCTTCGGGCAAGCTTTGTTGAGATTTGTGAAATCAATGCAAAGCCTCCATTTCTCATTAGCCTTGCGCACGACCACTGGGTTTGCTAACCATGTCGGATGCAGTACTCCTATGACCAGACCAGCCGCCTCAAGCTTATTAATCTCTTCGGCAATGAACTGCTGCCTCTCCAAGGCCTGCTTCCGAACCTTCTGCTTGACGGGTCGGGCATGTGGGCAGACAGTAAGGTGGTGCTCGATTACCTCCCTGGGAACACCGGGGATATCAGATGGTTGCCAGGCAAACACATCGACATTCGCCCGCAGGAAGGCAACGAGCGCGCTTTCGTATTTGTCATCAAGGGTGGCATTGATAGTGAAGGTACCATCAATGCTAGCCAGCCCTGTCGGGACCTTCTTCACATGTGGTGCATCGACCTTGGATCTCTTGCTGTTGGAACTCTCCGGCAAGTCATCAACAGGCGCAGCGCACTCCGAGAGATTGATACGTCTCCAACGTATCTATAATTTTTGATTGTTCCATGCTATTATATATTTTGTTTTGGATGTTTAATGGGCTTTATTATGCACTTTTATATTATTTTTAGGACTAACCTACTAACCCAAGGCCCAGTGCAAATTGCTGTTTTTTTTGCCTATTTCAGTGTTTCGCAGAAATGGAATATCAAACGGAGTCCAAACGGAATGAAACCTTCGGGAACGTGATTTTTGGAACAAACATGATCCAGAGGACTTGGAGTGGACGTCAAGAAACAACCGAGGAGGCCACGAGGCAGGGAGGAGCGCCTGCCCCCCTGGGCGCACCCCCACCCTTGTGGGCCCCTCATGGCTCTCCTGACCGACTTCCTTCGCCTATATATACTCTTATACCCCAAAAACATCGAGGAGCACCACGAAACCCTATTTCCACCACCGCAACTCTCTGTACCCGTGAAATCCCATCTTGGGGCCTTTTCTGGCGCTCCGCCGGAGGGGGCATCGATCATGGAGGGCTTCTACATCAACTCCATAGCCTCTCCGATGATGTGTGAGTAGTTTACCTCAGACCTTTGGGTCCATAGTTATTATCTAGATGGATTCTTCTCTCTCTTTGGATCTCAATACAAAGTTCTCCTCGATTCTCTTGGAGATCTATTCGACGTAACACTTTTGCGGTGTGTTTGTCGAGATCCGATGAATTGTGGGTTTATGATCAAGATTATCTATGAACAATATTTGAATCTCCTCTGAATTCTTTTATGTATGATTTGTTATCTTTGCAAGTCTCTTTGAATTATCAGTTTGGTTTGGCCTACTAGATTGATCTTTCTTGCAATGGGAGAAGTGCTTAGCTTTGGGTTCAATCATGCGGTGCTCGATCCCAGTGACAGAAGGGCAAACGACACGTATTGTATTGTTGCCATCGAGGATAAAAAGATGGGGTTTATATCATATTGCTTGAGTTTATCCCTCTACATCATGTCATCTTTCCTAATGTGTTACTCTGTTCTTATGGACTTAATACTCTAGATGCATGCTGGATAGCGGTCGATGTGTGGAGTAATAGTAGTAGATGCAGAATCGTTTCGGTCTACTTGTCGCGGATGTGATGCCTATATATATGATCATGCCTAGATATTCTCATAACTATGCTCAATTCTATCAATTGCTCGACAGTAATTTGTTCACCCACCGTAATACTTATGCTCTTGAGAGAAGCCACTAGTGAAACATATGGCCCCCGGGTCTATTTTCCTTCATATTAATCTTCCATTATTTCTATCACCGTTTATTTTGCTATCTTTACTTTTAGTATTTATCATAAAAATACCAAGAATATTATCTTATCATCTCTATCAGATCTCACTTTTGCAAGTGACAGTGAAGGGATTGACAACCCCTTTATCGCGTTGGTTGCAACGTTCTTATTTGTTTGTGTAGGTACAAGGGACTTGAGCGTGGTCTCCTACTAGATTGATACCTTGGTTCTCAAAACTGAGGGAAATACTTACGCTACTTTTCTGCATCACCCTTTCCTCTTCAAGGGAAAACCAACGCAATGCTCAAGAGGTAGCAAAAAGGATTTCTGGCACCGTTGCCGGGGAGTCTATGCACAAGTCAAGACATACCAAGTACCCATCACAAACTCTTATCCCTCGCATTACATTATTTGCCATTTACCTCTCGTTTTCCTCTCCCCCACTTCACCCTTGCCGTTTTATTCGCCCTCTTTTTCCGTTCGCCTCTTTTTCGCTTTTTTTTCTTGTGTGCTTGTGTGTTGGATTGCTTGCTTGTCACGATGGCTCAAGATAACACTAAACTGTGTGATTTTTCCAATTCCAACAACAATGATTTTCTTAGCACTCCGATTGCTCCTCTTACCGATGCTGAATCTTGTGAAATTAATGCTGCCTTGCTGAATCTTGTCACGAAAGATCAATTCTCTGGCCTTCCTAGTGAAGATGCCGCTACACATCTAAACAACTTTATTGATTTGTGTGATATGCAAAAGAAGAAAGATGTGGATAATGATATTGTTAAGTTGAAGCTATTTCTGTTTTCGTTTAGAGATCATGCTAAAACTTGGTTTTCGTCTTTGCCTAAAAATAGTATTGATTCTTGGAATAAGTGCAAAGATGCTTTTATCTCTAAGTATTTTCCTCCCGCTAAGATCATCTCCCTTAGAAACGATATCATGAATTTTAAGCAACTTGATCATGAACATGTTGCACAAGCTTGGGAGAGGATGAAATTAATGATGTGTAATTGCCCTACTCATGGTTTGAATTTATGGATGATTATACAAAATTTCTATGCCGGATTGAATTTTGCTTCTAGAAATCTTTTAGATTCGACCGTGGGAGGCACTTTTATGGAAATCACTTTAGGAGAAGCTACTAAACACCAAGACAATATTATGTTTAATTATTCTCAACGGCACACCGAAATATCTACTAGTAAAAAGGTTCATGCAATTGAAGAAATTAATGTTTTGAGTGGAAAGATGGATGAACTTATGAAATTGTTTGCTAGTAAGAGTGTTTCTTCTGATCTTAATTATATGCCTTTGTCTACTTTGATTAAGAATAATAATGATTCTATGGGTGTGAATTTTGTTGGTAGGAATAATTTTGGTAACAACGCGTATAGAGGAAACTTTAATCCTTAGTCATTCCCTAGTAATTTCTCTAATAATTATGGTAATTCCTACAACAATTCTTATGGAAATTTTAATAAGTTGCCCTCTGATTTTGAGACTAGTGTTAAAGAGTTTATGAATTCACAAAAGAATTCCAATGCTTTGCTTGAAGAGAAATTGCTTAAGGTTGATGAATTGGCTAGGAACATGGATAGAATTTCTCTTGATGTTGATTCTTTGAAACATAGATCTATTCCACCTAAGCATGATATTAATGAGTCTCTCAAAGCCATGAGAATTTCCATTGATGAGTGCAAAGAAAGAACCGCTAGGATGTGTGCTAAGAAAGATTGCTTTGTGAAAGTGTGTTCTTCTAGTTTTCATGATAATAATGATGAAGATCTAAAAGTGATTGATGTGTCTCCTATTAAATCTTTGTTTCGCAATATGAATCTTGATAATGATGGGACTGGAGATGAGTCAACTTTAGTTAAAAGGCGTCCCAATAATTCAGAGTTTTTCGATCTTGATGCAAAAATTGGTAAAAGTGGGATTGAAGAGGTCAAAACTTTAGATAGCATTGAACCCACTATTTTGGATTTCAAGGAATTTAATTATGATAATTGCTCTTTAATAGATTGTATTTCCTTGTTGCAATCCGTGCTAAATTCTCCTCATGCTTATAGTCAAAATAAAGCTTTTACCAAATATATCGTTGATGCTTTAATGCAATCTTATGAAGAAAAGCTTGAATTAGAAGTTTCTATTCCTAGAAAATTTTATGATGAGTGGGAACCTACTATTAAAATTAAAATTAAAGATCATGAATGCCATGCTTTGTGTGATTTGGGTGCTAGTGTTTCCACGATTCCAAAAACTTTGTGTGATTTGTTAGGTTTCCGTGAATTTGATGATTGTTCTTTAAACTTGCACCTTGCGGATTCCACCATTAATAAACCTATGGGAAGAATTAATGATGTTCTTATTGTTGCAAATAGGAACTATGTGCCCATCTATTTCATTGTTCTTGATATAGATTGCAATCCTTCATGTCCTATTATTCTTGGTAGACCTTTCCTTAGAACGATTGGTGCAATTATTGATATGAAGGAAGGGAATATTAGATTCCAATTTCCGTGAAGGAAAGGAATGGAACACTTCCCTAGAAAGAAAATTAAATTACCTTATGAATCTATTATGAGAGCCACATATGGATTGCATACCAAAGATGATAATACCTAGATCTATCCTCGCTTTTATGCCTAGCTAGGGGCGTTAAACGATAGCGCTTGTTGGGAGGCAACCCAATTTTACTTTTGTTCCTTGCTTTTTGTTCCTGTTTAGCAATAAATATTTGATCTAGCCTCTGGTTAGATTTGTTTTTATGTTTTAATTAGTGTTTGTGCCAAGTAAAACCTATAGGATCTTCTTGGATAATAATTATTTGATCTTGCTGAAAAAGTCAGAAACTTTCTGTTCTCGAAAACAATTGTTTAAAATCACCAGAACGTGATAAAATACCGATTCCAATTGAAGTAGATAAAAAAACAAATTATTTAGGTCTTCCTATTTTGGTAGAAGTTTTTGACTTACAGAAGTTTGTGTTAGATACAGATTACTACAGACTGTTCATTTTTTGACAGATTCTGTTTTTCGTGTGTTGTTTGCTTATTTTGATGAATCTATGGCTAGTAATGGAGCTTATGAACCCTAGAGAAGTTGGAATACAGTAGGTTTAATACCAATATAAATAAAGAATGAGTTAATTACAGTACCTTAAAGTGGTGGTTTGTTTTATTTCGCTAACGGAGCTCATGAGATTTTCTGTTGAGTTTTGTGTTGTGAAGTTTTCAAGTTTTGGGTAAAGATTTGATGGATTATGGAACAAGGAGTGGTAAAAGCCTAAGATTGGGGATGCCCAAGGCACCCCAAGGTAAAATCCAAGGACAACCAAAAGCTTAAGCTTGGGGATGCCCCGGAAGGCATCCCCTCTTTCGTCTTCGACCATCGGTAACTTTACTTGATGCTATATTTTTATTCACCACATGATATGTGTTTTGCTTGGAGAGTCTTGTATGATTTGAGTCTTTGCTTTTTAGTTTGCCACAATCATCCTTGCTGTACACACCTTTTGAGAGAGACACACATGATTCAGAATTTATTAGAATACTCTATGTGCTTCACTTATATCTTTTGAGCTATATAGTTTTTGCTCTAGTGCTTCACTTATATCTTTTAGAGCACGGTGGTGGTTTTATTTTATAGAAATTATTGATCTCTCATGCTTCACTTATATTATTTTTAGAGTTCCTTAGAACAACATGGAAATTTGCTTTGGTTATAAAATTAGTACTAATATGATAGGCATCCAAGATTAGTATAATAAAAACTTTCATATAAAGTGCATTGAATACTAAGAGAAGTTTGATACTTGATGATTGTTTTGAGATATGGAGGTAGTGATATTAAAGTTGTGCTAGTTGAGTAATTATGAATTTGAGAAATACTTGTGTTGAAGTTTTCTAGTCCCGTAGCATGCACGTATGGTAACCGTTGTGTAACAAATTTGAAACATGAGGTGTTCTTTGATTGTCCTCCTTTTGAGTGGCGGTCGGGGACGAGCGATGGTCTTTTCCTACCAATCTATCCCCCTAGGAGCATGCGTGTAGTGCTTGGTTTTTGATGACTTGTAGATTTTTGCAATAAGTATGTGATTCTTTATGACTAATGTTGAGTCCATGGATTATACGCACTCTCACCCTTCCATCATTGCTAGCCTCTTCGGTACCGTGCATTGCCCTTTCTCACCTTGAGAGTTAGTGCAAACTTCGCCGGTGCATCTAAACCCCATGATACGGTACGCTCTATCACACATAAACCTCCTTATATCTTCCTCAAAACAGCCACCATACCTACCTATTATGGCATTTCCATAGCCATTCCGAGATATATTGCCACGCAACTTTCCACCGTTCCGTTTATAGAAACTATTATTCTCTCATGCTTCACTTAGATTATTTTTAGAGTCCTACAAAACAGCATGGTAATTTGCTTTAATTATGATAGGCCTTCAAGATTAGTAAAATTTTTCTTATGAGTGTGTTGGATACTATGAGAAGTTAGATGCTTGATAATTGTTCTGAGATATGAAGATGGTGATATTAGAGACATGCTAGTTGAGTAGTTTTGAATTTGAGAAATACTTGTGTTAAAGTTTGTGATTCCCGTAGCATGTATGTATGGTGAACCGTTATGTGATGAAGTCGGAGCATGATTTATTTATTGATTGTCTTCCTTATGAGTGGCGGTCGGGGACGAGCGATGGTCTTTTCCTACCAATTTATCCCCCTAGGAGCATGCGCGTAGTACTTTGTTTCGATAACTAATAGATTTTTGCAATAAGTATGTGAGTTCTTTATGACTAATGTTGAGTCCATGGATTATACGCACTCTCACCCTTCCACCATTGCTAGCCTCTCTAATACCGCGCACCTTTCGCTGGTATCATACACCCACCATATACCCCCCCTCAAAACAGCCACCATACCTACCTATTATGGCATTTCCATAGCCATTCCGAGATATATTGCCACGCAACTTTCCACCATTCCGTTTATTATGACACGCTTCATCATTGTCATATTGCCTTGCATGATCATGTAGTTGACATCGTATTTGTGGCAAAGCCACCATGCATATTATTTCATACATGTCACTCTTGATTCATTGCCCATCCCGGTACACCGCCGGAGGTATTCATATAGAGTCATACTTTGTTCTAGTATCGAGTTGTAATCATTGAGTTGTAAATAAATAGAAGTGTGATGATCATCATTCATAGAGCATTGTCCCAAATAAAAAAAAGAAGAAAGGCCAAATAAAAGAAAGAAAGGCCCAAAAAAAGAAAAAAAGAAAAATAATAATAAAAAGGGACAATGCTACTATCCTTTTTTTCATACTTGTGCTTCAAAGTAGCACCATGATCTTTATGATAGAGAGTCTCTTGTTTTGTCACTTTCATATACTAGTGGGAATTTTTCATTATAGAACTTGGCTTGCATATTCCAACAATGGCTTCCTCAAATGCCCTAGGTCTTCATGAGCAAGCAAGTTGGATGCACACCCACATAGTTTCTTTTGGTGAGCTTTCATACATTTATAGCTCTAGTGCATCCATTGCATGGCAATCCTTACTCCTTGCATTGATATCAATTGATGGGCATCTCCCTAGCCCGTTGATTAGCCGCGTCAATGTGAGACTTTCTCCTTTTTTCTCTTCTCCACATAACCCCCATCATCATATTCTATTCCACCCATAGTGCTATATCCATGGCTCACGCTCATATATTGCGTGAAAGTTGAAAAAAGTTTGAGATTACTAAAGTATGAAACAATTGCTTGGCTTGTCATCGGGGTTGTGCATGATGAGAGCATTCTTGTGTGACGAAAATGGAGCATAACCAAACTATATGATTTTGTAGGGATGAACTTTCTTTGGCCATGATATTTTGAGAAGACATAATTGCTTAGTTAGTATGCTTGAAGTATTATTATTTTTATGTCAATATTAAACTTTTATCTTGAATCTTTCGGATCTGAACATTCATGCCACAATAATGAGAATTACACTGAAGAATATGCTAGAAAGCATTCCACATCAAAAATTCTGTTTTTATCATTTACCTACTCGAGGACGAGCAGGAATTAAGCTTGGGGATGCTTGATACGTCTCCAACGTATCTATAATTTTTGATTGTTCCATGCTATTATATATTCTGTTTTGGATGTTTAACGGGCTTTATTTTTGGGACTAACCTACTAACCCAAGGCCCAGTGCAAATTGCTGTTTTTTTGCCTATTTCAGTGTTTCGCGGAAAAGGAATATCAAACGGAGTCCAAACAGAATGAAACCTTCGGGAACGTGATTTTTGGAACAAACATGATCCAGAGGACTTGGAGTGGACGTCAAGAAACAACCGAGGAGGTCAAGAAACAACCCTTGTGGGCCCCTCGTGGCTCTCCTGACCGACTTCCTTCGCCTATATATACTCTTATACCCCAAAAACATCGAGGAGCACCACGAAACCCTATTTCCACCGCCGCAACTCTCTGTACCCGTGAGATCCCATCTTGGGGCCTTTTCCGGCGCTCCGCCGGACGGGGCATCAATCACGGAGGGCTTCTATATCAACACCATAGCCTCTTCGATGATGTGTGAGTAGTTTACCTCAGAGCTTCGGGTCCGTAGTTATTAGCTAGATGGCTTCTTCTCTCTCTTTGGATCTCAATACAAAGTTCTCCTCGATTCTCTTGGAGACCTATTCGATGTAACTCTTTTTGCGGTGTGTTTGTCGAGATCCGATGAATTGTGGGTTTATGATCAAGATTATCTATGAACAATATTTGAATCTCCTCTGAATTCTTTTATGTATGATTTGTTATCTTTGCAAGTCTCTTCGAATTATCATTTTGGTTTGGCCTACTAGATTAATATTTCTAGCAATGGGAGAAGTGCTTAGCTTTGGGTTCAATCATGCGGTACTCGATCCCAGTGATAGAAGGGGAAACGACACGTATTGTATTGTTGCCATCGAGGATGAAAAGATGGGGTTTATATCATATTGCTTGAGTTTATCCCTCTACATCATGTCATCTTGCCTAATGCGTTACTCTGTTCTTATGAACTTAATACTCTAGCTGCATGCTGGATAGCGGTCGGTGTGTGGAGTAATAGTAGTAGATGCAGAATCGTTTCAGTCTACTTGTCGCAGACGTGATGCCTATATACATGATCATGCCTAGATATTCTCATAACTATGCTCAATTCTATCAATTGCTCGACAGTAATTTGTTCACCCATCGTAATACTTATGCTCTCGAGAGAAGCCACTAGTGAAACCTATGGCCCCCGGGTCTATTTTCCATCATATTATTCTTCCGTTATTTCTATCACCGTTTATTTTGCTATCTTTACTTTTAGTCTTTATCATAAAAATACCAGAAATATTATCTTATCATCTCTATCAGATCTCACTTTCGCAAGTGGCCGTGAAGGGATTGACAACCCCTTTATCGCGTTGGTTGCAAGGTTCTTATTTGTTTGTGTAGGTACGAGGGACTTGAGCGTGGTGTCCTACTGGATTGATACCTTGGTTCTCAAAACTGAGGGAAATACTTACGCTACTTTGCTGCATCACCCTTTCCTCTTCAAGGGAAAACCAACGCAATGCTCAAGAGGTAGCAGATGTACGCTTCTCGGATTAATTGTTGGTGTCCCCCTGTCCTTCTTCTTTCCTCTGTTTTCCTTGGCGGGAACTGCTGCTGCCATGGCCTCTGCCGCAACTGCGTCTTGGTACATCTTATCCATGCAAATGATTGCGTCTTTCTCATCTGACGGAATGGAAATGACTCCTACAGGCCCTGGCATCCTCAAAGTTTTGTAAGCATAGTGAGATGCCGCCATGAATTTTGCCAGAGCTGGGCATCCAAGAATCCCATTGTATGGCAGGGGGAGGTCGACCACATCAAACACAACCTTCTCAGTCCGATAATTCAATTATCCCCCAAATGTCACTGGCAACGTGATCTTTCCCTTAGGATGACTCCTGCCGGGATTGATTCCTTGAAACGTTCCCGTGACCTTTAGCTCTTCCTATGATATATGAAGCTTGCTGGTGACCTTTGGGGAAATCAGATTCAACCCGGCCTTGCCGTCAACCAACATCTTTGTGACCTTAAGGTTGCGAATCATTGGAGAGACCAACAACGGCAAACATTCTACCGCGGTGGTGCGGTCAGGATGGTCCTCTTCGTCAAAGATGATGAGCGTGCGTGACCATTTGAGCGGCTTCCGAGACTCTACCGCTGGCTCCACGGCATTGACCTCATGCGCCCACCGTTTAGGTTGGCGGTGAGAGGAGTGCAAAGATGCACCCCATCAATGCACAGGGCATCAGTGGCCTTTTGCAATTCCTGCTCGTTGGTTTCCTCTTCATCCCCTTCATCACTCTCCTCATTGCAAACCTCCTTCTCTCGGCCCCTGGCGGGTTTTCCTTGGTTCCGAAAAGCCTTGCCGAGGCAATTTGCTTCACCGCCCTGGCCCTTCCCGCTAGAGCCATTATGTCATTTTTTCCTTATTACGCTTCTCATATTCAGCCCTTTGCCTCTTGACGAGCTGATCAATGTGATGACAGTCTTAGAGATCATGGCCTTTCGTCCGATGGATCTTGTAGTATGGCCCATCGCCTTTCCCAGCCCTCTCGGCAGTAGCAGCTTCCCGGCAGTCAGCGCACGGGACAACTTCCTTACCGGGGGCTTCGGCCTTAGCCTTCTTGCTGGTACTAAGCGTGCCCGATCCTTCGATGATCATCACTGCCTTATCTTTGCACCTCTTGTTGTGCTTCTTTCTCTTCTTCTTCTAACTGGTGGAGTCATCATCATCCTCTAAGTCGATGTCGAAGCAATCTTCCTCTCCAGGGGTTTTCTTCCCTCCTCCATCCGAGCACACTTTGATACGTCTCCGTCGTATCTATAATTTTTGATTGTTTCATGCCAATATTATACAAGTTTTACATACTTTTGTGAACTTTTTATATGATTTATTGGACTAACCTATTGATCCAGTGCCAAGTGCCAGTTCCTGTTTTCTGCATGTTTTTTGTATCGCAGAGTATCCATATCAAATGAATTCCAAATGCAATAAAATTTCACGGAGAATTATTTTGGAATGTATGTGATTTTTGAGAGTTGCAATCACCGCAAACGGTGGCCCGTAGTGGGCACAACCCACCAGGGCGCGCCAGAGGAGCCAGGCGTGCCGTGATGGGTTGTGCCCACCTCGTACGTCGGTTGGAGCTGTACTTCGGGCGCAAGGAAGCTTATATCTGGAAAAAATTGTCTTAAATCTCAGCGCAATCGGAGTTATGGATATCCGGGAATATAAGAAACGATTTTCGGCCAGATCTGGGGAGCGAGAAACAGAAGAGAACAGAGAGGGAGATCCAATCTCGGAGGGGCTCCCGCCCCTCCGCCGACATGGAGACCAAGGACCAGAGGGGGAACTCTCCTCCCAATCTACGGGGGATGCCAAGGATGAAGAAGAAGTAGGGGGGCTCTCTCCCCCTCGCTTCCAGTGGTGCCGGAGTGCCGCCAGGGCTAGGATCGTGACAGCGATCTACACCAACAATCTTGCTACCGTCAACACCAACTTTCTCCCCCTCTATGCAGCGGTGTAACACCTGCCCCCCCGCTGTAATCTCTACTTAAACATGGTGCTCAACTCCATATATTATTTCCCAATGATCTATGGTTATCCTATGATGTTTGAGTAGATCCGTTTTGTCCTGTGGGTTAATCGTGATCTTGGTTGGTATTATTGTATATTTTATTTATGGTGCTGTCCTACGGTGCCCTCCGTCTCGCGCAAACATGAGGGGCCCTCGCTGTAGGGTGTTGCAATATGTTCATGGTTTGCTTACGGTGGGTTGCGAGAGTGACCGAAACATAAACCCGAGTAGGTGGGCTATGATGTATGGGAGTAAAGAGGACTTGATACTTAATCCTATGGTTGGGTTTCATGACCTTAATGATCTTTAGTAGTTGCGGATGCTTTCTAGGGGTCCAATAATAAGTGCATATGATCCAAGTAGAGAAAGTATGTTAGCTCATGCCTCTCCCTCATATAAAATTACAAGAATGATTACCGGTACTTGTTATCGATTGCGTAGGGACAAATAACTTTCTTGTTGACAAAAGCTCTCTACTAAAATTAACTTAGTTGTTTCTTTATCTAAGCAGCCCCTAGATTTTATTTACGTGCTCTTTATTATCTTGCAAACCTATCCTATCACATCTACAAAGTACTTCTAGTTTCATACTTGTTTTAGGTAAAGCGAACGTCAAGCGTGCATAGAGTTGTATCGGTGGTCGATAGAACTTGAGGGAATATTTGTTCTACCTTCAGCTCCTCATTGGGTTCGACACTCTTATTTATCGAAAAAGGCTACAAACGATCCCCTATACTTGTGGTTTATCAGGACCTTTTTCTGGCGCCGTTGCCGGGGAGCAATAGTGTGGGGTGAATATTCTCGTGTGTGCTTGTTTGCTTTATCACTAAGTAGTTTTTATTTCTTGTTCTAAGTTGTTCCCTATCTTTAGTTATGAATATGGAACACGAAACACAAGAAAAATTAGTGGTACTTGCTACTCATGGAGATGGGGAACCTCCTAAAACCCTCGATGCTCGTTATGTGAAAGATGCTATGCACTACTTTGATAATCCTGGGAAAACCCCATTCAATTATATAATGGGAGTAACGTTGGATCAACGTGTATACTTTAGGGATTATCGCTTGACTCATAAAGGGAAATTGTTATGGGATCAAATTCATATGTTGCATTGGTATGCTTGGGAGCTATGCTTGAGATATGATTATACTTGTTGCTCTAGAATTAATGCTCCACATCTTCCCTTTTCATGTGAATTTAATGATAATGAAACCTTAGCTTCTTATGCTAGAGGTATATATGATTACTATAATGTGGAACGAATAGAAGAATTTGTTGCTTTTAAGGGTGCTTATGAAATTGAATCTTTGTTTGAAAAGTATGAAGCTTTTGATGATGATGTTTATAGACCTGAAAATTTTGCCATACTTAAATATTGCTATGATAATTATAAATATAATTCCGATATTGATGAATTTCTTGAGAAAATCTCCGCTGTCCAAGAAGAGACTAATATTTTGCAGGAGTCTATGGAAGAAGAAATTGATGAAACTATGAGCTCATTGGATGGAAAAGATGATGGGGAGAGCGAAGAACAAAAGGAGGAAGATCGGATTAGCTACCTGTGCCTACCTTCTAATGAGAGTAACTCTTCAACTCATACATTATTTAATTTCCCTTCGTTCTTACCGAAGGATGAATGCTATGATAATTGCTATGATCCCGTTGATTCTTTTGAAATATCCCTTTTTTATGAACTTGATGCTTGCTATGCTTGTGGGCAAGATGCCAATATGAATGATGCTTATGGAGATGAACTTGCTATAGTTCCTTATGTTAAGAATGAAATTGTTGCTATTGCACCCACACATGATAGACCTATTATCTTTTTGAATTCTCCAAACTACACTATATCGGAGAAGTTTGCTCTTATTAAGGATTATATTGTTGGGTTGCCTTTTACCATTGCACATGATGATTTTGATGAATACAATATGCATGTGCTTGCTGCTCCTACTAATTATTAGGAAAGAGGAACTACATCTCCGCCTCTTTATGTTTCCAACACGAAAAAATTGCAAGAAACTGCTTATGCTATGTATTGGCCTTTACTTGATGTGCATGAATTGTTCTTGTATGACATGCTGATGCATAGGAAGAGAGTTAGACTTCATCATTGCATGATATATGTTGCTTTGTGCTCACTACTAAATGCCAAATCATTGTTGATTCAAATTGGCTTTGATATACCTTGGGATCCGAGTGGATTCATTACTTGAGCAATTTATGCCTAGCTTAATGGCTTTAAAGAAAGCGCTCCCAGGGAGACAACCCGGAAGTTTTAGAGAGTCATTTATTTCCGTTGAGTGCTTTTATAAATTTTAAAAACAAAAAATGTAGAGGGGAACTTAAAAACTTTTTCACAAAAGGGAAGCGATTGGAAGTTATGCATTGGAGAAGTGAGGGTCAACCTTGAACACTTGTGTTCATGCTCATGGAAACAATGTAGAATTTTTCATGAAGATTCTCATAAAAATAATTATCCCCTTGTACAATTCCATTGTATTATAAAAATAATGTGCCAAGATTTGCCTTTAGGATGTTTACATTGCTTGTTGGTCTGTGCGGTGCAAAACAGAAACTTTAGCTGTAGTGCGCGATTTTACATTTTTTACTGGAACATCAAACGGTTCTGAAACATTTTGCAATGTCTTTATATACAAATTGTTTATTTCTCCTTTTTTTCAGAATTTTTGAAGTACCAGAGGTATGGTGAATGTTCAGATTACTACAGACTGTCCTGTTTAAGACATATTCTGTTTTGATGCATTGTTTGCTTGTTTTGATGAAACTATCGATTTCTATCAGTGGATTAAGCCATGGAAAAGCTATATTATAGTAGCTACAATGCAAAAACAAAATATGAATTGGTTTTCAACAGTACTTAGAGTAGTGATTTTCTTTATTATACTAACGGATCTTACCGAACTTTCTGTTGAGTTTTGTGTGGATGAAGTGATCAAAGATCGAGGAGGTCTCGATATGAGGAGAAGGAGGAGAGGCAAGAGCTCAAGCTTGGGGATGCCCAAGGCACCCCAAGTAAATATTCAAGGATACTCAAGCGTCTAAGCTTGGGGATGCCCCGGAAGGCATCCCATCTTTCTTCAACAAGTATCGGTATGTTTTCGGTTTCGTTTCGTTCACATGATATGTGCAAATCTTGGAGCGTCTTTTGCATTTAGTTTTCAATTTTCTTTCATGCACCATGCTGGTATGAGATAGCCCATGGTTGATTTATAGAATGCTCATTGCACTTCACTTATATCTTTTGAGTATGGCCTTTGTAGAATGCTTCATGTGCATCGCTTATATCATTTGAAGTTTGGATTGCCTGTTTCTCTTCACATAGAAAACCATTGTTTGAAGAATGCTCTTTTGCTTCAGTTATATTTATTAGAGAATGGTCTTTTGTAGAAAGAATTAAACTCTCATGCTTCACTTATATCTATTTAGAGAGTCAAAAGGAATTGGTCAATTGCATGGTTAGTCATAAAATCCTACATAAAACTTATGGATCACTGAATATGATATGTTTGTTTCCTTGCAATAGTTTTGCGATATAGAGATGATAATATGTGCCAGGTACTAGTAAATGGTTGTGGTCAGTAAGAATATTGGTGTTAAGGTTTGTGATTCCCGAAGCATGCACGTATAGTCTCTCGTTATGCTATGATGTTGGAGCATGATTTATTATTGATTGTCTTCCTTATGAGTGGCGGTCGGGGACGAGCGATTGTCTTTTCCTACCAATCTATCCCCCTAGGGGCATGCGTAGTAGTACTTTGCTTCGAGGGCTAATAAACTTTTGCAATAAGTATATGAGTTCTTTATAACTAATGTGAGTCCACGGATTATACGCACTCTTACCTTTTCGCAATTTGCTAGCCTCTATGGTACCGTGCATTGCCCTTTCTCACATCGAGACGTGGTGCAAACTTCATAGGTGCATCCTAACCCCGTGATATGATACGATCTATCACACATAAGCTTATTATATCTTCCTTAAAACAGCCACCATACCTACCTATTATGGCTTTTCCATGGCCATTCCGAGATATATTGCCATGCAACTTCCTCCGCTTCCGTTTGATGACTTGAGCATTCGTTGTCATATTGCTTTGCATGATCATATAGCTCACATAGTAGTTGTGGCTCAGCCACCGTTCATCGTTTTTCATACATGTTACGCTAGATCATTGCACATCCTGGTACATGCCAGAGGCATTCATATAGAGTCATACTTTGTCATAGGTATCGAGTTGTAATTTTTATTTCTTTTGAGTTATAAGTAAATAGAAGTGTGATGATCATCATTATTCATTTTTAGAGCAGTGCCCGAGTGAGGAAAGGATGATGGAGACTATGATTCCCCCACAAGTCGGGAGAGACTCCGGACAATGAGAGAAAAAAAATAAAAAGAAAGAAAAAGAAAGAAAAAGAAAAAAAGAAAGAAAAAAAGGAAAAAAGGAAAAAGAAAGGAAATAAAAAATAAAAAAGTAAACAAAGAGAGAAGGGGCATTGCTAGTATCCTTTACCACACTTGTGCTTCAAAGTAGCACCATGTTTTTCATATGGAGAGTCTCCTATTTTGTCGCTTTCATATACTAGTGGGAATTTTTCATTATAGGATTAGATGCACACCCACTTAGTTTCATATTGAGCTTTCATATACTTATAGCTCTTAGTGCATTCGTTGCATGGCAATCCCTACTCCTCACATTGATATCAATTGATGGGCATCTCCATAGCCCGCTGGTTAGCCGCGTCGATGTGATACTTTCTTACTTTTTGTCTTCTTTAGTTTACCCCTATCATCATACTCTATTCCACCTGTAGTGCTATATCCATGGCTTGTGCTCATGTATTGCATGAGGGTTGAAAAAGCTGAAGCGCGTTAAAAAGTATGAACCAATTGCTCGGCTTGTCATCGGGGTTGTGCATGATAAATACTCTATGTTAAGTAGACAGAGCATGACAAGACTATAAGATTTTGTAGGGATAACTTTCTTTAGCGTTGATATTTTGAAAGACATGATTGTTTGTTGGGATGCCTGAGTATTGATGTCTTTATGTCAAATTATGGACTATTGCTTTAAATCACTTGTCTTAATATTCATGCCATGATTAGATATATGATCAAGTTTTCCATAGGTAGCATTCCACATCAAAAATTATCTTTTTTATCATTTACCTGCTCGAGGACGAGCAGGAATTAAGCTTGGGGATGTTGATATGTCTCTGTCGTATCTATAATTTTTGATTGTTTCATGCCAATATTATACAAGTTTTACATACTTTTGGTAACTTTTTATATGATTTATTGGACTAACCTATTGATCCAGTGCCAGTTCCTGTTTTCTGCATGTTTTTTGTATCGCAGAGTATCCATATCAAACGAAGTCCAAATGCAATAAAATTGCACGGAGAATTATTTTGGAATATATGTGATTTTTGGGAGTTGAAATCACCGCAAACGGCGGCCCGTGGTGGGCACAACCCACCAAGGCGCACTAGAGGAGCCAGGCGTGCCGTGGTGGGTTGTGCCCACCTCGTATGTCAGTTGGAGCTGTACTTTGGGCGCAAGGAAGCTTATACCCAGAAAAAAATCGTGTTAAGATCTCAGCGCAATCGGAGTTACGGATCTCCGGGAATATAAGAAACGGTTTTCGGCCAGATCTGGGAGCGAGAAACAAAAGAGAACAGAGAGGGAGATCCAATCTCGGAGGGGCACCCGCCCCTCCGCCGCCATGGAGACCAAGGACCAAAGGGGAAACTCTCCTCCCCATCTAGGGGGAGGCCAAGGATGAAGAAGAAGTAGGGGGGCTCTCTCCCCCTCGCTTCCGGTGGCGCCGGAGTGCCGCTGGGGCTAGGATCGTGATGTCGTCTACACCAACAATCTTGCTACCGTCAACACCAACTTTCTCCCCCTATATGCAGGGTGTACCACCTATTCCCCCCGCTGTAATCTCTACTTAAACATGGTGCTCAACTCCATATATTATTTCCCAATGATCTATGGTTATCCTATGATGTTTGAGTAGATCTGTTTTGTCCTGTGGGTTAATCGTGATCTTGGTTGGTATGATTGTATATTTTATTTATGGTGTTGTCCTACGGTGCCCTCCGTCTCGCGCGAACATGAGGGGCCCTCGCTATAGGGTGTTGCAATATGTTCATGGTTTGCTTACGGTGGGTTGCGAGAGAGACAGAAACTTAAACCCGAGTAGGTGGGCTATGACGTATGGGAGTAAAGAGGACTTGATACTTAATGCTATGGTTGGGTTTCACGACCTTAATGGTCTTTAGTAGTTGCGGATGCTTTCTAGGGGTCCAATCATAAGTGCATATGATCCAAGTAGAGAAAGTATGTTAGTGAAGGAAATATGCCCTAGAGGCAATTATAAAGTTATTATTTATTTCCTTATATCATGATAAATGTTTATTATTCATGCTAGAATTGTATTAACCGGAAATTTAGTACATGTGTAAATACATAGACAAACAGAGTGTCACTAGTACGCCTCTACTTCACTAGCTCATTAATCAAAGATGGTTATGTTTCCTAACCATAGACATGAGTTATCATTTGATTAACGGGATCACATCATTAGAGAATGATGTGATTGACTTGACCCATTCTGTTAGCTTAGCACTTGATCGTTTAGTATGTTGCTATTGCTTTCTTCATGACTTATACATGTTCCTATGACTATGAGACTATGCAACTCCCGAATACCGGAGGAACACTTTGTGTGCTACCAAACGTCACAACGTAACTGGGTGATTATAAAGGTGCTCTATAGGTGTCTCCGAAGGTACTTGTTGAGTTGACATAGATCGAGATTAGGATTTGTCACTCCGATTGTCGGAGAGGTATCTCTGGGCCCTCTCGTCAATACACATCACTATAAGCCTTGCAAGCATTTTAACTAATGAGTTAGTTGCGGGATGATGTATTACGGAACAAGTAAAGAGACTTGCCGGTAACGAGATTGAACTAGGTATTGAGATACCGACGATCGAATCTCGGGCAAGTAACATACCGATGACAAAGGGAACAATGTATGTTGTTATGCGGTTTGACTGATAAAGATCTTCGTAGAATATGTGGGAGCCAATATGAGCATCCAGGTTCCGCTATTGGTTATTGACCGGAGACGTGTCACGGTCATGTCTACATAGTTCTCGAACCCATGGGGTCCGCACACTTAAAGTTCGGTGACGATCGGTATTATGAGTTTTTGTGTTTTGATGTACCGAAGGTAGTTCGGAGTCCCGGATATGATCACGGACATGACGAGGAGTCTCGAAATGGTTGAGACGTAAAGATCAATATATTGGACGACTATGTTTGGACACCGGAAGGGTTCCGGGAGGTTTCGGGCATATACCGGAGTACCGGGGGTTACCGGAACCCCCCGGAGAGTGAATTGGGCCTCATGGGCCCTAGTGGGAGAAGAGGAGGGGCGGCCAGGGCAGCCGCACGCCCCCTCCCCCTCTAGTCCGAATTCGACAAGAAGGGGGGGCGACGCCCCCCCTTTTTCCTTCTCTTCCTCTCTCCCTTCCTTCCCTTCTCCTACTCCTATTTGGAAGGGGGGAGTACTACTCCCAGTGGGAGTAGGACTCCCCATGGGGCGCGCCTAGGAGGGACGGCCCCTCCCCCTCCTCCACTCCTTTATATACGGGGGAGGGGCACCCCATAGACACAACAATTGATCTGTTGATCTCTTAGCCGTGTGCGGTGCCCCTCTCCACCATGATCCACCTCGATAATATCGTAGCGGTGCTTAGGCGAAGCCCTACGTCGGTAGCATCATCATCACCGTCATCACGCCGTCGTGCTGACGAAAATCTCCGGCGAAGCTCTGCTGGATCGGAGCTCGCGGGACGTCATCAAGTTGAACGTGTGCTGAACTCGGAGGTGCCGTGCGTTCGGTACTTCGATCAGTCGGATTGTGAAGACGTACGACTACATCAACCTCGTTGTTCTAACACTTCCGCTTTTGGTCTACGAGGGTACGTGGACACACTCTCCCCTCTCGTTGCTATGCATCACCATGATCTTGCGTGTGCGTAGGAATTTTTGTGAAATTACTACGTTCCCCAACAGTGGCATCCGAGCCAGATTTATGCGTAGATGTTATATGCACGAGTAGAACACAAGTGAGTTGTGGGCGATATAAGTCATACTGCTTACCAGCATGTCACACTTTGGTTCGGCGGTATTGTTGGATGAAGCGGCCCGGACTGACATTACGCGTACGCTTACGCAAGACTGGTTCTACCGACGTGCTTCGCACACAGGTGGCTGGCGGGTGTTAGTTTCTCCAACTTTAGTTGAATCGAGTATGGCTACGCCCGGTCCTTGTTGAAGGTTAAAACAACACATACTTGATGAAATATCGTTGCGGTTTTGATGCGTAGGTAAGAACGGTTCTTGCTCAGCCCGTAGCAGCCACGTAAAACTTGCAACAACAAAGTAGAGGACGTCTAAATTGTTTTTGCAGGGCATGTTGTGATGTGGTATGGTCAAGACATGATGCTAAATTTTATTGGATGAGATGATCACGTTTTGTAACAGAGTTATCGGCAACTGGCAGGAGCCATATGGTTGTCGCTTTATTGTATGCAATGCAATCGCCCTGTAATTGCTTTACTTTATCACTAAGCGGTAGCGATAGTCGTAGAAGCAATAGTTGGCGAGACGACAACGATACTACGATGGAGATCAAGGTGTCGTGCCCGTGACGATGGTGATCATGACGATGCTTTGGAGATGGAGATCACAGGCACAAGATGATGATGGCCATATCATATCACTTATATTGATTGCATGTGATGTTTATCCTTTATTTATCTTATTTTGCTTAGATCGACGGTAGCATTATAAGATGATCTCTCACTAAATTTCAAGGTACAAGTGTTCTCCCTGAGTATGCACCGTTGTGAAAGTTCGTCGTGCCGAGATACCACGTGATGATCGGGTGTGATAAGCTCTATGTTCACATACAACGGGTGCAAGCCAGTTTTGCACATGCAGAATACTCGGGTTAAACTTGTCGAGTCTAGCATATGCAGATATGGCCTCGGAACACTGAGACCGAAAGGTCGAGCGTGAATCATATAGTAGATATGATCAACATAGAGATGTTCACCATTGAAAACTACTCCATCTCACGTGATGATCGGACATGGTTTAGTTGATATGGATCACGTGATCACTTAGATGATTAGAGGGATGTCTATATAAGTGGGAGTTCTTTAATAATTTGATTAACTGAACTTTAATTTATCATGAAGTTAGTACCTGATAGTATTTTGCATGTCTATGTTGTTGTAGATAGATGGCCCGTGCTGTTGTTCTGTTAAATTTTAATGCGTTCCTTGAGAAAGCAAAGTTGAAAGATGATGGTAGCAATTACACGGACTGGGTCCGTAACTTGAGGATTATCCTCATTTCTGCATAGAAGAATTACGTTCTGGAAGCACCGCTAGGTGCCAAACCTGCTGCAGGAGCTGAACCAGCTGTTATGAACGTCTGGCAAAGCAAAGCTAATGACTACTCGATAGTTCAGTGTCCCATGCTTTACTGCCTAGAACCGGACTTCAACGACGTTTTGAACGTCATGGAGCATATGAGATGTTCCAGGAGTTGAAGTTAATATTTCAAGCAACTGCCCGGATTGAGAGATATGAAGTCTCCAATAAGTTCTACAGCTGCAAGATGGAGGAGAATAGTTCTGCCAGTGAGCATATACTCAGAATGTCTGGGTATAACAATCACTTGATTCAACTGGGAGTTAATCTTCCGGATGATAGTGTTATTGACAGAATTCTTCAATCACTGCCACCAAGCTACAAGAGCTTCGTGATGAACTATAACATGCAAGGGATGGATAAGACGATTCCCGAGCTCTTCACAAAGCAAAAGGCTGCAGAGGTAGAAATCAAGAAGGAGCATCAAGTGTTGATGGTCAACAAGACCACCAGTTTCAAGAAAAAGGGCAAAGGGAAGAAGAGGGGGAACTTCAAGAAGAACGGCAAACAAGTTGCTGTTCACGAGAAGAAACCCAAGTCTGGACATAAGCCTGAGACTGAGTGCTTCTACTGCAAACAGACTGGTCACTGGAAGCGGAACTGCCCCAAGTATTTGGCGGATAAGAAGGATGGCAAGGTGAACAAAGGTATATGTGATCTACATGTTATTGATGTGTACCTTACTAATTCTCGCAGTAGTGCCTGGGTATTTGATACTGGTTCTGTTGCTAATATTTGCAACTCGAAACAGGGACTACGGATTAAGCGAAGATTGGCTAAGGATGAGGTGACGATGCGCGTGGGAAATGGTTCCAATGTCGATGTGATCGCGGTCGGCACGCTACCTCTACATCTACCTTTGGGATTAGTTTTAGACCTGAATAATTGTTATTTTGTGCCAGCGTTGAGCATGAACATTGTATCTGGATCTTGTTTGATGCGAGACGGTTATTCATTTAAATCAGAGAATAATGGTTGTTCTATTTATATGAGTAATATCTTTTATGGTCATGCACCCTTGAAGAGTGGTCTATTCTTTTTGAATCTCGATAGTGGAGATACACATATTCATAGTATTGAAGTTAAAATATGCAGAGTTGATAATGATAGTGCAACTTATTTGTGGCACTGCCGTTTAGGTCATATTGGTGTAAAGCACATGGAGAAACTCCATTCCGATGGACTTTTGGAATCACTTGATTATGAATCACTTGGTACTTGCGAACCATGCCTCATGGGCAAGATGACTAAAACTCCGTTCTCCGGAACTATGGAGCAACAGATTTGTTAGAGATCATACATACTGATGTATGTGGTCCAATGAATGTTGAGGCTCGTGGCGGGTATCCTTATTTTCTCACCTTCACAGATGATTTGAGCAGATATGGGTATATCTACTTGATGAAACATAAGTCTGAAACATTTGAAAAGTTCAAAGAATTTCAGAGTGAAGTTGAAAATCATCGTAACAAGAAAATAAAGTTTCTACTATCTGATCGTGGAGGAGAATATTTGAGTTACGAGTTTTGTCTTCATTTGAAACAATACGGAATAGTTTCGCAACTCACGCCACCCGGAACACCACAGCGTAATGGTGCGTCCGAACGTCGCAGTCGTACTTTACTAGATATGGTGCGATCTATGATGTCTCTTACTGATTTACCACTATCGTTTTGGGGTTATGCTTTAGAGACGGTTGCATTCACGTTAAATAGGGCACCATCTAAATCCGTTGAGACGACTTCTTATGAACTGTGGTTTGGCAAGAAACCAAAGTTGTCGTATCTTAAAGTTTGGGGCTGCGATGCTTATGTGAAAAAGCTTCAACCTGATAAGCTCGAACCCAAATCGGAGAAATGTGTCTTCATAGGATACCCAAAAGAGACAGTTGGGTACACCTTCTATAACAATTCCGAAGGCAAGACTCTCATTGCTAAGAATGGATCCTTTCTAGAGAAGGAGTTTCTCTCGAAAGAAGTGAGTGGGAGGAAAGTAGAACTTGATGAGGTAACTGTACCTGCTCCCTTATTGGAAAGTAGTTCATCACAGAAACCGGTTCCTGTGACACCTACACCAATTAGTGAGGAAGCTAATGATAATAAGCATGAAACTTCAGATCAAGTTACTACCGAACCTCGTAGGTCAACCAGAGTAAGATCCGCACCAGAGTGGTACGGTAATCCTGTTCTGGAAGTTATGTTACTAGACCATGATGAACCTACAAACTATGAGGAAGCGATGATGAGCCCAGATTCCGCAAAATGGCTTGAGGCCATGAAATCTGAGATGGGATCCATGTATGAGAACAAAGTGTGGACTTTGCTTGACTTGCCCGATGATCGGCAAGCCATCGAGAATAAATGGATCTTCATGAAGAAGACAGACGCTGATGGTAATGTTACTATCTACAAAGCTCGACTTGTTGCGAACGGTTTTCGACAAGTTCAAGGAGTTGACTACGATGAGACCTTCTCACCCGTAGCGATGCTTAAGTCCGTCCGAATCATGTTAGCAATTGCCGCATTTTATGATTGTGAAATTTGGCAAATGGATGTAGAGACTGCATTCCTGAATGGATTTCTGGAAGAAGAGTTGTATATGATGCAACCTGAAGGTTTTATCGATCCAAAGGGTGCTAACAAAGTGTGCAAGCTCCAGCGATCCATTTATGGACTGGTGCAAGCCTCTCGGAGTTGGAATAAACGTTTTGATAGTGTGATCAAAGCATATGGTTTTATACAGACTTTTGGAGAAGCATGTATTTACAAGAAAGTGAGTGGGAGCTCTGTAGCATTTCTAATCATATATGTGGATGACATATTGTTAATTGGAAATGATATAGAATTTCTGGATAGCATAAAAGGATACTTGAATAAGAGTTTTTCAATGAAAGACCTCGGTGAAGCTGCTTATATATTAGGCATCAAGATCTATAGAGATAGATTAAGATGCTTAATTGGACTTTCACAAAACACATACCTTGACAAAGTTTTGAAAAAGTTCAAAATGGACCTGGCAAAGAAAGGTTTCTTGCCTGTGTTACAACGTGTGAAATTGAGTAAGACTCAATGCCCGACCACTGCAGAAGATAGAGAGAAAACGAAAGATGTTCCCTATGCTTCAGCCATAGGCTCTATCATGTATGCAATGCTGTGTACCAGACCTGATGTGTGCCTTGCTATTAGTTTAACAGGGAGGTACCAAAGTAATCCAGGAGTGGATCACTGGACAGCGGTCAAGAACATCCTGAAATACCTGAAAAGGACTAAGGATATGTTTCTCATTTATGGAGGTGACAAAGAGCTCGTCGTAAACGGTTACGTCGATGCAAGCTTTGACACTGATCCGGACGATTCTAAATCACAAACCGGATACGTGCTTATATTGAACGGTGGAGCTGTCAGTTGGAACAGTTCTAAACAAAGCATCGTGGCGGGATCTACGTGTGAAGCGGAGTACATAGCTGCTTCGGAAGCAGCAAATGAAGGAGTCTGGATGAAGGAGTTCATATCCGATCTAGGTGTCATACCTAGTGCATCGGGTCCAATGAAAATCTTTTCTGACAATACTGGTGCAATTGCCTTGGGAAAGGAATCCAGATTTCACAAGAGAACCAGGCACATCAAGAGACACTTCAATTCCATCCACGATCAAGTCCATGGTGGGGACATAGAGATTTGCAAGATACATATGGATCTGAATGTTGCAGACCCATTGACTAAGCCTCTCTCACGAGCAAAACATGATCAACACCAAGACTCCATGGGTGTTAGAATCATTACTGTGTAATCCATATTATTGACTCTAGTGCAAGTGGGAGACTGAAGGAAATATGCCCTAGAGGCAATAATAAAGTTATTATTTATTTCCTTATATCATGATAAATGTTTATTATTCATGCTAGAATTGTATTAACCGGAAATTTAGTACATGTGTGAATACATAGACAAACAGAGTGTCACTAGTACACATCTACTTGACTAGCTCATTAGTCAAAGATGGTTATGTTTCCTAACCATAGACATGAGTTATCATTTGATTAACGGTATCACATCATTAGAGAATGATGTGATTGACTTGACCCATTCCGTTAGCTTAGCACTTGATCGTTTAGTATGTTGCTATTGCTTTCTTCGTGACTTATACATGTTCCTATGACTATGAGACTATGCAACTCCCGAATACCGGAGGAACACTTTGTGTGCTACCAAATGTCACAACGTAACTAGGTGATTTTAAAGGTGCTCTACAGGTGTCTCCGAAGGTACTTGTTGAGTTGACATAGATCGAGATTAGGATTTGTCACTCCGATTGTCGGAGAGGTATCTCTGGGCCCTCTCAGTAATACACATCACTATAAGCCTTGCAAGCATTGTAACTAATGAGTTAGTTGCCGGATGATGTATTACGGAACGAGTAAAGAGACTTGCCGGTAATGAGATTGAACTAGGTATTGAGATACCGACGATCGAATCTCGGGCAAGTAACATACCGATGACAAAGGGAACAACGTATGTTGTTATGCGGTTTGACCGATAAAGATCTTCGTAGAATATGTGGGAGCCAATATGAGCATCCAGGTTCCGCTATTGGTTATTGACCGGAGACGTGTCTCGGTCATGTCTACATAGTTCTCGAACCCGTAGGGTCCGCACGCTTAAAGTTCGGTGACGATCGGTATTATGAGTTTTTGTGTTTTGATGTATCAATGGTAGTTCGGCGTCCCGGATATGATCGCGGACATGACGAGGAGTCTCGAAATGGTCGAGACGTAAAGATTGATATATTGGACGACTATGTTTGGACACCGGAGGGTTTCGGGAGGTTTCGGGCATATACCAGAGTACCGGGGGGTTACCGGAACCCCCCGGGGAGTTAATTGGGCCTCATGGGCCCTAGTGGGAGAAGAGGAGGGGCGGCCATGGCAGCCGCGCGCCCCCTCCCCCTCTAGTCCGAATTGGACAAGGAGGGGGGCGGCATCCCCCTTTTTCCTTCTCTTCCTCTCTCCCTTCCTTCCCTTCTCCTACTCCTACTTGGAAGGGGGGAGTCCTACTCCTGGTGGGAGTAGGACTCCCCATGGGGCGCGCCTAGGAGGGCCGGCCCCTCCCCCTCCTCCACTCCTTTATATACGGGGGAGGGGGGCACCCCATAGATAGAACAATTGATCAGTTGATCTCTTAGCCGTATGCGGAGCCCCCCTCCACCATAATCCACTTCGATAATATCGTAGCGGTGCTTAGGCAAAGCCCTGCGTCGGTAGCTTCATCCTCACCGTCATCACGCCGTCATGCTGACGAAACTCTCCGGCGAAGCTCTGCTGGATCGGAGCTCACGGGACGTCATCGAGTTGAACGTGTGCGGAACTCGGAGGTGTCGTGTGTTCGGTACTTGGATCGGTCGGATCGTGAAGACGTACGACTACATCAACCGTGTTGTTCTAACACTTCCACTTTCGGTCTACGAGGGTACGTGGACACACTCTCCCGTCTCGTTGCTATGCATCACCATGATCTTGCGTGTGCGTAGGATTTTTTTTGAAATTACTACGTTCCCCAACGTTAGCTCATGCCTCTCCCTCATATAAAATTACAAGAATGATTACCGGTACCATTTATCGATTGCCTAGGGATAAATAACTTTCTTGTTGACAAAAGCTCTCTACTAAAATTAACTTAGTTGTTTCTTTATCTAAACAGCCCCTAGATTTTATTTATGTGTTGTTTATTATCTTGCAAACCTATCCTATCACATCTACAAAGTACTTCTAGTTTCATACTTGTTCTAGGTAAAGCGAACGTCTAGCGTGTGTAGAGTTGTATCGGTTGTCGATAGAACTTGAGGGAATATTTGTTCTACCTTTAGCTCCTCGCTGGGTTCGACACTCTTATTTATCGAAAAAGGCTACAAACGATCCCCAATACTTGTGGGTTATCACACTTGTCCACCGAAGTGTAAAGCTCCATCACAGTCTTGGGCAACCGCACATTCATCTTGGAGCGTATCCTGCGGTTGCACACGTTGATCTGGAATGCAGCTATCACAGCTGCCGGGTGGATATTTGGGATATTCTTGTGGACTCTGTTTAATCTATGCAAATACTTGCGGAGAGTCTCTCCTTATTTCAGTTGGAGAAGCTGCAAGTTACTGGGTCGTCCTGGTTCTTGATGGCCGCCCGTGAAGGCACCAATGAACTCATGGTACAGGTCAGCTCAGGACGAAATGGAGTTCTCCGGCAGGCGCATCAACCAATACCTCACATTTGACTTGAGTGCCAAAGGGAACTACTTTGACGCCCCCGATTTGACCGTACACTAATCATGCACGCAAACGTGTACGATCAAGATCAGGGACTCACGGGAAGATATCACAACACAACTCTAAAACATAAATAAGTCATACAAGCATCATAATACAAGCCAGGGGCCTCGAGGGCTTGAATACAAGTGCTCGATCATAGACGAGTCAGCGGAAGCAACAATATCTGAATACAGACATAAGTTAAACAAGTTTGCCTTAAGAAGGCTAGCACAAACTGGGATGCAGATCGAAAGAGGCGCAGGCCTCCTGCCTGGGATCCTCCTAAACTACTCCTGGTCGTCGTCAGTGGGCTGCACGTAGTAGTAGGCACCTCCGGTGTAGTAGGAGTCATCGTCGGCGGTGGCGTCTGGCTCCTGGGCTCCAGCATCTGGTTGCGACAACCAGGTAGAAAGGAAAGGGGAAAAGAGGGAGGAAAGCAACCGTGAGTACTCATCCAAAGTACTCACAAGCAAGGAGCTACACTACATATGCATGGGTATCTGTGTAAAGGGCCATATCGGTGGACTGAACTGCAGAATGCCAGAATAAGAGGGGGATAGCTAATCCTGTCAAAGACTACGCTTCTGGCCACCTCCATCTTGCAGCATGTAGAAGAGAGTAGATGGTAAGTTCACGAAGTAGCATCGTATAACATAATCCTACCCGGCGATCCCCTCCTTGTCGCCCTGTTAGAGAGCGATCACCGGGTATATCTGGCACTTGGAAGGGTGTGTTTTATTAAGTATCCAGTTCTAGTTGTCATAAGGTCTAGGTACAACTCCGAGTTGTCCTTTTACCGAGGGACACGGCTATTCGAATAGATAAACTTCCCTGCAAGGGTGCACCACATAACCCAACACGCTCGATCCCATTTGGCCGGACACACTTTCCTGGGTCATGCCCGGCCTCGGAAGATCAACACGTCGCAGCCCCACCTAGGCACAACAGAGAGTTCAGCACGCCGGTCTAAATCCTATGGCGCAGGGGTCTGGGCCCATCGCCCATTGCACACCTGCACGTTGCGAGGGCGGCCGGAAGCAGACCTAGCCTAGCAGGCGTTCCAGTCCAATCCGGCGCGTGCCGCTCCATCGCTGACGTCACGAAGGCTTCGGCTGATACCACGACGTCGAGTGCCCATAACTGTTCCCGCGTAGTTGGTTAGTGCGTATAGACCAAATGGCCAGACTCAGATCAAATACCAAGATCTCGTTAAGCGTTTTATTTTTATGTATCCGCGGACGCCGACCAGGGCCAAGCCCACCTCTCTCCTAGGTGGTCTCAACCTGCCCTGTCGCTCCGCCACAAAGTAACAGTCAGGGACCGTCAGGAACCCAGGCCCACCTCTACCGGGATGGAGCCACCTGTCCTTTCAGCCCCCTCATCAGAATCACTTGCGGGTACTCAACGAGCTGACCCGACTTTAGTCACCACATGTGTCATGTATATAAAGTATAAAGTATATACCCGCGATCACCTCCCTAGTGATCACGGCCCGATAGTATAGCATGGCAGACGGACAAGAGTGTAGGGCCACTGATGGAACACTAGCATCCTATACTAAGCAGTAGGATAGCAGGTAAGGGTAACAACTGTAGCAACAATGACAGGCTATGCAGCAGAATAGGATTAACCGAAAGCAGTAACATGCTACACTCTTCTAATGCAAGCAGTATAGAGAAGAATAGGCGATATCTGGTGATCAGGGGGGGCTTGCCTGGTTGCTCTGGCAAGAAGGAAGGGTCCTCCACACCGTAGTCGAACTAGGGGTCGCTGGCAGTCTCGGGGTCTACCGGAAAGAAGTAACGGAGGGGGAACACAATAAATAACAGAGCAATCAAGCATCATAAAGTGTAACATGGTATTACGAGGTGCTAGAGGTGACCGAACGTAGTAGTAGGTGCTACTAGCGAGGGGGGGGGGACATCCGGGAAAGTATTCCCGGTGTTTGACATTTTCGAACAGATGAACCGGAGGGGAAAAGTTGCGTGTTTGCTATGCTAGGGATGTGTGGCGGATGAACAGGCTACGTATTCGGATTTGTCTCGTCGTTCTGAGCAACTTTCATGTACAAAGATTTTCCATCCGAGTTACGGATTAAAAGATATGAGTTTCAAAAGAATTTATTAATTTTTTTGAAATTTATTTTATTATTTAAATCGAACATTATCCAGAACAGTGAAAGGTGATGTCAACATGACGTCAGCAGGTCAAACCCAGCTGACTAGAGTCAAACCGGCACTGTGGGTCCAGCAGGACCCACCTGTCATAGACTAACATGTTAATTAGGGTTTTATTAAGCAGGATTAAATAAGTTTAATTAATTGATTAGGTTAATCTACTAAGGATTTATTAAGTTAATTAATTCTTTAATTAATTAATTAATTAATTAATTAATGATTTATTTATTATTATTATTTTTGGATTCTCTTTTTTTTTCTATTTTTGTTCTGGGGCTAGGCCCACTTGTCATTTGCTCACAGGAGCCTAACGGGTGTTGGGCGTAGCGGGTCGGGCGCTGGCAAAAACGGGGCGGAGCCCCGGGGTGGTAGTGGCCTCGGCCACCAGTGGGCTTGCACGCATGGGCGCACAGAGGCCGGTCGGCATCCACAGCCAGGAGCTGCAGCGGCGGTGGTGGGCAAGGCCAGCCGGAGCGGGCGCGGCTTGGCGCTGCCCGGCGGAGGAGGACGCGGCCCGACGTGGCCAGCTGTGGCCGGGCACGGTAGGCAGGAGGGGCGGAGGTAGGCAGCGGTGGGGCGCCGTCGCCGGTGAAACAAGATGTGGGCGGCGCGAGCGCACGCCAGATGAGGGGCGCGCCCGGCGAGGTGGGCACGCGGGCACGAAGGCGGCCGTGACGGCTGCGAGCGCGGGCAGTGAGGAGCAGCGGCAGCGGTGTGTGCGAGCGGTCACGGCCGAGGCTGTGGGGCGCGCGTGCAAGCGGAGGTCGCCGGGGCGATGCGTGTGCGGGCGCGCACGGGGCGCGACGAGCGCGTGGGAGACAGGGTAGAGAGAGGAGGGGCGCGTGCTCACGGTGGCCGTAGGGGAGTGGCAGTGGGGCGCGGGGAGGATGTCGGGGACGACGACAACGCAGGAGAGGAAGCGACGAGGCAGCGTTGGCGATGGAGGAGCGATCCGGTGAGGGGCGCCGACGAGGTGGCGACGGGAATCGGCGGCAGCGTCGGTGTAGTTCGTTCCCCCCTTCCCTATCCAGATCGGGATCGGGGGGAGAAGGAGAGAGCGACGTGGGGGGAGAAGGGGGAGCGAGTGGGGGTAGCGGGCTCTAGGGTTAGTGGGGTGGGGGTTATACCGGGGCACCAGGTGGGCCTACCTGACTGGTTTCGGCCAGCTAGGCCATGGCCCAACGAAAAGGTGGGGCTCTCTTCCTATTTTTATTTTTCTGTTTCATTTCCATTTTCTTCTTTGCTTTTTACTATTTTAATTTTATTTGGTATAGTAAAATATGATGATAGCTCCTAGAACAATGTTTCAGAACAACCCACTACCTTACAAAGTTTTACCCCGATATAAAAGAGGTTAATATTTTATAAAATACCAAAGGTGTTTAAATAGTTGTTTTGCTACTGATCAAATCATATTAGTGCATTTAAATATTTTATTTAAATGTGGGTTCTTCACCATAATTCCCTATGCATTATTTGTCACCTCTAGAACATTTTAGTTCTAAAGTTTGAAAACTTTTATAGTTTGACTTTAATTCAATTTTGAATTTGAATCGGTTTTGAACTAACCCGAGATTATCAACAGTAACCGAGGTGACGTGGCATCATTAGCAGAGGTTCACTGTAGCTTAATTATCCGGGCGTCACAATTCTCCTCCACTACAAGAAATCTCGTCCCGAGATTTAAGAGGGGGAGCAAGGGGAAAGATCTGGTTACGAAATTCTAATGGATCTTCTCGGTCTTGGTTGTTCTTCTCGAAGAGGTCGATCCATTACATTGTTGCCTTCATTTCTCTGCTTCAATTCATCATGATGAAGTCGGCATCCTTTCTTCGGGAACTCCATCGTACTTACAAAAGAGTAAAGGGTGGGTAGTCCGGGAGAACAGACCTCTGCAAGGTTGTCTATCTGGTCGATAACATCAGGGAAGGTGGCAGAAGTAACTCTCAAATTAAAACTTAAGAAATTATTGAGAGCAAAGTAAGAAGGAGCAAAGTAGAAGTTTCAAGCGCATAGGCAATCGTTCGTTGCCTGATATGAAATCTGAAAGGGGTTCAGAGCAATGGGAATAAGTATTGTGTCTGATACCAGAATAGATCACTAGGCAGGTGGCCCATGAACTACATACGAAGTCAAGCTCTAGGAATAACTTTGGCAACAGGGTGTACAGGAGAGTCAGGTTTCGATCTTGTGGAACTGTGGGTTATGGGCCCACCATGTGGTTAAAGTAGGAAGGGCGGTGACATCTTGCACGATCATGATAGCAAGGCATGTCAGAGGGTAGTCTGTCAGTTATATGTCAGCAACATCGTCGGTACCAAGGGCTAGGGACGAAGAGAACCATTTTCCTGCTCGTTGAAACGAGGCGGACCAATAGGCAAAGTTCTCGTCCATCGGTGGTTACCGGAATGTCATCAACAATAGTAACAGGTCCTTACTGACTAGGTTGTACGACGAGGTGTTTACATAAGCAAGAGAATATTACTGCTTAGATCATATAGACCACAAGAAAGGTTAAACAAGACAATGGAATGGAAAATGTGATTATCATATTAATCAGAACAATGTAAAGGAAAATGTGTTTAAACACATATTTCAGGGGTATATCCTTCCCAAAGACAAACAGAGGATGATATCCATGACAGGATATAACGTAGAAAACCATTTAGGTAACAGGAGAGGAAGTTCATGACATTACCCAGTCAACGATGTTTGAATAATTGGTAAAGGAAATTTAGCATGGTGCTTAAAATTTTCTTATCGATGATCAGAGTACCACAGACATGCTTCGAGATAGCATTGACATGGTCTTCAAGCAAAGGTCAGACTTCGGATATACGAAGGATCCATCAGGACAACTTGTAGAATAAGTTTTACAATTTCCTCATGGAAGAATGGATAGCCTTGGTAAAAGGAAAATTATAACAATAGGTCCTCCGGTCAGGTGTGCTAGGCATGACATCACCTTACCGAGTCATATAAAGACCAATGTTATAACTCTTGGAAAGATGTTCCAACCATCATATCTGACCGAGGTTCAGATCCGATTGATGTCAGGATACCTCCGACTTAGGATGCCTGAGAAGAAAAGGTGCAACACAAATTGACGAGATGACCATGTAAGATTTTTGGGAAATGAACTATGGGGGCGAGTCCGGACACAAGAGTTCATTATTTAAACCAAAGAGAGGATGAACAGGTGGCTGATGGACTCAGCGACAATTCATCGAGGTTTCCAAAAAGACGGATTGCCACAATTATGAGAACAAGGAGAAAACATTAGCTAGATCGAATGACTTAATGATGTATGCTCGAGGAAAACATACACAGTTAAACATTGGTTGAAATGTGCACCCGAAATATGGGCTAGGTAGCACGATCAATGTTCGAATGATGATTCATTAAGTCATAGACGTAGAATGAAACTATAGACCAATAACTTCAAAGCAATAGGGTTGCTAGAAGTTTAGAATTTACACATCACAGACCATTTGTCGGTATTTCGTTTAGAAACAACACGGGGACCAAGAAAGAATGGTGATGGTGAGAAGTATCACTGTACCAAGAATTCTTAGGAGGTGGAGTAATGCTCACGACATTCTTGACATCAAAGATGGTAATACTCCACGGTAGAACATAACATAAGTTGGATAGCAGGGAAATCAAGATACAACACAAAATATGAACAAGTTTGTGTTGGGGGGGGAGGCAAGAATGTTGTCGATGATAACACAATTCATCGAGGGGCAAGGATGGTATTTCTCATCCTGAATTTCGACACACAACTTGAGAAGTCAAATTGTTGATAATGATCACGACAAATTCGTCGAGAGGTTTTCAAGAAGATGTAATTGATTGACGATGACATCAAGTCAAAGGAATGATGAAAGCGAAAGGTTATTGGAATCACGGTTAGGACACAAACTCGAAATCAAGTTTGCTGTTCAAGGAGAAGTGATATGACGAGGAAGATCGATTGTAAGATTAGCTCACCGTCGCAATTTGTGATCCGGGAAGAAGGATCAGGTAGCACAGTTAAAATTTAGCACAATAATGATATAGTCGATCAGGTTAGAAATGACATGATCGATTACAAACTCGTAAGTAAAGAAGATTACTAATAGTTGTTTAATCACGATGCGGACTCGATTCACTTATCGATGTCCTCGAGTGATTTACCACTCAGAACCTCGGGGAAAATTGGAATTGGTAAGAATTAATAGTTGATGAACTCATAAGAAGTTATGTAGTTCCGTGATATTCTTGAGATACCGAGGTTAATACTCGAAGGCATATCAGAATAGAGGTTGAAGTGGCGTATTTATCCGCAAAAGGCAAGTACTTCAACTTGTCCGAGAATAGGATAAAAAAATGTACAACCATGGTCGGAACCACGGTTGCAAAGGCCCAACTTAGATACAAGATGAACTTATAACAAGGGGACCATTATTAATACAAGAAACTTCCATGATAGATTCCACATCGGATCCATGTGCATGAACACAAAGTTCAAGGTCGACTCCCACTTCTCCAATACACAACTTCTCATTTACTGCTCTCGGTTAAGAATGTTTAGAGTTTGAAAGTTTAACTGGCGGAATACCAGAAGGTTATGACCCATGAAGACTTGGGTTCACACAAATTAAGGAGTTATATGTTCAACCCATCGGGGTATCTCAGAAACATATACCACAAGCTTCAATAGTAAATATCACCAGCTCGAAAGTAGAGCATGGTTGGCCAAATCATAGAACGGAATTTACCAATGGTATTATGTATCCCGAAAAGAACTTCTCGAGGTTTTTGTATATGAAGGACACTGTCAGATGATAATTCAGCAAAGGACTTGATGGTTCATAACGGAGCTGATGTGAGCATCGGCACACAACCAGAGGAAGAATCAAGGCAAGGGCCTTAGATTATAGAAACAACTGGCTAATTCAAAGCTCACATGTAAAGGAATTATGATTTTCAAATCAAAGGACCAGAAGCAAACGCTCTGATTAAGGATGGATAAGTTGAGTAAGCTTAGGGGTAAAATCGACAACAATTTGATTGGTCGAGATTCAGCTCATGTTAAAAATGACGTCTGAGCCAAAAGGATGAATTCTAGGACCTGATTGAGGATTGCGAGCATTCGCAACATATCGAATCAATGGACTAAAGATGATAGTGACAAAGGCTGCCAATAAGATTGGTATACTTATGGTATTAACCATAGTGCAAGCAAGCAAGAATTTCAAGAACAACAGGCTGTTGAAGATTTTCAAAAGATCAAATAGTATTCGAAGACTTTGGTGAAACACATGAACGACTGGGGAGAAACATATCCTCAATGTGTGTGTGAGGATTAACTTGTAGGTGTATTCAGGCGACAAGGAACTTCAAGGCAGTAAGCTCAAAGGATTCTCGGAACAATAGAGAGAATTTCCGGGTATCTTGTAATAACAAGATCAACTGGGAATAAAAGTAAGAACGACAGGTATAAGTATTTATCCATAGCGATATTTCGGTGGTAGGGAATTGCAAAAGCAACGAGCACAAAGTCTCGAGAACATCGGAGAGTATCTTTGAAATCCTTCGGTGCACCAAGCAATCATCTGGAGTGAGGGGCTCTCCGGGAGGAAGTAGTTACGAGAACCTAGAGTCAGAGTTAGTAAAATCATTTCAACCCGAATAGAAGAGAGATTAGAGTCCCAGAGTAAAGATCGAGGAGTAAAAGATCCTATTACCACCCAATGGCGACATGAGCCCGTAAGGCACACAGCCATGTTAGTAAAAGTTTTGTAATGTCTAGACTCGACTTCGGCCAAGGAGTGTGGAAGGGGGATTCCTACAGGCAGTCGGCTCTGATACCAACTTTTGACACCCCCCGATTTGACCGTACACTAATCATGCACGCAAACGTGTACGATCAAGATCAGGGACTCACGGGAAGATATCACAACACAACTCTAAAACATAAATAAGTCATACAAGCATCATAATACAAGCCAGGGGCCTCGAGGGCTCGAATACAAGTGCTCGATCATAGACGAGTCAGCGGAAGCAACAATATTTGAGTATAGACATAAGGTAAACAAGTTTGCCTTAAGAAGGCTAGCACAAACTGGGATACAGATCGAAAGAGGCGCAGGCCTCCTGCCTGGGATCCTCCTAAACTACTCCTAGTCGTTGTCAGCGGGCTGCACGTAGTAGTAGGCACCTCCGGTGTAGTAGGAGTCGTCGGCGGCGGTGGCGTCTGGCTCCTGGGCTCCAGCATCTGGTTGCGACAACCAGGTAGAAAGGAAAGGGGGAAAAGAGGGAGAAAAGAAACCGTGAGTACTCATCCAAAGTACTCGCAAGCAAGGAGCTACACTACATATGCATGGGTATATGTGTAAAGGGCCATATCGGTGGACTGAACTACAGAATGTTAGAATAAGAGGGGGATAGCTAATCCTGTCGAAGACTACGCTTCTGGCCACCTCCATCTTGCAGCATGTAGAAGAGAGTAGATGGTAAGTTCACCAAGTAGCATCGCATAGCATAATCCTACCCGGCGATCCCCTCCTCGTCGCCCTATTAGAGAGTGATCACCGGGTATATCTGGCACTTGGAAGGGTGTGTTTTATTAAGTATTCGGTTCTAGTTGTCATAAGGTCAAGGTACAACTCCGGGTCGTCCTTTTACCGAGGGACACGACTATTCGAATAGATAAACTTCCCTGCAGGGGTCCACCACATAACCCAACACGCTCGATCCCATTTGGCCGGACACACTTTCCTGGGTCATGCCCGGCCTTGGAAGATCAACACATCGCAGCCCCACCTAGGCACAACAGAGAGGTCAGCACGCCGGTATAAATCCTATGGCGCAGGGGTCTGGGCCCATCGCCCATCGCACACCTGCATGTTGCGAGGGCGGCCGGAAGCAGACCTAGCCTAGCAGGCGTTCCAGTCCAATCCGGCGCGCGCCGCTCCGTCGCTGACGTCACGAAGGCTTCGGCTGCGTCGAGTGCCCATAACTGTTCCCGCGTAGTTGGTTAGTGCCTATAGACCAAATGGCCAGACTCAGATCAAATACCAAGATCTCGTTAAGCGTGTTATTTTTAAGTATCTGCGGACGCCGACCAGGGCCAGGCCCACCTCTCTCCTAGGTGGTCTCAACCTGCCCTGTCGCCCTGCCACAAAGTAATAGTCGGGGGCCGTCAGAAACCCAGGCCCACCTCTACCAGGATGGAGCCACCTGTCCTTTCAGCCCCCTCATCAGAATCACTTGCGGGTACTCAACGAGCTGACCCGACTTTAGTCACCACATGTGTCATGTATATAAAGTATAAAGTATATACCCGTGATCACCTCCCTAGTGATTACGGCCCGATAGTATAGCATGGCAGACGGACAAGAGTGTAGGGCCACTGATGGAACACTAGCATCCTATACTAAGCAGTAGGATAGCAGGTAAGGGTAACAACTGTAGCAACAATGACAGACTATGCAGCAGAATAGGATTAACCGAAAGCAGTAACATGCTACACTCTTCTAATGCAAGCAGTATAGAGAAGAATAGGTGATATCTGGTGATCAAGGGGGGGGGGGCTTGCCTGGTTGCTCTGGCAAGAAGGAAGGGTCGTCCACACCGTAGCCGAACTGGGGGTCGCCGGCAGTCCCGGGGTCTACCAGAAAGAAGTAACGGAGGGGGAACACAATAAATAACAGAGCAATCAAGCATCATAAAGTGTAACATGGCATTATGAGGTGCTAGAGGTGACCGAACGTAGTAGTAGGTGCTATTGGCGAAGGGGGGAAACATCCGGGAAAGTATTCCCGGTGTTTGACGTTTTCGAACAAATGGACCGGAGGGGAAAATTTGCGTGGTTGCTATGCTAGGGATGTGTGGCGGATGAACGGGCTACGTATTTGGATTCGTCTCGTCGTTCTGAGCAACTTTAATGTACAAAGTTTTTCCATCCGAGTTACGGATTAAAAGATATGATTTTCAAAAGAATTTATTAATTTTTTTTGAAATTTATTTTATTATTTAAATCGAACATTATCCAGAACAGTGAAAGGCGATGTCAGCAGGTCAAACCCAGCTGACTAGAGTCAAACCTGGACTGTGGGTCCAGCGGGACCCACCTGTCATAGACTAACATGTTAATTAGGGTTTTATTAAGCAAGATTAAATAAGTTTAATTAATTGATTAGGTTAATCTAATCAGGATTAATTAAGTTAATTACTTCTTTAATTAATTAATTATTTCACTAATTATTTATTATTATTATTTTTGGATTCTCTTTTTTTTCTATTTTCGTTCTGGGGCTAGGCCCACTTGTCATTTGCTCACAGGGGCCTGACGGGTGTTGGGCGTAGCGGGTCGGGCGCTGGCAAAAATGGGGCGGAGCCCCGGGGTGGCAGTGGCCTAGGCCAGCAGAGGGCTTGCACGCGTGGGCGCACAGAGGCCGGCCGGCATCCACAGCCAGGAGCTGCAGCGGCGGTGGTGGGCAAGGCCAGCCGGAGCGGGCGCGGCTTGGCGCTGCCCGGCGGAGGAGGACGCGGCTCGGCGTGGCCAGCTGTGGCCGGGCACAGTAGGCAGCAGGGGCGGAGGTAGGAAGCGGTGGGGCGCCGGCGCCGGTGAAACAAGATGCGGGCGGCGCGAGCGCACGCCAGATGAGGGGCGCGCCCGGCGAGTGGGGCACGCGGGCACGAAGGCGGCCGTGACGGCTGCAAGCCCGGGCAGTGAGGAGCAGCGGCAACGGTGTGTGCGAGCGGTCACGGCGGAGGCTGTGGGGCGCGCGCGAGGGGAGGTCGCCGGGGTGATGCGTGTGCGGGTGCGCACGGGGCGCGGCGAGCGCGTGGGAGACAGGGGAGAGAGAGGAGGGGCGCGTGCTCACGGTGGCCGTAGGGGAGTGGCAGTGGGGCGCGGGGAGGATGTCGAGGACGACGACGACGCAGGAGAGGAAGCGACGAGGCAGCGTTGGCGATGGAGGAGCGATCCGGTGAGGGGCGCCGACGAGGTGGCGACGGGAATCGGCGGCAGCGTCGGTGTGGTTCGTTCCCCCCTTCCCTATCCAGATCGGGATCGGGGGGAGAAGGAGAGAGCGACGTGGGGGGAGAAGGGGGAGCGAGTGGGGGTAGCGGGCTCTAGGGTTAGTGGGTTGGGGGTTATACCGGGGCACGAGGTGGGCCTACCTGACTGGTTTCGGCTAGCTGGGCCAAGGCCTAGTGAAAAGGGGGGCTCTCTTCCTATTTTCATTTTTCTGTTTCATTTCCATTTTCTTCTTTGCTTTTTACTATTTTAATTTTATTTGGTATAGTAAAATATGATGATAGCTCCTAGAACAATGTTTCAGAACAACCCACTACCTTACAAAGTTTTACCCCGATATAAAAGAGGTTAATATTTTATAAAATACCAAAGGTGTTTAAATAGTTGTTTTGCTACTGATCAAATCATATTAGTGCATTTAAATATTTTATTTAAATGTGGGTTCTTAACCATAATTACCTATGCGTTATTTGTCACCTCTAGAACATTTTAGTTCTAAAGTTTGAAAACTTTTATATTTTGACTTTAATTCAATTTATAATTTGAATCGGTTTTGAACTAACCCGAGATTATCAACAGTAACCGAGGTGACGTGGCATCATTAGCAGAGGTTCACTGTAGCTTAATTATCCGGGCGTCACAAGTAGTTGGCAAACACCTTCTCATCTCTTCCTCCGGCAGCTTGAACAACGATGGTGTAGATGATCAAGAACTCATGCAGAGTTCAGCCTTCCATCATACTTCTTGGGTATCTCTAGCTTGAACGTGTGAGCGGATGGCCAACGGACTTGCCGCAGCTCACGAGTAAAGCTAGGGCACCAAACCTCGAAAGGCAGGCACCCGCTGTCCTCGAGTGCAGGCTCATCGACGTTGGGACCATCGCACCCATTGGTCCGATGATGGCCGTCGCGGTGTTGCTTGATGACAACGCGCGTGCCTCCCCTCTGCTTGTCCTCCGGGGCTCGCCGTTGGCCTGGACGTGCTCGAGGGCCGGCAGAGGCCATCAAGACGTCGTCGGGTTCTTGATTCTGGAACGCCCGCGCTAACCGCCGTGGTGGGAACTGCACAGTGGGGGTGGCCCCTTTCGTACGGCCAGCAGCACGAGCCATTGTCGTCGCTTGGGGAGACCGCGGCAGGCCAGCTCGCTGTGAGCCCCCAGCCTCGGCGAAGCCAATAAGACTCTGAATGGTGGCTCACCATTCATCCATCTGATCAGCCACCGGCGGGAACCTCAACAGCAGCTGGGCCCGCGCCATGGCCTCCGCAGCGGTGCTTGGCATTGGCGATGACGATGTAGATCGTACCGTTGTCCCACTCCTGACGGTGCCTGGCAACGGCGTCACGCCGTCACCGTTGCGAGCTGGCCACTTGGATAGCATGGTGGCCACGGTGAAGGCGCTTGAAAGCCGGTGGGTCCATTGGGCACAGTGGCTGGGTCAACCCACTCAGGGGGAGGCGCGCGCGCTGCGCTTGCTGTCGGTGTTAAAAACGGCGGATCTCGGGTATGGGGTCCCGAACTGTGCATTTAAGGTCAATGGTAACAGGAGACAGGGGACACGAGGTTTACCCAGGTTCGGGCCCTCTCTATGGAGGTAATACTCTACTTCCTGCTTGATTGATCTTGATGAATATGAGTATTATAGGAATTGATCTACCACGAGATCGTAATGGCTAAAACCCTAGAAGTCTAGCCTGTATGATTATGATTGTCCCTATGGACTAACCCCTCCGGTTTATATAGACACCGGAGGGGACTAGGGTTGTACAAGGTCGGTTATAGAGAAAGGAATCTTCATATCCGGACGCCAAGCTTGCCTTCCACGCCAAGGAGAGTCCCATCCGGACACGAGTAAGAGTCTTCGGTCTTGTATCTTCACAGCCCATCAGTCCGACCCACGTCAAACAGGCCGGACACCTGAGGAACCCACAATCGAGTCCTCCCTCAGTAGCCCCCGAACCAGGCTTTCAATGACGATGTGTCCGGCGCGCAGGTTTTTCTTCGGCATTGCAAGGCAGGTTCCTCCTCCAATGACTTCAAAGAGCTGTATTTGGCCGTCCATTTAATGTCGTACCCATCGGCTTCTGTGCATCCATGGCCTCAGCTTCCACTTGTCGAGTGAATACGAGAGGTCAGGGTATTTTTTTGCACATAACACCCCGGCCATGTGAGAAAAAGCGTCTATTTAAAGAGATTGTATCTCAGATCCATTCCACACCATGCGGAAAATCCTCAGAACTTGCTACGAAGAACCGCTCCAATATGGCTAGTGCTCCCAACTCTTCCTCCCGTCCCCACAGCCCTGTAAAAGGCGATTGGGAGAGATGTTCTGTATCCCACGGTCAGCTGGTGAAGCTGCAAACACAGGGATTTCTTCCCCCCACGGATCTAGTCCCTGTTCGAGCAGGATTGACTTCCTTCAACGGCGGGGCTCAAGCGTCGAATTACCCCAATCCATCCAGGGGGAACGAGTGTGCTTCATTCCCTACTTGCTAAGAGGCGTCGGATTTCCAATCCACCCGTTCCTCCGAGGGCTTCTGGAGTATTATGGCCTCCAACTACACAATTTCACTCCTGCCTCCATCCTGCACATTGCGGGTTACGTTGCTCTTTGTGAGTTATTCCTGGGCTGTGAGGCCCATTTTGAGTTATGGAGGAAACTATTCTGCCTTGTCCCTCGTAACCAAGAGGGATCAATTTTCGAAGTGGGCGGAGTCGAGGTATGGCGCATCGCCAGGACCGGATACCTGTCGGGCACGCCGAAGAAGGTGTCCGAAGAGTGGCCTTCCGAGTGGTTCTATATTGAGGACGTCGCCCTTCCTGACCCAGTCCGAATGGGTCAGCCCGAATTTTCAAGTGCTCCGCTGAAGAAACGCCACAGCTGGCGCCCTCGGAGCCTCGAGAAGGAAGACAGCACGGAAGTCTATCAATTGATGAGCAAGATAAAGAGGCTCGCCCAGTCCGGACTATCAATAGTCGAGGTAATGGCGACTCCCATAGCGCGGGGGGTTCAGCCACTCCAATACAGAGGGCTTCCGATGTGGCACTATAATGCGGAAGATGACGCCTCCCGCTGCGGTCGGAAGGGTCCGGACACCCCCGCCGCTTTGGCCAAGATATTGGCCAAACTATACAATGGGGAGAAGCAGAAGTTCACTCGTATCAAACATCGAGATGGATTTTCCATGTATAATCGTCTTAGCTGGGTGAGTTCTAATCCTACCACTCTACTCAATCTTCTCCCTGAGTCACTTTTAATGGACATTAACCCATCAATTTGTAACAGGAATGGCGGAAGGTTACCGAGGGATCCATAGTCCCGCCCCACAGCCAGAGGATCGCAACCGGGACCTTGACCCCGGATTCGAAGAGGATCTAGACATATTCGTGGAGCTCGAGGATGGGGTTTTCTACCAGGCGAGCTATGACGATACGGAAGTGGCCATCACCACTGACTATCCCGGTCTCCTCCCTGCCTCGCATGTAAGTGATCAAGAGACACCTTCGTCGAGAAAGCTTCCTCATTACGCCTCACCCACCGCACTATTTCGTGCTTCAAAGGGGAGGCGCCCGACGCCTCAACGTGCACCAGAGGCATCTCCTAAGAGCGGCACCCACACCATGCAAATCTTCCAAGAGGAAGGCGAACGACAACACGACAGAGCCTTTATCAAAGAGGTATGATTTTTAATCACGCCCCCTGGCAGTCGCATCAAACTATGACATTATCCCTGTGTCTTATCAGGAAAAGTGTTCGCCAGACTATGTCAGGGGATCTTACCGTCCAGGTTTCCACAAGTCAGGTTCCCAACCCTGCTTTAAAGGCAAGGGCTGATACGGGAGTGACGCCGGATTGTCCTTCGGCAGAAGAGTCGGATGATGTATCCGTCACAAAGTCTGAAGTGGAAAGCGCCATAAATCATCGGCGCTGGCGGGCCGCTCTTCGCGACCCCGTCATTACAAAAGAGCCATTCAACGCCTTCAGCTCGGCTGATGCATACATCCGAGCTGCTCGAGACGGGCTTACTAGAGCCACAAACCAGCATTTGAAAGATATGCGAGTAAGTACACATTTGTACATATCTGATAATTATATGCCAGTAGCCCCCGAGATTTGAAGCAGTTGATACAACTATTTTAAGGATCATTGTATAACCAGGTGCTCACAGAGAAGAACGACCTGTTGTCTCAAGAGCTGGAAAAATGTCGGACCCAGCTGGCTGCTGCTACCGCTGAACTGGAGAAATCCAAGGAGGCATCGCCTGGTAATGTTCCCCTCCATTGAGAAAATATAATCATGCACCCGCAATATTAATAATTTTTGTATCTCCCATGGCAGGATCGTCAGATCAACTGAAGGAGGCCCTGCAAGTCGCACAAGAAGCCAAAAGGCAACTGGCCGCGGGCGATCGTGTGCTAACACGGGTCAGGGATGAGAAGAATAAGCTGCAGGATTCCAACACTCTGTTGGGCTAAGAACTAAAAGATGTATGATCCCAGCTAGCCGACTCCGTGAAGGAGAATAAGAGGCTACGAGTCGGCATATTCAGTATGCTTTTTCGAACTTATCTCCCAATAATTCGGGGAGGGCCAGAACTGACAGATTTATGTTTGCAGGTATGCTAACTGGCCGTCCTGAAGAGGAAGTGTCCGGATTTCAAGGCGGCATGCTACAAGAGCTATCCCAAATGCACGAGCGAGCTCGGCAAGCAATGCGAAGTGTTGCCAAGGCTTTATGGCCATCCGCCTCCCCTCCAGGAAGTATGGCGGAGCTCGTGGAGCTATTCAAAGGAGCACGACGGCGTATTCGATTATGGAAGATATCAGCCCGCCGAGAAGGTGCGCGGGAGGCCTGGGCCATGGTGAAGACACGATACACCAAGCTTGATCTGAATCATATGGCCCGGGTTGGACCTCTAGGGTCGGACGGAAAAAAATTCCCGTTAGTTTGGTATATGACCAAGTAAAAGTAGCCGCAAGATATTCCCAATAGGATTGTAAGTTAGACAGCCTGTTAGACGGCATAGAGGAGGAAATTTTGAGTCCAAGTGACCATGTACTTCCCTTGACATATTTGTCCCTAGCCGGATTGTAAAACGATTTTCATGGCAGACCTTTTCGCTTCGACCTCTGGACCCGAAGGTACGGAGTGTTTCCGAATACTTGAGCGGCAAGACAGGCCGGGGTATGCATGGAAACTAGGCGTAGAGGTCATAGTTTCTTAAACACACAAGTTGTATCCGGCTAGCTATGTTATATTAGATTGTAATTGTAAGAAACATCTTCCAGAGAGAATAGTTCCTTTAAGGGTTCCTTTCCATGGGTGAACATGCGTAATGTGCATGCCCGAACTGTGATTGAGAAAATCACAGTATGCGCAACATCTGGGTGTTCATAGTGTAATGAGTGTGAAAACATCTTTAATCTGCCGACCGAATATTCCCTTAAGAACGCTAGCTTTCGGCTTCACCCAGTCTGAGGTACACATCCGGATGACCCGACAGTGACAATCACAGAGGTGCTCCCTTTATGCCCTAGCCAAACAAACGGGGACGTAGGGCATAAGCACAGGAGCCAGGCAACCCAGCTTGGCCAAAACCTAAGTCATAACGATGCATATAATGGCGAAGAAAAGGTACATATGAGGAAAAAACACATATGTGGTGAGCTTGATGCCCGGAAAATAATAATAAGCTTCTGTACAAGAAGCCCCCTGGTATTATTGGCGTACATATTTAAGGATGTGTACGTCGTAGGTGCGCGGTTTAGCCGCGCGAGAGCATTAAAGCTAAAAAAGCGAAAAAAGAGGAAAAAATTATGGAAACACAAGGGAGAAGAAGACGAACAAAGAATTCGGCTCTAGGCGTAGAATCTTCGGAGTCTAGCCACATTCCATGGGTTCGGCTCTAGGCGATTGTCTGATGCATCACGTAGGCGGTACGCTCCTCCGGTGAGAACTTCGTCAATGATGAAGGGACCCTCCCACTTGGGCTTGAGTTTGTCGTTTTTCTTCTCTAGCAAGTGTAGAACGAGTTCGCCAACGTTATAAGTCTTGGCCCATACTTCTCTGCTTTGATATCTGCGAGCCTGTTGTTGATAAAATGCGGAATGGGCTTTTGCGACTTTGCGCTCCTCCTCCAGGGCATCTAAGCTGTCCCGCCGATCAAGCTCGGCCTCTCTCTCTTCATACATGCGCACTCGAGGTGAGTCATGAATAATGTCGCAGGGTAACACAACCTCTGTGCCATACACCATGAAGAAGGGTGTATATCCGGTAGTGTGATTGGGCATGGTCCGCAGCCCCCAGAGTACGGAGCCGATCTCCTCAACCTAGTGCTTGTCTGATTCTTTCAAAGACCGCACTAGTCTAGGCTTGATGCCGCTCATAATATGATCATTGGCTCGTTCGACTTGACCGTTTGTTTGCGGGTGGTAGACGGAGGCGTAATCGAGCTTAATGCCCAGATTGGCACACCAGGTTTTCACCTCGTCGGCTATGAAATTGGAGCCGTTATCGGTAATGATGCTGTGTGGGACACCATAACGGTGCACAACACCGGATATGAAGTCTATCACTGGTCCGGCTTCGGCCGTTTTAACTGGCTTGGCCTCTATCCACTTAGTGAACTTATCTACCATGACCAGCAGATATTTTTTTCTTATGGCTTCCTCCTTTAAGGGGTCCAACCATATCAAGCCCCCAAAGCGCAAAAGGCCAAGTAATGGGGATTGTTTGTAGAGCGGTGGGTGGCATATGGCTTTGGTTGGCGAAGAGCTGGCATCCGGCGCAATGTTGGACAAGGTCCCGTGCGTCTGCTCGGGCCGCCGGCTAGTAGAAGCCTGTACGGAAGGCCTTACTTACAAGGGCCCGAGCCGCGGCGTGGTGACCACCAAGACCGGCATGAATTTCAGCCAAGAGATGTCGTCCCTCTTCCTCGGAGATACATATTTGAAGTACTCCGGTAGCGCTTTTCTTGTAGAGCTCTCTGCCGTGGACCTTGTAGGCTTTCGAGCGGCGGACAATGCAGCGAGCCTCATTCTGATCCTCATTGAGCTCTCGCCTATTAAGGTAGGCCAAGAAGGGTTTGGTCCATGGGGCAATGACTGCCATGATAAGATGGGCCGACGGTGTTATTTCGGTGGCTGAGCCCCCGATGACATCGGTATTGTGTTCGGAATCTGGGGGTATAATCGGGTCTAGAGTGGTGTTGCCGCTCTCCCCTTGCCACACCACGGATGGCTTGAAGAGCCTTTCCAGAAATATGTTAGGCGGGACGGGGTCGCGCTTGGCGCCTATGCGAGAAAGGACATCCGCCACTTGATTACTTTCTCGAGCCACATGATGAAACTCGAGCCCCTCGAACCGAGCCGACATTTTGAGAACGGCGTTATGATATGCCGCCATCTTCGGATCTTTGGCGTCGAAATCTCCATTTATTTGGGATATTGCGAGGTTTGAATCCCCGCGCACCTCCAGGCGTTGTATGCCCATGGAGACGGCCATCCGAAGACCATGCAATAAGGCCTCGTATTCGGCTGCATTGTTGGAGTCTCTGTATAATATTTGGAGTACGTACTGAACTATGTCTCCAGTGGGGGATGCTAAGACAACGCCCGCTCCTAAGCCCGCCAGCATTTTGGAGTCATCGAAGTGCATGACCTAGTTGGAATATGTGTCGTACTCTTTAGGGAGTTCAGCCTCTGTCCATTTGGCAACGAAGTCGGCCAGTACTTGGGATTTAATGGCCCAGCGTAGTTTGTATGTTATGTCGAATGGAAGGAGCTCGATGGCCCACTTGGCAATCCGGCCCGTGGCATCGCGGTTGTTTATTATGTCATTCAGGGGTACTTCAGAAGCCACCGTGATCGAAAACTCTTGGAAGTAGTGTCGCAGCCTCCGGCATGCCATGAAGACCGCATATGCTATCTTTTGGTAATGAGGGTACCGGGATTTGCATGGAGTGAGCACAGTGGATACGTAGTAAACCGGCTTCTGAAGCGGGAATTTGTGTCTGTCCTCCTCTCACTCGACGACGAGCACCGCGCTCACCACTTGGTGTGTTGCCGATATGTATAATAGCATGGGTTCACCGACGTTCGGTGCAGCCAGGATTGGGTTGCTCGCTAAAAGAACCTTTATTTCTTCCAGTCCGGCCGTTGCAGCATCCGTCCACTCGAAGTGGTCGGTGCGTCGGAGAAGGCGATAGAGCGGCGGTGCTTTTTCCCCTAGTCTGGAGATAAAGTGGCTTAAAGCTGCCACACATCCGGCTAGTTTTTGGACTTGTTTAAGGTCTGTTAGCGTAGCCAGTTGTGACAAAGCATGGATTTTGGCTGGGTTGGCTTCAATTCCACTATTGGCAACGATGAAGCCCGGCCGTTTTCCAGCGGGAACGCCGAAAACACACTTTTCCGGATTGAGCTTGATGTCATATGTACGGAGGTTGTCGAATGTGAGACGCAGATTGTCTATCAATGACTCGACGTGCCCAGTTTTGATGACGACGTCATCCACATATGCTTCAACTATCTTGCCGATCTGTTTCTCCAGGCATGTTTGAATCATGCGTTGGTAGGTGGCCCCGGCGTTTTTGAGCCCGAAGGGCATAGTGTTGAAGCAGAATGGCCCATATGGGGTAATGAATGCCGTTGCGGCTTGGTCGGACTCCTTCATTTTGATTTGATGGTATCCGGAGTATGTGTCGAGGAAACACAGTGAGTCGTGTCCTGCGGTAGCATCAATAATCTGATCGATGTGAGGGAGGGGGAAGGGATCCTTAGGGCATGCCTTGTTGAGGTCTTTGAAATCGACGCATAGGCGCCAGGATTTCTCCTTGTTTGGCACCATCACCAAGTTTGCTAGCCAGTCCGGATGTTTTATTTCTCTGATGAATCCGACCTCGATTAACTTGGCTAGCTCCTCCCCCATAGTTTGTCGTTTGGGTTCGGAAAAGCGCCGCAGTGTTTGCTTGACCGGTTTATATCCCTTCAGTATGTTGAGGCTGTGTTCGGCCAACCTGCGTCGGATTTCTGGCATATCGGAAGGGTGCCAGGCGAATATGTCCCAGTTCTCACGCAGCAACTCTCGTAGCGCGGCGTCAACCGTTGGGTCGAGCTATGCCCCGATGGATGTTATCTTCTTAGGGTCCGTCGGGTGGAATTGAAATGTGACTATTTCATCTGCTGGTTTAAAGCAGGTGGATTTGGGTTGCTTGTCCAGGATTATGTCGTCCCTATCCACAGTGGAGCGCAGCGCGGTTAGCTCTTCAACAGTGAGGGCTTCATACAGTGCCTCGAGGGCCAAGGATGCGGTTTTGTTTTTGGTGCGGAGTGCTATGTCCGGATCACTAGCAAGAGTGATGATACCATTGGGCCCAGGCATCTTGAGCTTCATATATCCGTAATGAGGTATAGCTTGGAAGCGTGTAAACGCATCTCGCCCCAATAGGGCGTGATATCCACTGTTGAAAGGGGCCACTTGGAAAGTTATCTGTTCGGACCGATAATTCTCCGGCGTGCCGAATACCACGTCAAGTGTGATTTTTCCCGCACATCGTGCCTCCCGACTGGGAATTATTCCTTGGAAGGTCATGTTGCTTTGCTCCATGCGGCCCCTATCTATTTTCATTTTGTTGAGTGTATCCTCGTAGATGAGGTTTAGTCCGCTGCCGCCGTCCATGAGCACTTTGGTGAGCCGAAAACCGTCCACAATTGGATTGAGGACCAAGGCGGCCGGTGCCCGGACTGTCCGGAATTTTGGTTCGTCACTGCCATTGAAGGTTACGGCCATGTCATTCCAAGGGTTTTTGCTGTGACTTGGCAGACTTTGGCGAGGTCGCGGAGGGCCCTTTTGCGCCGATTGTTTGAAGCAAAAGTCTCAAAGACCGTCAATACATTGAGGTCGTCGTTTTCCGGGGGGTGTTGCTCTGGGATAGTTTTGGTGAGGATATCCTCGCCGCTCTTGGCCACTTGCCAGAGTATCCTGGTATCCAATGTTGTGTGTATTTTGCATGGACCATCGAGCCATCCCTCTAGAACGGTTCCGCGCCCCGTAATGGGCTTGTATTTCTTTACTATTGGTTTGGGTGCCCCGTGAGGGTGCATTCTTTTTGCCTGGACGAAGGGTTGAGTGGAAACCGGTGTTTCCCAGTGAGCTGTCTGAGTTTTCCAGGCGCTTTCCATTGCGCAGTACTTCTGTACGATGGTTGTCAAGTCAGCGAAGTGTAATACGCGACAACGTTTGATGGCGTTGAGGATTCTACGTCCGTGCAATTATTGCAGAATGCTGAGATCGCGTCTTTGTCACAGCAATCTTTAATCTTGTCTTTGACAAGGAGGAATCTGGTCCAAAAGTGATGGACTGTTTCCTGAGACTGCTGCCGTATGTGCATGAGATAGTGTACATCTGGGTGGGTGGGTGGCTTTAAAACTGAACCCTGACCCAATTTGGGATCCGGAGTTTGAGAAATCTCCGAGCTTAATGGTTCGGGCTCCGGGATATCAACTGATTTTTCAGGCCTCTCATCCGATTCTAGGTTCGGGGGACAGGGCGCATTGTTCCGTGGACAGGTATCCGGCTCTTCGAGCTCGGAAATCCGAACATAGTTAGTCCTCAATATAGAGGAAGAGTCGTTGTTTTGCTCCTCTACTACCGATATCTGGTTGGTGATCGACGGAGATTTGATTTCTCCCTGATTGGGTTTAAGCCCAATCCGATCGTAGTCTGTAGCACCCCCCAAGACGATGATGTGATCTAGGAGTTGGTTTAAAGACAACAACTCCATAGGATCCATCCATTTGGAGTATTTGGAGTCAACACGGAGGTGATTTTGGATGACCCGAGAAGTCATCGTCGGCTTGACGGCTGTACGAGCGGTCATGGTAAAGCCGCCCAGCCGGAGGGTTTGGCCTGAGGCCAGGGCTCCTCCGGAGGTGATATTGTCCTTGATAACGAGGCGAGCCATCAATCGTGTCTTCGACCTCACAGCGGAACTCTCAATGAAAGCACCAATGTCGGTGTCAAAACCGGCGGATCTCGGGTAGGGGGTTCTGAATGGTGCGTCTAAGGTCGATGGTAACAAGAGACAGGGGACACGATGTTTACCCAGGTTCGGGCCCTCTCTATGGAGGTAATACCCTACTTCCTGCTTGATTGATCTTGATGGATATGAGTATTACAAGAGTTGATCTACCACGAGATCGTAATGGCTAAAACCCTAGGAGTCTAGCCTGTATGATTATGATTGTCCCTATGGACTAACCCCTCCGTTTTATATAGACACTGGAGGGGACTAGGGTTGTACAAGGTCGGTTACAGAGAAAGGAATCTTCATATCCGAATGCCAAGCTTGCCTTCCACGCCAAGGAGAGTCCCATCCGGACACGGGTAAGAGTCTTCGGTCTTGTATCTTCACAGGCCATCAGTCCGGCCCATGTCAAACAGGCCGGACGCCCGAGGACCCCACAATCCAGGACTCCCTCAGTCGCGCCCATGGCGGGGGCGGCCGGACGGCGGCGGTTCGCCCCGGATCGAGCGCCACCACTGTGACTGTGCCCTTCCACAAGGGGAAGAGGTATAGATGGAATAACCCCTTCGCTCGTACCTCGTGGAGCATGACCACTGGGATGCTGCTGATGCTGCTCTTCTCCGGAGTCTCCTGGTCCTGCTCCAGCCGCGGGTGAGGTGGTGACAACGCCGCCTGCGCCGACCGCATCACCCCAGCGCCCGCATCCTCGCGGGCCTCCGCATCCCCGCGGCGTTGGTGGCCGCGGGCGGTGATACGTCTCCAACGTATCTATAATTTTTGATTGTTCCATGCTATTATATTATCAACCTTGGATGTTTTATATGCATTTATATGCTATTTCATATGATTTTTGGGACTAACCTATTAACCTAGAGCCCAGTGCCAGTTTCTGTTTTTTCCTTGTTTTAGAGTATCGCAGAAAAGGAAAATCAAAAGGAGTCCAATTGCCCTGAAACTTCACGGAACTTATTTTTGGAACGGAAGCAATCCAGGAGACTTGGAGTAGACGTCAGGGAAGTTTCGAGGTGGCCACGAGGCAGGGAGGCGCGCCTGCCCCCCTGGGCATGCCCCCACCCTCGTGGGCCCCTCGTGGCTCCCCTGACCGACTTCTTTCGCCTATATATGTCCATATACCCTAAAAACATCGGGGAACAGAATAGATCGGGAGTTCCACCGCTGCAAGCCTCTGAGTCCATCGAAAACCAATCTAGACCCGTTCCGGCACCCTGCCGAAGGGGGGATCCCTCATCGGTGGCCATCTCCATCATCCCGGCACTCTCCATGACGAGGAGGGAGTAGTTCACCCTCGGGGCTGAGGTATGTACCAGTAGCTATGTGTTTGATCTCTCTCTCTCGTGTTCTTGAGATGGTACGATCTTGATGTACCGCGAGCTTTGCTATTATAGTTGGATCTTATGATGTTTCTCCCCCTCTACTCTCTTGTAATGGATTGAGTTTTCCCTTTGAAGTTATCTTATCGGATTGAGTCTTTAAGGATTTGAGAACACTTGATGTATGTCTTGTCGTGCTTATCTGTGGTGACAATGGGATATTCACGTGATCTACTTGATGTATGTTTTGGTGATCAACTTGTGGGTTCAATGAACTTATGCATAGGGGTTGGCACACGTTTTCGTCTTGACTCTCCGGTAGAAACATTGGGGAACTCTTTGAAGTTCTATGTGTTGGTTGAATAGATGAATCCGAGATTGTGTGATGCATATCGTATAATCGTACCCACGGATACTTGAGGTGACATTGGAGTATCTAGGTGACATTAGGGTTTTGGTTGATTTGTGTCTTAAGGTGTTATTCTAGTACAAACTCTATGATAGATCGAAAGGAAAGAATAGCTTCATGTTATTTTACTATGGACTCTTGAATAGATCGATCCGAAAGGATAACTTTGAGGTGGTTTCGTACCCTACAATAATCTCTTCGTTTGTTCTCCGCTATTAGTGACTTTGGAGTGACTCTTTGTTCCATATTGAGGGATAGTTATATGATCCAATTATGTTATTATTGTTGAGAGAACTTGCACTAGTGAAAGTATGAACCCTAGGCCTTGTTTCAACGCATTGCAATACCGTTTACGCTCACTTTTACCGCTTGTTATTATTGTTGAGAGAACTTGCACTAGTTTCTGGCATCGTTGCCGGGGAGATGAGTGCTTGAAGGTATATCTTTAGATCTTGCAATCGAATCTTTTTGTTTCTTATTTTATCACTAGTTTAGTTTATAAAAGAAAACTACAAAAAATGGAATTGAGGGTACCTCATATGCTTTATCTTTTTAATATCTTTCATGAGAATAAGGATTCCGATAATTGTGTTCAATTGCTAGAGGAAGAATGCATTAGAGTGTTTGGCACTAAATCTTTGAATGATGAGCATGATTGCAATGTTGTTAGTATGAACTCTTTGAATATTCATAGTACTAATGATGATTGCACTAGTCATGATGAAAATGTCTCTTATAAGCATGTCAATTTTTGTGGAGTGCATAGAGTTTGTAAGTACACACCAAATAGGGAAGATATATTTTGCAAGAGGCATAAGTATTTAGAAACCAAATGGTTGCAAGAGAGGCTAGATGTTTGTGCTAAAAATGTAAAATTTCTTCATCATACTTGTGAACTTTGCAATGAACATGGTCATTTAAATCTCAAATGCAAATTGTTTCATGATCGAATCGTGTACAAAAATTGTGATGACTTGATTTCCCTTGCACATCATAATGAACTTAGTTTGCTTTTGGGTTATGAAGAAAGGAAACGTATAACTAAGCATATTCCAGAATATAACCTTGAGAAATTCCTCGATATTGATCTAGAAGAAATTTTTATGTATTGTGTGGTGAATTGCATTGAAAATCCTTATAATGCCAATTACATAAAGAAAAGAAAACAAGTAGAGGATGAAGAGAATACTAATGAAAGGGAAGAGACTTCCCAATATCCTCCTATTATTTCTTATGGTGAATCAGGTAACGAGGAGGAGCCTTCTATTCAACCAATCTCATCAATAAGGAGCTAAAAAAAGAGGGATAAACCCAGACATGATGTGAAGAAGAAAAAGAAAAGAAGGAGAAGCAAAAGTAGAAAGGTATCCCTCCCAAATGATGTTGCTCCTATGACTCACTGTGATGATGGTAATTGCTATACTATTGGTGCTATCCATACTATTAATGATGAGAGTGATTATGCTTATGATATGAAAAGGCCCAAGCTCGGGGATGCTATGTTTGATGAGAATGACATGTTTGAGAATATATTTGCTGCATTAATGTTTGTCCCAAGCTTGGGGATTCTATGTTTAATGAAGATGATATTTTTAGCCTCCCAAGTTTTGATGAGCAAATTTATTATGATGATAGCATGCTTCCTATTTATGATGATTATTGTGATGACACTTATGCTATAAAAAGTAGTGATGATTATATTTATAAAACTTATCATGATTATGATTACCCTTTTTCTGAACACTACTCTTTTAACGTGGAAACAATTTATACTATTCGAGTCTCTTATAATACTCCCAGTATTCCGAAAGAGAAGAATTTTGCTTATGTGGAGAGTAATAAAATTTATATGCTTGTAGATCATGAAAATAATGCTTTAGGTGCTGGTTATATTGTTGAATTCATTCATGATGCTACTGAAAATTATTATGAGGGAGGAATATATGTTTGTAGGAATTGCAATAATATCAAGTTTTCTCTCTATGTGTTGAAAATCTTGAAGTTATGCTTGTTTTGCCTTCCTATGCTAGTTGATTATTGTTCCCATAAGTTATTTGCTCACAAAATACCTATGCATAGGAAGTGGGTTAGACTTAATGTTCTAGTCATATTCTTCATGATTCTCTCTTTATGTTTCAATTCTTATCTTTTATGTGAGCATCATTGAAATCATCATGCCTAGCTAGGGGCGTTAAACATTAGCGCTTGTTGGGAGGCAACCCAGTTTTATTGTTGTTACTGTTTAGTAATAAATAAGTCATCTAGCCTCTGTTTAGATGTGGTTTTATGTTTTAATTAGTGTTTGTGCCAAGTGAAACCTATAGGATCTTCTTGGATGAAAATTATTTGATCTTGCTGAAAAAGTCAGAAACTTTCTGCTCACGAAAACAATTCTTAAAAATCACCAGAAAGTGGTAAAATGCTGATTCCAATTGCAGTAGATCAATAATCAAATTATCTAGGTCTTCCTTGTTTCGTAGATTTTTCTGAGTTACAGAAGTGTTCGAATGATAGAGATTACTACAGACTGTTCTGTTTTTGACAGATTCTGTTTTCATTGTGTTGTTTGCTTATTTTGATGAATCTATGAGTAGTATTGGAGGGTATGAACCATAGAGTAGTTGGAATACAGTAGATATTGCACCAATATGAATTTACAATGAGTTCACAACAGTACCTAAAGTGGTGATTTATTTTCTTATACTAACGGAGCTTACGAGTTTTCTGTTGAGTTTTGTGTTGTGAAGTTTTCAAGTTTCGGGTAAAGATTCGATGAACTATGGAATAAGGAGTAGCAAGAGCCTAATCTTGGGGATGCACAAGGCACCCCAAGTTAAAATTCAAAGACAACCAAAAGCCTAAGCCTGGGGATGCCCCGGAAGGCATCCCCTCTTTCGTCTTCGTTCATCGGTAACTTTACTTGGAGCTATATTTTTATTCACCACATGATATGTGTTTTACTTGGAGCGTCATTTTATTTTCTTTTGTTTTGCTTGCTGTTTGAATAAAATATCAAGATCTGAAATTTTTATATGGGAGAGTCTTCACATAGCTAAATAATTATTTAACTACTCATTGATCTTCACTTATATCTTTCGGAGTAGTTTGTCATTTGCTCTAGTGCTTAACTTATATCTATAAGAGCACGACGGTGGTTTTATTTTGTAGAAATTGATGAACTCTCATGATTCACTTATATTATTATGAGAGTCTTTAGAACAGAATGGTAAATTGCTTTGGTTATGCATTTAGTCCTAATATGATGGGCATCCAAGAGGGATGTAATAAAAACTTCCATATAAACTGCATTGAATACTATGAGAAGTTTGACTCCTTATGATTGTTTTGAGATATGGAGATGGTGATATTAGAGTCATGCTAGTTGAGTAGTTGTGAAATTGAGAAATACTTGTGTTAAAGTTTGTGATTCCTGTAGCATGCACGTATGGTGAACCGTTATGTGATGAAGTCGGAGCATGATTTATTTATTGATTGTCTTCCTTATGAGTGGCGGTCGGGGACGAGCGATGGTTTTTTCCTACCAATCTATCCCCCTAGGAGCATGCGCGTAGTACTTCGTTTCGATAACTAATATATTTTTTCAATAAGTATGTGAGTTCTTTATGACTAATGTTGAGTCCATGGATTATACGCACTCTCATCCTTCCACCATTGCTAGTCTCTCTAATACCGCGCACTTTTCGCCGGTATCATACACCCACCATATACCTTCCTCAAAAAAGCCACCATAACCTATCATGGCATTTCCATAGCCATTCCGAGATATATTGCCATGCAACTTACCAGCGTTCCGTTTACTATGACACGCTCCATCATTGTCATATTGCTTTGCATGATCATGTAGTTGACATCGTATTTGTGGCAAAGCCACCGTTCATTATCTTCATACATGTTACTCTTGATTCATTGCACATCCCGGTACACCGCCGGAGGCATTCATATAGAGTCATATTTTGTTCTAAGTATCGAGTTGTAATACTTGAGTTGTAAGTAAATAAAAGTGTGATGATCATCATTATTAGAGCATTGCCCCAAGTGAGGAAAGGATGATGGAGACTATGATTCCCCCACAAGTCGGGATGAGACTCCGGACTAAAAAATAAAAAGAAAAAGAGAGGCCAAAAAAGGGCCTAACAAAAAAAGAGAGAAAAGAGAGAAGGGACAATGCTACTATCCTTTTACCACACTTGTGCTTCAAAGTAGCACCATGATCTTCATGATAGAGAGTCTCCTATGATATCATTTTCATATACTAGTGGGAATTTTTCATTATAGAACTTGGCTTGTATATTCCAATGATGGGCTTCCTCAAATTGCCCTAGGTCTTCATGAGCAAGGAAGTTGGATGCACACCCACCTAGTTCATTGTTGAGCTTTCGTACACTTATAGCTCTAGTGCATCCGTTGCATGGCAATCCCTACTCACTCACATTGATATCTATTAACGGGCATCTCCATAGCCCGTTGATACGCCTAGTTGATGTGAGACTATCTTCTCCTTTTTGTCTTCTTCACAACCACCATTTTATTCCACCTATAGCGCTATGTGCATAGCCACCAAAAACCAATCGGGACCCTGTTCCGGCACCCTGCCGGAGGGGGAATCCCTCACCGGTGGCCATCTTCATCATCCCGGCGCTCTCCATGACGAGGAGGGAGTAGTTCACCCTCGGGGCTGAGGGTACGTACCAGTAGCTATGTGTTTGATCTCTCTCTCTCTCTCGTGTTCTTGATTCGGCACAATCTTGATGTATCGCGAGCTTTGCTATTATAGTTGGATCTTATAATGTTTCTCCCCCTCTACTCTCTTCTAATGGATTGAGTTTTCCCTTTGAAGTTATCTTATCGGATTGAGTCTTTAAGGATTTGAGAACACTTGACGTATGTCTTGCCATGCTTATCTGTGGTGACAATGGGATATTCACGTGATCTAATTGATGTATGTTTTGGTGATCAACTTGCGGGTTCAATGAACTTATGCATAGGGGTTGCCACACGTTTTCGTCTTGACTCTCCGGTAGAAACTTTGGGCCACTCTTTGAAGTTCTATGTGTTGGTTGAATAGATGAATCTGAGATTGTGTGATGCATATCGTATAATCGTACCCACGGATACTTGAGGTGACATTGGAGTATCTAGGTGACATTAGGGTTTTGGTTGATTTGTGTCTTAAGGTGTTATTCTAGTACGAACTCTATGATAGATCGAACGGAAAGAATAGCTTCATGTTATTTTACTACGGACTCTTGAATAGATCGATCCGAAAGGATAACTTTGAGGTGGTTTCGTACCCTACAATAATCTCTTCGTTTGTTCTCCGCTATTAGTGACTTTGGAGTGACTCTTTGTTGCATATTGAGGGATAGTTATATGATCCAATTATGTTATTATTGTTGAGAGAACTTGCACTAGTGAAAGTATGAACCCTAGGCCTTGTTTCAACGCATTGCAATACCGTCTACGCTCACTTTTATCGCTTGTTACCTTTCTGTTTTTATAAATTCAGATTACAAAAACCTATATCTACCATCCATATTGCACTTTCTACGGTTGCCTTGGGCCTCCTTTTATAGATAAAGGGGTAACCACAGTGGCAAATCAGTCATTATGCACTAATTAGATAGCAAATAGTTCTATCATACCTAACTCTGCAGGCTGACAGAGCGCATTAAATGGCCGCTCAACGTCACATCATAGCTTGCCCGGCAGGCCCTGCCGGGCTGTTTTGCCATCTTCGCGCCTGCTCGCTCGACATGTTGCAGGATGGGTGTCGCCTGGAGGTATTTTCTGTAGGAAGTGGCTGCCATGTGGCGAATAGTAGCCACTTAGTCACTTTGGAGCTTGGCACCGCATCGATCGACGACGTGCGTCGTGATGAGGTGGTGCGGCGAGGTGGTTTTGCCTCTGCAAGCCCCCGCAGGCCTGCCGAGACGAGCCGAAGGCTTGCTTCCGGGGGTAACTCCATCCTCGCCAGGCTCGCCTGCCCGGCAAGGGAGGTTTTTCCCTTTGCAATTGATACGTCTCCAACGTATGTATTATTTTTTATTGTTCCATGCTGTTATATTATCATTCTTGAATGTTTTATAATCATTTTATAGTCATTTTATACCATTTTTTGGTACTAACCTATTGACATAGTACCAAGTGCCAGTTGCTGTTTTCTGCATGTATTTTACATCGCAGGAAATCAATACCAAACGGAGTCCAAACGCAGCGAAACTTTTTGGAGATTTTTTTGGACCAGAAGACATCCAGTGGGCCAAAGAAGCGCTTGGGGGTGCTCCGAGGGGAGTACAAGCCACCAGGGCGCGCCAGGAGGCCCAAGAGCGCCCTGGTGGGTTGTGCCCACCTCGGGTGCCCCTTGAACTGACTCTTTGCTCTATAAATACCCCAATATTCCAGAAACCCTAGGGGAGTCGAGAAAAATCAATTCCAGCCGCCGTAGAGTCTAAAACCACCAGATCCAATCTAGAGACCATCACGAAGGGGTTCACCACTTCCATTGGTGCCTCTCCGATGATTCGTGAGTAGTTCTGTGTAGAACTTTGGGTCCATAGTTAGTAGCTAGATGGCTTCCTCTCTCTCGTTTGATTCTCAATACAATGGTCTCTTGGAGATCCATATGATGTAAATCTGTTTTGCGGTGTGTTTGTTGGGATCTGATGAACTTTGAGTTTATGATCAGTTATATCTTTTTATCCATGAAAGTTATTTGAGTCTTCTTTGATCTCTTATATGCATGATTGCTTATAGCCTCGTATTTATTCTTTGATATTTGGGTTTTGTTTGGCCAACTTGATCGATTTATCTTGCAATGGGAAGAGGCGCTTTGTAGTGGGTTCGATCTTACGGTGCTTGATCCCAGTGATAGAAGGGGAACCGACACGTATGTATCGTTGCTACTAAGGATAAAACGATGAGGTCTATTTCTACATAAATAGATCTTGTCTACATCATGTCATCGTTCTTATTGCATTACTCCGTTTCTCCATGAACTTAATACACTAGATGCATACTGGATAGCGGTCGATGTGTGGAGTAATAGTAGTAGATGCAGGCAGGAGTCAGTCTACTAATCTTGGACATGATGCCTATATAATGATCATTGCCTGGATATCGTCATGGTTATTTGAAGTTCTATCAATTGCCCAACAGTAATTTGTTCACTCACCGTTTGCTATTTTCTCGACAGAAGCCACTAGTGAAACCTACGGCCCCGAGTCTCTCTCATATTATTTGCCTTTGCGATCTATTTTATTTGCCTTTTATTTTCAGATCTATTAAACTAAAAAACACAAAAATACCTTACTGCAATTTATTTTATTTGGCGTTTGATCTATCAATATTTACAACTCTCTCACGTCCGTTTGCCTACCTTGGGCGCTGCTACCCGAAAGGGATTGACAACCCCTTTTACACGTCGGGTTGCGAGTATTTGTTATTCGTGTGCAGGTGCTGTTTACGTTGTGTTGCTTGGTTCTCGTACTGGTTCGATAACCTTGGTTTCATCACTGAGGGAAATACCTACCGCTGTTATGCTGCATCATCCCTTCCTCTTTTGGGAAATACCGACGTAGTCCTAGCAGACATCAGCAATATCTTGCTCTTCTAGCTAGTCTTGGTCTTCTTGTGCTGCATGTTGGTCTTTTGAAGGGCTGGTCCATTGAGCTCCTATCTGACCTTGGTGCTGCGATCTTGCTCCCGTGCCTGTGCACAGTCTGGGCAACGGACCCAGGGTTTGTTGCACCGACACCGTACTACTCATGGAGCGATGGGGTAGTCAATATCTTCCATGCTAAGTGTGTTTTACTCATGAAGAGAGTTTATTCACTCATCAAATTTTAGGGAGGTTGGTAACAGGGATGTGAAAGTGCGTTATATCGTCTAGAGGGGGGTGAATAGGCGATTTTTATGAATTCTTCACCGAGGAATTTGTGGGTGAGGAAATTCCTTAGCGAAGAACTACTTGCAGCGGAATAAGTACTCAAAAGTATGCATAACAGAACACAAGCATAGTCATCATGATGAAATGAAGACAAGCACAGAGTACAGAAAGCGTAAACACAGGATGAAGACAAACAGACTGAGGAAATTGAACTGAGGAAATTGAGAAAGTCTTCAGTCAAAGTCTTCAAACACAGATATGAACAAGCATACAACACAGTAATGAGGAAATGGAAGAGTTGAGGAAATAGAACCAGTAAGCCATGGTGAAGACAATGATTTGGTAGACCAGTTCCAACTGCTGTCTCAGTTGTACCTCTGGTTGGAGCGGCTAGGTATTTAAACCTGAGGACACACAGTCCCGGACACACAGTCCTCACCGTATTCTCCTTGAGCTAAGGTCACACAGACCTCGCCCAATCACTCGTGGTAAGTCTTCAGGTGACTTCCAAACCTTCACAAACTCGGTCACCCGGCTATCCACAATTTCCTCTTGGATGCTCTAGACCATGACGCCTAACTGTCTGGAAGAAGCACAATCTTCAAAGGTAACAAGCATCGGATCCACGCAGGATCAATCTCTTCAGTGATGCTCAATCACTTGGGGTTTGTAGGTGTTTGGGTTTGGGTTTTCCTCACTTGATGATTTTCGCTCAAAGTCCTCGGAGGATGGGATGCTCTCAATTGACAAGTGTCAGTTTCTCTCGGAGCAGCCAACCAGCTAGTGGTTGTAGGGGGCGGCTATTTATAGCCTAGGGAGCAGCCCGTCATGATAAGACATAAATGCCCTTCAATGATATGACCGTTAGGTGGGTAGATATTTTGGGACATCTGGCGCATAGCACAACAACGGTCAGAAATTTGAGTATCAAATTCCTCAGGGCTATCATGTTCCTCACTGTGTAGGCAATCCGCACTGGCAAATTCCTAACTCCTCAGTCAGAACAAACTCCTCAGAGACCAGAAAAACTTCGCCTTTGTCACTGAAGAATATGACTGAACTATATGAGATTTCGAATGGCTTCACTCGAAGGGATTGGTAGGTGTAGGATTTTGAGTTGAGCATCACATGGAAATTTTTCCTTAGTATTTCCTCGACCCCCTTTAACAGTACGGTGTTTCCTATGACTCAAGAAAGAGAAAATGAAACTACAAAAACAAAAGTCTTCACGCTTCATGTTCCTCAAATGAATACCAGGTCTTCAAAGGTCACACCAATTTCTTCACTTTCAAAGTCTTCAGAAATCCAAAGTCTTCAGCCGAAGAACCTCATTTTTAGGGGTAGACTTTCACTGTAAATATCAAACTCTTCATAGACTTATAGACCTGTGTACACTCATAAACACATTAGTCCCTTAACCTATAAGTCTTCAATACACCAAAATCACTAAGGGGCACTAGATGCACTTACAATCTCCCCCTTTTTGGTGATTGATGACAATATAGGTTAAGTTTTCAACGGGGATAAATATATGAAGTGTAAATACTGATATTGAGGAATTTGATTGCAAGATATAGAAGAACTCCCCCTGAAGATGTGCATAATGAGGAATTTGCTTTTGAAGCAATGCACACTTGAAGAGTTGAATCATGGAGATCTCCCCCTATATCTTGTAATTCATATACGCATTTGACATAACATATGAAGAATTTGAAATGCATGATGAAATATGGTGACTGATCTAATTCAGCATGCGTGCAATAACATTAACAAGGAATAAGCATGCAAAAGAAACAGCTAAAGTATCAGGCCACCAGAGAGTTTAAGTTTACAACTCGATCCAACAAAGTCATCAGAAGAACGAGAGTTGTAACTTAGAAAAAAACGCCCATAAAAGATAGACCTGCTTGAAGACTAACTCAAATTCTCCCCCTTTGTCATCGAATGACCAAAAGGTTCGAAAATGAGGACTAACGCCCCTGAAGAATATCAAGGTGATGAAGGAGCGTCAGCGTTGTTGGGGTCGTGTGTTGTAGTAGGGCCTGCCGCAGTGTCGTCCAAGTCTTCATGTTCATCATTGTCACGTGATGAAGAATAGGAACTAGCCACCAAGGAAGGAACCTTGACCTTCTTGTACTTCTTCGGAGGAGGTGCAGCCCTGTCAAAATCTTCCTTGAGACCCATTTTCTTCAGATCTTCTTCACCATATATGTGCGACAGAACAGCCCAGGTGCGGTTGAGGGTTTCATGAAGGTAGTAATGGTTTTTCTTCACTGCATTGTGGGTAGCAATCATGTTGTGAAGAATTGAACCAAACTGACGCTTGACCCATTTGTGATTGCGATCAACCTTCTAGTGAAGACTGAGGAGAAGCTCACGGTCAGTCATCACCCTGGGTGCTGTGCCTTGAGGATTTTGCTTGGGTGCGTTGGCGGCAGAGTCATGGGTGGCAGAGTCATCAGTGGTGGAGTAGGATGCAGCCTTGCGAAATTGACCATCCAATGGACGAATGCCTTCATCAATAACAGCAGTAGCCTTGCCCTTTTCATCAGCTGAGGAAAATGTCCGTTTGAGGACTTCAATCGGAGGCAAGTAGCTGCAATGATTTAGTGTATCAACTTTGTAGTTGAGTGAAGACCTTGTTCTGATGAATCTCATAATCCACGGAGCATAAGGCTTCAAGTCAAATGGTGACATTGCGACATTTGCCAGAGTCCTCATGAAGAAATCATGGAAGTTGACGGGAACGCCATGAATGATATTGAAAATCAGATTCTTCATAATGCCAACGACTTCTTCTTCATTCGAGTCGTGGCCCTTGATAGGACTCAATGTCTTCGTCAGAATGCGATAGACAGTCCGAGGCACATACAACAATTCCTTCACAAGGAATTTTGTTCTTGGGGTCTGACCGGGCTTCAATGGCTTCATCAGCACTTGCATATAGTGATCTGTAAGCTCAGGTTCATTGTAGACGCAACAAGCACCTTCAAGGGGAGGACTGAGAGGCAAAGCACGAAGCAATTCAGTAGCTGGTGCCTTGTAGTGAGTATTTTCACACATCCAGTCCAGCACCCATGAATTCACATCTTCAGAGTCTCCGGTGATGTGCAGAGTTGAATAAAACTGAAGAATGAGTTCTTCATTCCAATCACATATGTCAGTGCAGAAATTTAACAGTCCAGCGTCATAGAGCACACTGAGGACTGGCCCGAAGCACGGCAGAGATTCCATTTCCACGTGAGGAATGTGCTCATGATCGAAGACTTTGTCTTTGTTGAACAGCACTGAGGAATAGAAATTTGCCTGGCTGGCAGTCCAGAAACACCTCTTCCTTATGCGAGCAGAGTCATAAGGGTTGTAATTTGTGAAGAATACGTGCTCGCCGAAGAAATCATCAGCCTTGAATTTTTGCTTTCTTGAGAATGGATCCTTTGGCTTGGGCAGAGGAGTGTCAATCAGTTGCATGATGACCTCAGGAATCGCAATCTCAGGTTCTTCAGGCAGAGGAATTTCTGGTTCCTCTTCAGTGGCAACCTAGTTCTTCAAATCTTCATTTTCATTTGCTTCAGCACTAGCGGCTGGAATGTCTTCATGAGCTTCATCAGATCCCAATTGAACTGTAGTCGCTGGGGACTGAGGAATTTACTGCAGTGCAGTGAAGAGTGGAGAATTGGGGTGCTAACTTTCCCAAAAGTCATCATTCATCACTAGTGTGGTTGTGACGCCCGGATAATTAAGCTACAGTAACCCTCTGCTAATGATGCCATGTCACCTCGATTACTGTTGTTAATATCGCGTTAGTTCAAAACCGATTCGAATTCAAATTTTAATTAAAGGCAAACAATAAAGTTGTTCAAATATTAAAACTAAAATGTTCGGAGTGAGCCAAATAAGGCATAGGTAATTATGGCGGAGAAACTACACCTTTATAAAATGTTTGAATACTCTAAAATGATTTAAACCGTAGCAAAAACAATTATATAAATGCCTTTGGTATTTTATAAATTGCTAAACTATTTTAATTCGGGGTAAAAACTTTTCATGAAAGTGGGTTATTCTGGAACATTACTTTAGGGCTATTGTCATATTTTACTAAACTAAAATTAACGTGTAACTAAAAGAAAACAGAAACAAAAAAATTAAATAAAAAGAAAACAAAGATAAATAAAAGGAGCCCCCCCCACTGGGCCGTGGCCCAACTTGGCCGAACGGCCTCGGCCCACCAGGCCACCACCTAGGCCGGCCCACCCCGCCGCCATAACCTCCCCCGCTCCTCCCACTCGCCCACCGACACCCACACTCCCCCACCCCCGAAATATCTCCCCCCCTCTCCCCCGATTGGATCGGGATCGAGGGGGAACCGCTCACCACCGCCGCCCGGTGCCATCTCGTCGCGACGCCGCACCGCCATCGCCGTCGCCGTTCAGCGGAGGAGCCTCGCCGGAGCTCCTCCGCCTCGACTTCCCCGACTCCTCCCCGACCCTAACGTCGCCGACGCCGTCGACGCACGCCGCTGCGCCTCGTCATCACGTCGCCGTCGTCTTTGACCTCCTCCCCGCGCCCACTGCCCGTGCCCTACTCCTCCCCTGTGAGCTCCCCCTCCCTCCTCTCTCTGCCGTGGCCACGCCCTCTCCCCTCACGCTCGGCTCCATCCCGCGCTGCCCCAGGAGCCGCCTATGCCCGGCCACCATCGCCTCCGTCCCGCGGCGCCTGGCCACGCCCGCCAGGGCCGCAGTCGTCTGGGGCCGCCCACTGCTTCGCGCCTCCTGCTCGAACCCGCCACTGTGCGCGCCCCTCCCTGGTCGCTCTCCTGTGCGCCGAGGCCACTCGTCGCCTAGTCGCGTGCCCCGCCGCCCCTGCACCACCTCCTGCCTCCTCCCGCACCGCCGCAGCTGTGCTGCCCGCCTCGCCGTGGCCTCGCCATTGCTCGCATCCGGCGACCGGCGTCGCCGCGCCCATGCCGGGCGCCCCCTGGCGACCTGGGGAGCGGGCTGGCGCTCGTCGCCCGTAACCGCTAACCCAGTGCCCGCACACGCTATGGCCCCTGTGCCAATGACATGGGGGCCCATGCCCCAGAACGTCAATTAAAAAAGAATAAAAAAATTAATAAATAAAAATAAAAATGTATTAATAAAATTAATTATTAATTAATTAATTAAGTTAATTAATCCTGTTTAATTAATCTAATTAACTAGTTAGTTTAATTAAACAGTAATTAGTTTAGCTAATTCCTAATTAATCTAAACAGAGAATGACAGGTGGGTCCCACTTGACCCACATGTCAGTTTGACTTAGTCAACCCCTGTTGACTGCTGATGTCAGCATGACATCATGCTGATGTCATAAATCCAATTTCGAATTAAATTAAATGATTAATTAAATTCCAGAAATTAGTAAATCTTTAGAAAATCATATCTTTTAAAGCGTAGCTCAGATGAAAATACTTTCTACATGAAAGTTGCTCAGAACAACGAGCCGAATCCGAATACGCAGTCCGTTCGTCCGCCAGACGTCCCTAGCATAGCAAACTTGAAACTTTCCCCCTCCGTTTCATCTGTCCGAAAAATGCAAACTTCGGGAAAACTTTCCCGGATGTTTCCCCCCTTTGCCGATATCACCTACTACCGCGTTAGGGCACACCTAGCACCGCGTATTGTCATGTTACGCTTTGTGTTGCTTTGATTGCTCTGTTATTCATTGTGTTCCCCCTCCGTTACTTCTTTCCGGTAGACCCCAAGACTACCGGCGACCCCCAGTTCGACTACGGAGTTGACGACCCCTACTTGCCAGAGCAACCAGGCAAGCCCCCCCCTTGATCACCAGATATCGCCTATTCTTCTCTATACTACTTGCATTAGAGTAGTGTAGCATGTTACTGCTTTCCGTTAATCCTATCCTGATGCATAGCCTGTCATTGTTGCTACAGTTGTTACCCTTACCTGCTATCCTACTGCTTAGTATAGGATGCTAGTGTTCCATCAATGACCCTACACTCTTGTCCGTCTGCCATGCTATACTACTGGGCCGTGATCACTTCGGGAGGTGATCACGGATATATACTATATACTTTAAATACATGACACATGTGGTCACTAAAGTCGGGTCGGCTCGTTGAGTACCCGCAAATGATTCTGATGAGGGGGCTGAAAGGACAGGTGGCTCCATCCCGGTAGAGGTGGGCCTGGGTTCCTGACGGCCCCCGACTGTTACTTTGTGGCGGAGCGACAGGGCAGGTTGAGACCACCTAGGAGAAAGGTGGGCCTGGCCCTGGTCGGCGTTTGCGGATACTTAACACGCTTAACGAGATCTTGGTATTTGATCTGAGTCTGGCCATTTGGTCTATACGCACTAACCAACTACGCGGGAACAGTTATGGGCACTCGACGTCGTGGTATCAGCCGAAGCTCTTCTTGACGTCAGCGACGGAGCGGCGCGCGCCGGATTGGACTGGAACGCCTGCTAGGCTACGTCTGCTTCCGGCCGCCCTCGCAACGTGCAGGTGTGCAATGGGCCCAGACCCCTGCGCGCATAGGATTTAGACCGGCGTGCTGACCTCTCTATTGAGCCTAGGTGGGGCTGCGACGTGTTGATCTTCCGAGGCCGGGCATGACCCAGAAAAGTGTGTCCGGCCAAATGGGATCGAGCGTGTTAGGTTATGTGGTGCACCCTTGCAGGGAAGTTTATCTATTCGAATAGCCGTATCCCTCGGTAAAAGGACGACCCGGAGTTGTACCTTGACCTTATGACAACTAGAACTGGATACTTAATAAAACACACCCTTCCATGTGCCAGATACAACCCGGTGATCGCTCTCTAACAGGGCGACGAGGAGGGGATCGCCGGGTAGGATTATGCTATACGATGCTACTTGGTGAACTTACCATCTACTCTCTCCTACATGCTGCAAGATGGAGGTGGTCAGAAGCGTAGTCTTCGACAGGATTAGCTATCCCCCTCTTATTCTGGCATTCTGCAGTTCAGTCCACCGATATGGCCTTTTTACACATATACCCATGCATATGTAGTGTAGCTCCTTGCTTGCGAGTACTTTGGATGAGTACTCACGGTTGCTTTTCTCCCTCTTTTCCCCTTTCTATACCTGGTTGTCGCAACCAGATGCTGGAGTCCAGGAGCTAGAGATCCCGAGGATGATTCTACATGGAGTTCGGCTTCGAGGAGTAGTTAGGAGGTCCCAGGCAGGAGGCCTTGCCTCTTCGATCGTTGCTACTTTTGTGCTAGCCTTCTTAAGGCAAATTTGTTTAACTTATGTCTGTACTCAGATATTGTTGCTTCCGCTGACTCGTCTATGATCGAGCACTTGTATTCGAGCCCTCGAGGTCCCTGGCTTGTATTATGATGCTTGTATGACTTATTTTATTTTTAGAGTTGTGTTGTGATATCTTCCCGTGAGTCCCTGATCTTGATCGTACACGTTTGCGTGTATGATTAGTGTACGGTCAAATTTGGGGCGTCACAGTGGTACAGCCAATGTCCACATCTTCATCTTCCATTTCTTCAACGCCAGCCTCTTCAGCAGTAAACTGAGGCATAGGCGAGGAAACTATGGGGGTTGAAGGGATTTTATCCACTTCAATTTCTTCATCCATCTGCTCTGACGAAGCAGCAGAAGGATTTTCTTCATCAGATCCGCTAGGGATCACATATTCTTCATCAAAAGGGACGATTTCCTTTGATGACATGGAGGAAACTGGAACAGCATCAATTGGATTAGCAAATGAGCTTGTCAATTTCTTCATCTTCTTCGGTGCTGAAGAATCTGAAGGAGCTGATGCTTTCCTTTTCTTCACTGCTGCACGCTTTGCAGCCTTGATCTTCTTCACATCTGATGCAGATGGAAGGATTGGAGTTGGAGTAGGCGCAGGAGGAGCAGAGGAATGTGGTTGATTTTTTTCAGGCACAACTGATGCAGTTGCCCTGACCTCTTCATTTTCTTCAGGCGCACCACTAGTGGGTCCCCTGGCAATTTCTTCAGCGGCTGGAATGCAGTCATCAGCCCTGCAACTCACATTTTCTTCAGAAGCCTGATCGTCACCAGCGGTGCAGGCATGTTCTTCAGTTGGCTGAGCAGATGCGTCAGCCTGAGGAATTTCTTGTTGCGATGGGGCTGCAACATTTGAGGTGAACATCTTAGTCAGTTTAACAAACCTGACCTTGGCTCCTTTCCAATCAGCATAGTAAGCATTGAAATCATCGTTGAGGACTTTGATTTCAGACTGGATCTTCACAAGTTCATCAGTTGTCATAGAGACAACATTGTTCTTCAGGAACTTCTCCTTCCTGTACTATGCTTTCTTGAGCTGCCTGGCCTTCTGCAATTTCCATTTTTCTTCTTGGATGAAGGCAGTCAGCATATGACTTTGACCAGGAGTCATCTTAAAGTCAGGCATAGGAGTGTTTGGGTCCTTGTGCCAGAGATCAATATAGTCGAGGATCAACTTTGGATCCAAAAGGAGAGGCACATTTGTGCCCTTGGCTCTAGCGGCCCTGACTTGCCTATCTCTGATGATTTCAGCAAGTTCTTCATCATCAGCTTCGTCTTCTTCAGACGGCACTTGCAAGGCGACCTGCTTCTTATGAGGACTTGGGCGAGAGCCTCGTCCAGCAGTGGTCTTTGTCTTCAGCAGAGAGGGTCATGTTGAAGAATTTGGTGCAGCTGAGGAACTAGCTGAAGCTCCTGAGGCAATAGAGATGCCTGTAGTCCTTTGGCACGTGGCGAGATGCACAGGTGCTGAGGATTTTGTCGGAGCAGCTGAGGACTTCGGAGGAGCAGGAGCGGCATGAGGAATTGGCCGTGAGGGCTTAGCTGAGGAAATTTGCCGTGAGGGCATTGAAGAAGAGGCACTAGGCTTGTGCGCAGGCTTCTTTGCCATGGATTTCTTCGGCCTTACAGAGGCCTCAGTAGCAGCAGCAGTAGAGTCTTCGTTGAATTTCTTCACAATTCCTTAGCCTGTTTGGCCAACTTGGCCTGGCGCTTGGTCCATTCTTCAGGAAAATCCTCACCGGGCTTGATGCTAGTAGGATCTGCTTCTTGGCCAGGTGCCAATGGTGGTCATGAGCATGGAGGAGTAACAGCGAATTTCTTCATATATTTTGGAGTCACATACCTGTACTCCCTCCACTCTTTTGCCCATCTCCTCTCTATCCTCTGAATGTGCACCTTGCGCTGGTTTTTATCTTCCTCAGGGATTTCAAAGGCAGTATTGATTTCAGGCCTCTTCCCTCTCTTCTATGGCTTCTTTCCATCAGCCATTTTCTTTAGTTGAGGAATTTGAACAATTGAACTCTCTGAAGAAGTATGCAACTTTTCTCCGAGGAACGCTGCAAATGAGTTAAGTTGATGAGAACCTAGTGATTCAGCAGCGGACATGAGTACCTATGAACAGAGTATAGTTGCGAGGAATTTGGAGAGGTCATATGCGTTCTCAGAAGGTTTTTCAAAAAGAACAAGTTTGAGAAATTTGACTAGATGAGTATTGAAGAATTTCACTAAAGCGTTCTTTGTCTTAGGTTCTAGAGTTGTATAGATTGAAGATCCACACCATTGAGGAATCTTGAAGAAAAATGATGCTTAGAGAAACGAATCAAGAACAGATGACATGTGAGGTGTTTAGTGTGTGAAAAATTTGAGGAATAAACACCTTTGAAGATTTTGTAGCAATCATTTGAATCAAAGAGGGGAGTAAAAGTAACTTTTAATTACCCTGGACGAAGAACACGATGAACTGTGAGGTGGAGAAGTGAAGTTCGTCTGTGCAGATCTTCCACGCCCTAACTCGGCGGAGGAAGACGGCTACGGCGGCGGCGGAGAGAAGATTTCCGCGGCCGGCGCGAGTACGGCGGCGATGAGGTCGAGGCAGTGAGCTCTTCCTCACCGGAGACGATGAAGTAGTGGCGGCGCTAGGGTTTGAGAAGCTCGAGCGGGAGAGAGGTCGAGCGGAGTAAAGGAAGTGAGGAAGGGGAGAGGGGGTATTTATAGCTACGGTGAAAAACTGTTCGCCCGAAGAAATTGGACGACCGTGCCCCTGACCCTTCTCATTCACTTGACATGTGTCACCCACGTAATGAGAAGTGGAGATCGTGTTAGATCGTGGGTGAATACATAAGTATTTCGCGGGATGCGGAACGGTTTGAGCGGCAAAGCCGAAAATTTGGATAAGATTAGTTAAAAGTTCCGTTCGCAAATTCTTCAGCTGACAAGGACACAGTGAAGATTTTGAACGAGTTTCAAATAGAACGCACATGAAGAATTTGTGAATAGATTGGGTTCAGTATAGCATAGAGGGGGAAGGGTCCGATCACATTCACTTAGCAGAAAAACCAATTTGAAGAAATAGCCATAAGTGAATGCTGTAGAGGACATAAACTCATATATATATATATATATATATATATATATATATATATATATATATATATATATATATATATAGCCAATTAAGAAAAACGACAAAGAAGGTGAAGACAATGCAAAGTTGAGGAATATGAACAACTGAGGAATTTCAAAAACTGAGGAAAAAGTCAAATTGAAGATTTTCAACTTTTGTGGTGGCGTGACCCACTGTATAAGAATGATGATTTCAGACACTGCGTACAATTGTCGTAGGGCTCTGAGAATCAAATTCTTCATTAATTTCTTCACATCTAGAGTGTTATTCTTCATTGATTGAAGAAAAACGTTTCTTCATGTGTTGCACATCTAAGTCATCAAATTTGCATACGTGTTAGGATGAGTGTCCTTTTCAAAGAACATTCGAAGATTCTAGGATATTTAGCTCACACCGCAACTTGCTAAATCTTTTCTCATCCAAGGGCTTTGTGAAGATATCGGCTAGCTTTTCTTCAGTCTTCACATGCTCAATAGAAATGTCGCCCTTCAACACATGATCGCGAAGAAAATGATGACGAATCTGAATGTGCTTTGTCTTCGAGTGCTGAACTGGGTTGTGAGCAATCTTGATGGCACTCTCATTGTCACAGAAGAGAGGCACATTCTTCACGTTGACGCCATATTCCATGAGCGTTTGCTTCATCCACAGCAATTGAGCACAGCAAGAACCAGCAGCAATGTACTCAGCTTCAGCAGTAGACAGTGATACGCAGTTCTGTTTCTTCGAGGACCAACAGACCAAGGATCGTCCGAGGAAATGACATGTACCAGATGTTGACTTGCAGTCCACACGATCACCAGCATAGTCAGAGTCAGAATATCTAATGAGATCGAAAGCCGAGCCCTTGGAGTACCATAATCCTAGTGTTGGTGTGTGAGCTAGATATCGAAGAATATACTTCACAGCCTTATGGTCTGATTCCTTCGGTGTAGCTTGAAATCAGGCACACATGCAAACACTAAGCATAATATTTGGCCTAGATGCACATAAATACAATAAAGAACCAATCATGGAGCGGTATACCTTTTGATCGAAGTCAATACCATTTTCATCAGTGCACAGATGGCCATTTGTGGGCATTGTAATTTTGACACCTTTGCAATCTTGCATGTTGAATTTCCTCAGTACATCCTTGAGGTATTTCTCCTGAGATATGAATATGCCATTGCGCTGTTGATGAATTTGAAGACCTAAGAAGAATTTCAACTCTCCCATCATAGACATTTGATATTCTTCACTCATCATATAGGCAAATTCATCACTATAGCGTTGGTCAGTACAGCCAAAGATAATATCATCAACATATATTTGGCACACAAACAATTCACCATCATAAGATTTAGTGAAAAGAGTAGGGTCGAGTGAATCGGGTTTGAAGCCTTTCTTCATGAGGAATTCCTTCAAAGTATCATACCACGCCCGAGGGGCCTGCTTGAGGCCATAAAGGGCCTTATTGAGCCTGAAGACTTTGTCAGGATGCTTAGGATCTTCAAAACCTGGGGGTTGAGCAACATATACTTCTTCCTCAAGCATACCATTGAGGAATGCACTTTTCACATCCATTTGATATAAAGTGATATCATGATGGTTAGCATAAGCAAGTAATATGCGAATAGCTTCAAGTCTAGCAGCAGGTGCAAAAGTTTCATCGAAATCAATTCCTTCAACCTGTGTGTAGCCTTGAGCTACAAGTCGTGCCTTATTCCTCACCACAAGGCCATTTTCATCTTGCTTGTTGCGGTAGATCCACTTTGTGCCAATGATATTGTGTTTGCGAGGATCTGGACGATTGACCAGTTCCCAGACGTTGTTGAGCTCGAACTGATGTAATTCTTCTTGCATGGTCTGAATCCACTCAGGCTCCAGAAATGCTTCATCTACCTTAGTGGGCTCTGTGATAGAGACAAAAGCATAGTGCCCACAAAATTTAGATAAATGTGAAGCTATAGAGCATGTGAGAGGACCTGGTGCTTCAATGTCATCGATGATCTTTTCAACTTGCACTTCTTTTGCAACGCGAGGATGAGTAGGTTGTCGTCGAGGAATTTGATCAGCATGTTCTTCAGCAATTTCTTCAGGTGCATTAGGTCGACGTTCTTCACGTTCTGGAATGAATTCTTCAGCAGATTCTTCGGTAGGAATGACATCCTCAGTAGCCTTGAACTTGATAGTTTCCTCAGGTGCTGGTTCATCTATCACAGAGGGTAGGTGCTCTCTTTGCGAGCCATTAGTTTCATCGAACCGCACATCTACAGTTTCAACAACCTTGTGAAGAACGTTGTTGAAGACTCTGTTGGTGTGCGAGTCCTTTCCGTAACCAAGCATAAAACCTTCATGTGCTTTCGGTGCAAATTTAGCATTGTGATGAGGATCTCTAATCCAACATTTAGCACCGAAGACTTTGAAATAACTCACATTGGGGTTCTTGTCAGTGAGAAGTTCATAGGTAGTCTTCTTGAAGAATTTTTGAATATATACCCTGTTGATGATGTGGCACGCAGTATAAATTGCCTCAATCCAGAAGTGACGAGGCGTCTTGTACTCATCAAGCATGGTGCGAGCCATCTCAACAAGAGTTCTGTTCTTGTGCTCCACGACGCTATTCTGCTAAGGAGTATAAGGAGCAGATAACTCATGAGTAATATCAAATTCATCAAGATAGTCATCAAGACCAGAATTCTTGAACTCAGTTCCATTGTCACTTCTGATGTGCTTGATCTTCACACCAAAGTTGGTTGAAGCCCTCGAGGAAAATCGTTTGAAGACTTCCTGCACTTCATGTTTGTAAGTAACAATGTGTACCCATGTGTAACGAGAGTAATCATCAACAATAAAAAAAGCCATTGAGAGATGCATCATTTGTGACAGCTGAGTAATGATTAGGACGAAAGGGGTCCATGTGAAGCAATTCGAATTGACGAGTAGTGGTCATGATAGTCTTTGCTGGATGCTTAGCCTTGGTCATCTTTCCAGCTTCACAAGCTCCGCACAAGTGATCCTTGAGGAATTTGACATTCTCAATGCCAATGACATGCTTCTTCTTCGCAAGCGTGTGCAAATTCCTCATGCCTGCATGACCAAGTAGTCGATGCCATAGCCACCCTTCTGAAGCTTTTGCAAGTAGGCACACGGCTGGTTGTGGTCCTGTAGAGAAATCAACAATATACAAGTCTCCTCTCCTAAAGCCTTCGAAGACTTTGGAATTGTCAGCTTCCATAACCACAACACAACGATACTTGCCAAAGATAACTACCATATCAAGATCACAAAGCATTGAGACAGACATGAGGTTGTATCCTAAGGACTCGACAAGCATGACTTTGTCCATGTGTCGATCCTTTGTGATCGCAACCTTACCTAGACCCAATACCTGACTTTTGCCTTTGTCAACGAAGATGATATGCTTCAGATGCGATGGTGATAAAGGAGCATCCATCAATAGATTCTTGTCACCAGTCATGTGATTTGTACATCCACTATCGAGGACCCACTCAGTGGCTTTGGGTTTTTCATCCTGCAGATGAATTAGTGCATCTTACGAACTTCATATACTTCATCAGTGAAGAATATGACATCACAATTCATCAGACGAATTTCATCAAGCAATGCAATAGTTAAAACAGTATGATGACGTGTGAAATGAAAGTTCATTTCTTCATGATTAGCCTGCGTCCTTTCAGGCACTCTTCAGGTCTCCAGCAAATTCTTCAGACGTTCAAGCACGTCTGGAGACCTGACCCTGCGGAAGAGATTAGTTCTTTTTCTTCACCACCCACATCTGAAGGGGTGGCAAAGAGTTCATCACTCTGCGAGATCCATACGAGAAAGGTGGCATAGAAGCCAATCCATTTCGTTTCACATAGGAGAAGTTAGGGTAAGCATATGAATAAGCAGAGAAATTCTTCGAGGACTTATGAACATAATGATTAGAAGAATAATGCTCATATTCATAGCCCTTGGCTCTTCCCTGTGAAACAGAGTTGTTAGCACGATGATGTTCATATGAGGACTTTGATCCTTTTGAGGAATTTGATCCATGTGAGGAATTTGGTCCGTATGAGGACTTGGATCCATATGAAGAATTTGATCTGGGGTTCCTATTCTTCACAGGTGATGTCATGAGGACATTCACCTGAAGACTTTCAAGGCACCTTTTGGGAACCCAGATTTTCTTCATAGGAGAACCATTCCTGCAGTTAGTGCCAACATATCTAGCAAATACTTCACCATTCTGATTTTTTAACAGTTTATAGTTGGATTCAAATGACTCATCAGAAGAATGAGAAGATTCACATGTAAAGCCAGACAAATTAGATGGATCAACTGGAGGTCCCTTTGCAACAACCCATGAGGTTTTGGGGTACTGCTCAGGCTTCCAATATGTACCATCAGCATTGAGTTTCCTCTCAAAGGCAATACCCTCTTTCCTAGGGTTCCTGTTGAGGATCTGCTTTTTAAGCCCATCACAAAGAGTCTGATGCCATTTGAGGCTTTTGTACATGCCTGTCATGTACAATTCCTTCAGCCCTGCATCATCAGTGATACTAGCAATGTCCTCAGATGAGGAATTAGTGATATCAGAGACAGTTGAGGAATTTGTAGCATTTGAAGCATTTGAACATTCAGGTGAAGAATTAGCAGATTCATGTTCAATGCATTTCAAACATGGAGGAACAAATTCTTCCTGAGCAGCGCTGATTTGTTGAGCAAGTAATGAATCGCGCTCCTTCTGAAGATCCTCATAACTCCCTCTTAGCTTCTCAAGATCTTGCTTTCATTGAAGAAATTCATAGGAAAGCTTCTCATGATTAGATAAGAGAGTGTTATGTTGATCTTGAAGGGTGTCATACTTAGTATGAAGTCTCTGAAGACTTTCAGCCAAAGCTTTTGACTGGTCCATTTCTTCACTCAACATATCATCGCTGTTACTAAGCAAGTTTTGAACCTTTTCCAAAGCTCTTTGTTGTTTAGTGGCAAGGGAAGCAAGTTTGACATAACTGGGTCCAAATTCATCATCAGATTCATCATCACTGGATTCAGACAGATAGCATTCAGTTACCTTTTCACCATCTGCCATAAGGCATGGTGAGGAGGATGATGATTCTGGTTCGAATGGCATTGATTTGAGAGATTCCTTGAAATCCTCAAACCAAGTATCCTGACAGGTTCGATGGCCTTCATAGACATCAGAGATACGGTCCCAGATAAGCTTCGCCTGATCGAGATGCATAATGTTCTTGAACTAATTTTGAGACAGACAGGAGCAGATGACGTCCTTCGCCGTGAGGTTGAGAAGAGTGTACTTGTGAATGTCATCAGCTTCCGCCGCCTTTCACAGATCGGTAAGACCAATCTCAGTGACGGTCCACAGTTCGCTATTCATCGCCATGAGGTGCTTCTTCATCATGGCCTTCCACTTGGGATACTCGTGACCGTCAAAGATGGGGCATGTCACTTTCTTCATACCTGCGGTCGACATAACAAAACTCCAGGCCGTTAAACCAAAATCACACAGAACAAGGGAGTACCTTGCTCTGATACCAATTGAAAGTGCGTTATATCGACTAGAGGGGGGTGAATAGGCGATTTTTATGAATTCTTCACTGAGGAATTTGTGGGTGAGGAAATTCCTTAGCGAAGAACTACTTGCAGCGGAATAAGTACTCAAAAGTATGCATAGCAGAACACAAGCATAGTCATCATGATGACATGAAGACAACCACAGAGTACAAAAAGCGTAAACACAGGATAACACAGGATGAAGACAAACAGACTGAGGAAATTGAACTAAGGAAATTGAGAAAGTCTTCAGTCAAAGTCTTCAAACACAGATATGAACAAGCATACAACACAGTAATGAGGAAATGGAAGAGTTGAGGAAATAGAACCAGTAAGTTTGGTGAAGACAATGATTTGGTAGACCAGTTCCAACTGCTGTCTCAGTTGTACGTCTGATTGGAGCAGCTAGGTATTTAAACCTGAGGACACACAGTCCCGGACACACATTCCTCACCGTATTCTCCTTGAGCTAAGGTCACACAGACCTCGCATAATAACTCGTGGTAAGTCTTCAGGTGACTTCCAAACCTTCACAAACTCGGTCACTCGGCTATCCACAATTTCCACTTGGATGCTCTAGACCATGACGCCTAACCGTCTGGAAGAAACACAATCTTCAAAGGTAACAAGCGTCGGATCCAAGCAGGATCAATCTCTTCAGTGATGCTCAATCACTTGGGGTTTGTAGGTGTTTGGGTTTGGGTTTTCCTCACTTGATGATTTTCGCTCGAAGTCCTCGGAGGATGGGATGCTCTCAATTGACAAGTGTCAGTTTCTCTCGGAGCAGCCAACCAGCTAGTGGTTGTAGGGGGCGGCTATTTATAGCCTAGGGAGCAGCCGTCATGATAAGACATAAATTCCCTTCAATGATATGACCGTTAGTGGGTAGATATTTTGGGACAGCTGGCGCATAGCACAGCAACGGTCGGAAATTTGAGTATCAAATTCCTCAGGGCTATCATGTTCCTCACTGTGTAGGCAATCCGCACTGGCGAATTCCTAACTCCTCAGTCAGAACAAATTCCTCAGAGACCAGAAAAACTTCGCCTCTGTCACTGAAGAATATGACTGAACTGTATGAGATTTCCAATGGCTTCACTCGAAGGGATTGGTAGGTGTAGGATTTTGAGTTGAGCATCACATGGAAATTTTTCCTTACTATTTCCTCGACCCCCTTTAACAGTACGGTGTTTCCTATGACTCAAGAAAGAGAAAATGAAACTACGAAAACAAAAGTCTTTAGGCTTCATGTTCCTCAAATGAATACCAAGTCTTCAAAGGTCACACCAATTTCTTCACTTTCAAAGTCTTCAGAAAGTCTTCAGAAATCCAAAGTCTTCAGCCGAAGAACCTCATTTTTAGGGGTCGACTTTCACTGTAAATATCAAACTCCTCATAGACTTATAGACCTGTGTAGACTCATAAACACATTAGTCCCTTAACCTATAAGTCTTCAATACACCAAAATCACTAAGGGGCACTAGATGCACTTATAGGAAGCACAGTACTGAATTATTTTAAAAAATGCTCCCTCGGAAAGTTGAAAGCTGGCAGGCACCCATGGATTCGGCTAGCCATGGTCCGTGTTAGTATAGTGGAAGGGGATTAAAACTTTTTGCATGGGAACCGACATTAACGTGCTTAGCATGGAAGATATTGGAAACTTTGTCAAAACCGTTGACAGGACAAGTACACCTCTCAAATGCAATTATCTTTCTTTTAAGCAATGAGCTCATGCACCTCTACAAATCTCTATTTCCCTTTGTGTGTTGGAAATATGCCCTAGAGGCAATAATAAAGTTGTTATTATCATATTTCCTTATTCTTGATAAGTGTTTATTATCCATGTTATAATGGTATTAATAGAAAACTCAAATACACGTTGTGAATACATAAGCACACACTGTGTCCCTATTGAGCCTCTACTGGACTAGCTCATTGATTAAAGATGGTTATGGTTTCCTAACTATAGACATGAGTTGTCATTTAATAATGGGATCACATCATTAGGAGAATTATGTGATGGATAGACCCAATCATAAGCTCAACATCTGATGGCGTCGCTTAGTTTAATTGCTACAACTTTCGTAATGTCAAGTATCTGCTCTGTAACACCCCGCACGTAACTTTCCATATTTGTAACTCCGACTCTTGCCATTTCCGGCTATGTGTTATGATATTCCCTCCGTGGTCGGGTTTTGTCTTTCGTTTTGCATTTTGTCATGTCATGCATTTTCATATAATGTCATCATGCGCATTGCATTTGCATACGTGTTCGTCTCATGCATCCGAGCATTTTCCCCGTTGTCCGTTTTGCAATCCGGCGCTCCTATCTCCTCCGGCGCATCCCTCTTGTTTTCTTTCGTGAGCGGGTGTCAAACTTTCTCGGAATGGACCGAGGCTTGTCAAGTGGCCTTTTTATACCACCCGGAGACCACCGGTCAAGTTTCGTTCCATTTGGAGGTCGTTTGGTACTCCAATGGTTAACCGGGCATCCGCAAAGTCCATTTGAGTGTCCAGCAAAAAACCCCTCAAAAACCAGCCCAAAACCCACCAAACTCTCTTCCATGCTCTAGGTCGTTCGATCACGATCGTGTGGGCGAAAACCGCACCTCATTTGGACTCTTCTAGCTCCCTCTACCTATAAAACTCCATCCCCTCCCGAAACGAATCTCAGTCCAAACCCTAGCTTCGTCCCTCCGCGCGCCGGACGAAAATTCCCGCGCGTCCGCCGCCGCCACGTGTCGCCGTCGCCCGCGCCGTACGCCGCGGCCCGCGCGCCCGCCGCGGCCCGCGCGCCCGCCGCCGCCCTCCTCCTCGCGCCCAAGGCCGCGCGCCTCCGATCGCCGCCGCCGGTGCCGCCGCGCTCTCCGCCGCCGTCAGCGCCGCCACGGCCGCCCGCCGACCGCCGTGCTCCGCCGCCACTCGCCGCCGTCCACGCCACCTCGTCGCCGGCCCCGCACCGCCTCCGCCGGCGCCGCCTCTTCCCCCGCGCCCGTCGGCCTCCTCCCCTCCGGCCGGCCACCGCTTCCTCCTCCGCCCCGTCGCCTAGCTCCGGCGAGCTCGAGGCCCGGCCCGGCCAGATCTGGATCGGGTTCCTGTAGCAGGTTGACTTTCTCGCGACCCCGAAAATTCCATAATCCTCAATCTTCTACAGCATATGCTCATGTTCCTCAGTGCGTAACTCCTTCCATATAGCTCCGATTCGCGCGTGTAATATGTCAAATTGTTCGTCTCGTGATGCTCTACATTTTGTTAAATTGCACCATGTTCATTAGAGGTCATCTTGATGCCCGAATCTCTGTTGGAAGAGGGCTAGTTGCTGTTATCTTCTGGTTCTTAGCAGAACTTGGAGATTTGTCATTTTTGTATCTTTAAATCTGTGCATCTTATGGGCTTGAGCTCTACATGTGTTTTGAAGTATGCCATGATACCTTTCCAGTGGTATAGTCCATGTATTTTTGTGATCTCTGTGGTGACTAGCACAAGCATGCAAAGTAGGCTCCGTAATGTTTCTGATTTCAGGGACTTGGTGATTTCTCTAAGTCCTTGTCTGCTGTTATTTTGTTGCCATGTAAACTTGATGTTACAGAGAGATCCATGCATATTTTGGAGATGTTCATTAAGAATGTTTTGTAGCTATTGTTGTATTTGATCCATTCCTGTCCTTGTATGCAATTATGGAGTACGATAGCCTGACTCAATCTTGCTCTACTTTTGCTATAAAATATTTCTCGCAGATTCTTAACATGATATCCAATTTTTCCAAGCTTATTGTAGTTGATCCATCCATGCTATGCTTTTGTTCTTGCCATGGATAGCTTCATAAACATGCCATTTTGCTGTAGGTATGCTTGGTTTGTCATGCATTGCTCTGTAGTGAGTGCATCAAGCTCACAAAGAGGCCTACACATTATTATTTCTGCCAAGCTCTGTTTTCTGCCAAGTCTGAAACCTAATAACGGAACTTGCTATGTTTACATGCTTGCCATCATATTTTTCTGCTCATTTTTGGCTTATTGTCAGTAAGGGACTTTTGTCATTTGCATCTAGTATAACACTTCCATGCCTTGTTTTGCTATGTTAAGTTCCTGTAGCATGTTGATTTCGTGCTCTGAACATTGCTAGCTGATGCTGTTTTCTGCCATGTCCAGTTTTTCACCAAGTCTGTGATCCTGTTATCTTTTGCACTTTTGCCATGCTTGTTTGAGCTTGTTATCTTGTGAACTAGCAGTAGCTCAGTGTTCATCTTTTGTCAAGCATCTCCTGTAGATTACTACCATATGCTTTGTTACTATGTTGGAGTGCTGTAGCATTGTTGCTTGTTGCATTTTAAGTGCTATCATGCTGTTAATCGCAGATTCGTGTCATTCTTGTTTTGCTTGCCATTTGCAAACCGTGCATCCGTTTCCGGTGATCTTTATATCGATTTCGACCGAAATCACCTCATCTTTCCAGTGGCATGCTTGGTTTGCCAAGTTACTGCCTTGTTCATCATTTTCCTTCCGGAGCACGCATATGCATCGCATATCATATCTCGCATATCATACATGTTTTGCATCATGTTGCTTGTGCATTTCTCGTGGTTGATTGTGGTTCCGTTTGTTTGTGTCTTGTCTTGGGTAGAGCCGGGAGACGAGTTCGTGAACGAGGAACCTGTTGAGTACGCTTACGAGGATCAAGCTTTCGACAACTCTGAGAACCTTGCACGCAAGATGACCACCCCTCGAAATCACTTCTATCTTTGCTTTGCTAGTTGTTCGCTCTATTGCCATGCTACGCTACCTATCACTTGCTATATCATGTCTCCCATTTTGCCATGTCAGCCTCTAACCATCCTTTCCTAGCAAACCGTTGATTGGCTAAGTTACCGCTTTTGCTCAGCCCTTCTTATAGCGTTGCTAGTTGCAGGTGAAGTTGAAGTTTGTTCCATGTCGGAACATGGATATGTTGGGATATCACAATATCTCTTATTTAATTAATGCATCTATATATTTTGGTAAAGGGTGGAAGGCTCGCCTTATGCCTGGTGTTTTGTTCCACTCTTGCCGCCCTAGTTACTGTTATACCGGGATTATGTTCCTTGAGTTTGCGTTCCTTACGCGGTCGGGTGATTTATGGGACCCCCTTGACAGTTCGCCTTGAATAAAACTCCTTCAGCAAGGCCCAACTTTACTTTTACCATTTGCCGCCTAAGCCTTTTTCCCCCGGGTTTTCGCGAGCCCGAGGGTCATCTTATTTTAACCCCCGGGCCAGTGTTCCTCTGAGTGCTGGTCCAAACTAGAGCACCGTGCGGGACCGTCCCTTGGCTACTTGGGTTATGTTGGTACCTGTACGCTTCGCGTATCCGGTGTGCCCTGAGAACGAGATATGTGCAACTCCTATCGGGATTTGTCGGCACATTCGGAGGGCTTTGCTGGTCTTGTTTTACCATTGTCGAAATGTCTTGTAAACTCGGATTCCGAGACTGATCGGGTCTTTCCGGGAGAAGGTTTATCCTTCGTTGACCGTGAGAGCTTATGATGGGTTAAGTTGGGACACCCCTGCAGGGTATTATCTTTCGAAAGCCATGCCCGCGGTTATGAGGCAGATGGGAATTTGTTAATGTCCGGTTGTAGATAACTTGTCACTTGACCCTAATTAAAATACATCAACTGCGTGTGTAGCCGTGATGGTCTCTTCTCGGCGGAGTCCGGGAAGTGAACACGGTTTGAGTTATGTATGACGTAAGTAGGAGTTCAGGATCACTTCTTGGTCATTGTTAGATGACGTCCGTTCCGTTGCTTCTCTTCTCGCTCTCATTTGCGCAAGTTAGCCACCATATATGCTTTTGCCGCTGCAGCTCCACCGCATTACACCACCCTTTCCTATAAGCTTAAATAGTCTTGATCTCGCGGGTGTGAGATTGCTGAGTCCCCATGACTCACAGATTCTACCAAAACAGTTGCAGGTGCCGACGATGCCAGTTCTGATGATGAGGTCGATCTCAAGTAGGAGTTTGACGAGGAACGTGGTCGTTACTATGTGTCTTTTCCTGATGATCAGTAGTGGAGCCCAGTTGGGACGATCGGGGATCTAGCATTTGGGGTTGTCTTATTTTCATCTGGATTTTGACCGTAGTCGGTCTATCTGTTTGTATTTCGGATGATGTATGATTTATATTCATGTATTGTGTGAAGTGGTGATTGTAAGCCAACTCTTTATCCCATTCTTGTTCATTACATGGGATTGTGTGAAGATGACCCTTCTTGCGACAAAACCACTATGCGGTTATGCCTCTAAGTCGTGCCTCGACATGTGGGAGATATAGCCGCATCGTGGGTGTTACATGCTCCTTGGACCATGATATCGTGCCACTCCCTAATACCGAAAGAATACTTTGTGGGTATCAAACATCACTTCGTAACTGGATGATCATAAATGTTCTCTTCAGGTATCTCGGAAAGTATTTGTTGGGTTGCATGGATCGAGACTGGGACTTGTCACGCTGTGTTATGGAGAGATATCTCTGGTCACTCTCGGTAGTACGACATCCTAAGTAGCTTGCAAGCATGTGACTAATGTGTTTAGTCATGGAGATGTTGTATTACAAAATGAGTAAACAGACTTTTCGGCAACGAGATTGAACTAGGTATGGCGATACCGACGATCGAATCTCGGGCAAGTAAAATATCGCGAGACAAAGGGAATTGTATATGGGATTATCTGAATCCTTGGCACCGTGGTTCAAACCGATAAAGATTTTCGTTGAATATGTGAGAGTTAGTATGGGTATCTAGGTCCCTCCATTGATTATTGATCGGAGAGGTGTCTCAGTCATGTCAGCATTTTCTCGAACCCATAGGGTCACACACTTAACGTTCAGTAATGCTAGGGTAGTACTGGGATATTCAAAATGGTGAGTCCAAAGGCTGTTCGGAGTCTCGGATGTGATCTGGGACATCATGAGGAGCTTTGGAATAGTCTGGACGTAAAGTTTCATACGTGGGAAGTGTTTTTCGGGGTTCCGGGAAAAGTCCGGTTCTCTAGTATTTGTATTAGGGAGTTTTGGGAGTCCATCAGTGGGTCCCACCTGTCTTGAAGGGGGCATCCGCACCCTTGGCTAGAAAGGGGGTGGGTCCATCGACCCCTTGGCTTGGAGGGGGGCGCCACCCCCATGGCTTGGAGGCAGGGGCAAGGTGACCGCACCCCCTCATCCCCTATATAAAGAGAGGGGAGGGCCTGGGCGCCACCACTTGAAGCCCTGGCCGCCGCCTCCTCTCTCTTCCTCCACTTCCTCCTCCGCAGTGCTTGGCGAAGCTCTACAAAAATTCCTCCTCCACCACCACCATGTTGTTGTGCTGGCCTAGATCCCATCCACCTCCCCCTCGCTTGTTGGATCAAGAAGGAGGAGACATCACCGAGCCGTACGTGTGCATAACTCGGAGGTGTAATTCATGTGGCGCTCGATCGGGTAGGATCGTGAAGAGTAAGACTACATCAACCATGTTCGTTGAATGTTTCGGCTTTCAGTCTACAAGGGTATGTAGACAGACTCCCACTTGTTGCTAGAATCTCCCAGATCGGATCTTGGGTGAATTTGTAGGATTTTTTTTCATGCAACGTTCCCCGTCACTTGAAGGCCCTATCTATTTAATTTTATTGTTGAGCCATCACCTTCTTATTCAAGCCCCAACCTTGAGAGTGCTATTGCCATTCTTAGTGTAACATGCATTTGGTCTAATTAATGCTGGGTGTGAGCATGACTAGGTGTTTTCTACCCTGAATTACAATGCTTAGTCACTGCTTGAACTTCGGGGGTGCCCTGCATTTATGTTTTGCGGTCTCAGAAAGGGCTAGAGAGATAACACTCTATCATATCTTATCATGGTTATTTGATAAAGTGTTGGCATTTGAGATATATTATTATTGCTCACTAATTTATTATATTATTGCCATAAGTAAATATGATTCGAAATGTTATCATATATGTCGTTAGTTCATGATCTTTGCTGGAAACTTGATTACCAGTTAAGCTTATATACAACAACAAGAACAAATGAGTTTGTAAAATTTTTTTTTATCACTTTTAGTTTGTCAACTGAATTGCTTGAGGACAAGCAATGAGTTAATTAAGCTTGGGGGAGTTGATACGTCTCCAACGTATCTACTTTTCCGAATACTTTTTCTCTTGTTTTAGACTCTAATTTACATGTTTTGAATGAAATAAACTCGGACTAAGCATGTTTTTTCAGCAGAACTACCTTGGTGCTATTTTTGTGCAGAAATAAAAGTTCTCGGAGTTAGACAAAAAATTATGGAGATTTCTTATGTAATATGTAAAAATACTAGAGCAAAGAACTACCACAGATGAGCCATCAGTGGGCCACTAGTCAGGGGGCGCGCCCACCCCCAAGGATGCGCCCTGGTGACTTGTGGGTCCGACCGACCATCATCTGAGCTAATTCTAAGCCTATAAGTACCATCTTCCCGAGAAATCAGAGAGAAAGTTTCATCACATTTTATGTTACGGAGCCGCCGCCACCTCCGGTTTCTTCATCGGGAGCTCTAACCTGGAGTCCATTCGGGGCTCCGGAGAGAGGGATTCGTTGTTGTCGTCATCGCCAATCCTTCTCCATTAACAATTTCATGATGCTGACCACAGGGAGTGAGTAATTCCATTGTAGGCATATTGGAGGTAGATGTAGATGGATGCGATTTCTTATGTAATAGAGTCAATTTGTTAGGGCTTGATCCCTAGTATCCACTATGTTATGAGATTGATGTTGTTATGACTTTGCTATGCTTAATGCTTGCCACTAGGGCCCGAGTGCCATTGTCGGTGTCAAAACCGGCGGACCTCGGGTAGGGGGTCCCGAACTGTGCGTCTAAGGTCGATGGTAACAGGAGACCGAGAACACAAGTTTACCCAGGTTCGGGTGCTCTCTATGGAGGTAATACCCTACTTCCTGCTTGATTGATCTTGATGAAGACGAGTATTACAAGAGTTGATCTACCACGAGATCGTAATGGCTAAACCCTAGGAGTCTAGCATGTATGACTACGATAATGAATATCTCTCCATCCGGACTAAGCTCTCCGGTTTATATAGACACCGGAGAGATCTAGGGTTACACAAGGTCAGTTACAGAAAATGAATCTTCATAATTGGTCGCCAAGCTTGCCTTCCACGCCAAGGAGAGTCCCATCCGGATACGGGTGAGAGTTTTCAGTCTTGATATCTTCACAGCCCATCAGTCCGGCCCATGCCTAACTGGCCGGACGCCCGAGGACCCCTTAGTCTAGGACTCCCTCATTAGCCCCTGAACCTGGCTTCAATGACGAGGAGTCCGGCGCGCAGATTTGTCTTCGGCATTGCAAGGCGGGTTCCCCTTCCGAACTCCGAGATAGTCTTCGGACGTAATGATTGTATCCGGACCTGTACATACAACCGCCGAGAGTATAATATTCCACGAGTCCAATCCGCTGACAACTTTTTGCAACATGACATCATATCAGCCCGGTCATTATGTCGAACCGTTTTTCGTCCGCCGCTCCATGTCTCAAGACGCGGTTGCCATTGGCACGTCTTGTCAAAGCAGAGATCGTGTCCCCTTATTGCGGGATTCTCATCAATACGGGCATGGGTAACCCAACCGTGCCGTTTACACAGCCCTTGGGAATAAGCGAGTTTTAAGGTGAGTGGGGAGGCGCTTGATATTCATGGCCTTTATAAGGGGATAAGGATTCCCTCTCTTCACCCACGCCTTCTCTCTGTCTCTGCACTATCATCCTCGAGCTCCAACGCCCAAGTTCCCATCTTTCTCTATCTCCGGAAAGCATCCTACCATGTCTGGATCCGGAGGTCAAGGCAAGTGGATGGTCTCCTCCGTCAAGGAGAAGGACATCGCCGAGCTTCGGGCGGCCGGGTACTTGGCGAAGGAAATCGCCCACCGTCTTCCAGCCCAGGGACAAGTCATCCCCACTCCGAAGCCTACTGAGAGGGTAGTTTTCCTCCCTCACTTCGTCCGTGGACTAGGGTTTCCACTTCACCCTTTCGTCCGCTGACTGATGTATTATTACGGGCTAGATTTCCATGATCTGGCCCCGAACTCCTTCCTCAACATCTCGGCGTTCATCATCATGTGTGAGGCATTCCTCCGCATCCAACCCCACTTTGGGCTGTGGCTTAAGGTCTTCAACGTGAAGCCGAAGGTGGTGGATGGCCAACACGCAGAGTGCGGGGGCGCCATGGTGAGCAAGCTGGCCAACGTCTCCTGGCCAAAAGGCACATTCGTGGAGACGGTAAAGGAATGGCAGAAACAGTGGTTCTACATCACAGAACCCCATGGCGCCACCTGGGCCGCAGCTGCCGAATTCAACCCCGGCGCTCACATGCGACTTACCTCCTAGGTCGAGAAGAGCCTGAACTCGTGTTCGCCAGATGAGCTGATAACGCTGCACACGCGCATTCAAAGCATGGTGTACAAAGATGTCAAACTTGTCGATGTAATCCAGGTGATGCTAGTTCGTCGGATTCTCCCGTGCCAAAGCCGAAGCCGCCCCCTATGGTAGTTCAATCCGAAGAAGCACCATACCCTGAAGAGGCTCTTCGAAACCAATCACGAAGACGCCTGGAAGTTGCTCTTTAAGGGCAACGAGAAACCGCTGGCCACGGATTCGGACCACGGGCACGACATTAAGCACCTCGCCAACGAGGTATGTTATTTTTAATGCATCCCCTACTTGCTTGTTTCAAGGATGATATCTAAGCATTTATTATCATTGCTCCTTCAGGACTGGATGGAGAGGGCGAAGTGGATCCAGTGTCCGTCTCCGCTGCCTGAAGAACCAGTCATCCCGCGTTTAGCGAAGATGCTGTTACCGGCGCCTTATAAGGCGCCGGAGAAGAAGGCCAAGGGGGCCAAAGGTGGCCCCCGTCGCAAGGGCACTTCGGACGTGACGTCCGAAGACGAAGAGACCCATTCCTCCATCCCTGAGGATGACGAGGAGGAGGAGGAGGAGGAGATCCCTCCCCGCGATGAGGGGAGGAAGAAGAGGGCGGCCTCAACGAATCTGGAGGTGGGGACGTCCAAGAAGGGGAAGGGCTCCCTTGCGGATAACTCCGCATGGGATGTCGACAGCAGTCCGGAGCATCGCCCCCGCGCTAAGCCTCGGGCCGCATTGTAAGTGTTATGATTCATGCATACCCATATATCCGGCCTCTTCTCTTCATTGTATTGACATGGTTAATTGTGTTATTACAGTCTAGCCCACGACAGCATCCAGCGATCCTCATCAGGGGGGTCGTTGGATTCAAAGGAGATGGCCAGCATGTCACCGCCGACCGCTCACTCTCCCAAGGCCAAGAACGACACCGAGGTGTTGTCTCGAAGGACCGCTCCAGGCCGGGGAGAGGCTCCAGATGCTGTCAAGGAGGCGCCAAAGGGCGAAACCTCTACCGCCGGACACATGGGGGGGCAAATCCCCATGGAGACTGGCGAGAAGGCCCATATTCAGTTCGGCCCTCAGCCGAATACAATTACGGATACCCACATGGCTCCGGAATCCGGCGAGCGACCTCCTTTGAAAGAGGGGGGTGCGCCAATTCCACCGGTGACCCCTATCCAACCAGGGGCACCAGATAATCTGATGGAGGCGCTTCGAGGCGCCTCCATTGTAGACGAGCACCGTATCCTTATGGGTACGGTGATTGAGAGGGTCCAGTCCGCCAAGAACAGACTGACCGAAGCCTGCAGCAGCCTGCTGGCAGGTTTTGAAGTAAGCGACGTAAAAATCCCTATATAGTCAATAGCCCCTGAGACAATGTCCGGTGTTCGGAAAGAAAGGCCGGACAGAGGATCAATCCTGTATTACAGGAAGCTAACTAAATTTGTTTGAAATGAATACGTAGGCGTCGCTGCTGGCCGTGGCTTCGCATACTGCCGAAGTCTCCGGACTGAAGCAGAGACTGGAGCATGCCGAGGAGGAGCTCCGCGAGGTGAAGAGGCAGCTCCAGGAGAAGCAAGGTATGTAATAACCCGTTGTATATTCGGGAAAGTGTAAAATAATATATATTGACCAAAGTGTCATAATATGTGTAGGAGCCATGACTGAGGTTGAGGCCCTAAAAAAGGCCCTGACTGAAGCCGAGAGTAAGGCAGTCAAGGAGCAGGCCGCCCGTAAGAAGCTCAAGGCCCGGGTAAATGAGGTCCAACAAGAGCTCCAGGACGCGGTGAAGAAGTGCGAGACCTTGGAGCACGACACGTCGGTTCAAGAGACCGAACTCGCCAAGGCTCGTCAAAGCGCCGAAATGGCCCGGAATGAGGCCCAGGGCGCCCTCCAGGAGATCCAGGAGGCCAGGAAGATCGCGGCGGGTAAGGCTTTTAGTATGCAAAGCAAGTATGTGGAGAGGAGGTATCTTTTACTAACCCGAATTCGGAGTTCTCCAAGGGCCTTTGCGAATCTGCCACGCAGTGTATCCGACGCTGCGGAGTTCTTCCGGGCCGAAGAAGGGAGCTCCATGGAGAAGCTGTTCTGGTCGCAGTATGTTGCGCCAAAACATCCGGTGCCCTTCAGCGATCAGCTAAAACAGCTGGTCGAGCTGCACAGGGTGGCCGAACTGGCCATGAAGGATTTAATAATCCGGCTGTGGCTAGCCGAAGCTATACCTAGCAGCTACTTCAGCCTTGTGAAGCGAGTGGTGCAGGCCTGTCATCGGCTGGGCGTCGTCAAGCGATCAGCCTGCATCGAGGGCGCGCGGATGGCCTTCGCGCGAGTCAAGGTGTGGTGGGCGAAGATGGACGCCATCAAGCTCATGACCGAGGGGCCTCCCGAGGGCAAGGAGTACCGCACACCCGAGCGTTATTTTGGGGACGTCCTGGAGGGGTCCCGCATTGTAGCGACGCAGTTTTCGCAAGACATCATATTTGAATGAATATGTTCGAATTGTCCCTGCCTTGTATAATGAGACAAAGTGGTTATGTAATATAATTTATGTTTTGAAAATTTTACCTCCTGTGCGGCCGTGTTGTATAAAATCTGAGGGTCGGCCAGTCGTCGGCTTCTGCCCCCACGTAGGTAGTATGGAGGTGTTCGGGATGTAATCTAAACAATCTTGATCCAATTATATGATCCTTGAAGGAGTTGTTTAGCGCAACGAACCAGGCAATCAGACTATGCGGCTTTAACGCCCTCACTTAGCCATAGGAGTTTGACAAGATAAAAATTGTTGGCGCAGCCCCTGGCGTAACATCCCAAATTTTCAATTTGGAATGTTATACATCGGCCATTCATGCATATCATATTTTATTGCATTTTTTTGGCGATCCTTCAAATTCTAAGCAACTCAAGGACCCTCGGAGAGAGTTGGGGATTTCCTAGTTTTCATATTTGAATTTTCTCAAATATCGAAACAAGGATCACTTTGGTTTTAATTATTTTTCCCTCTGAAAATATTTCATATTAAAAGTATATGAGAGGAGGCAATATGGCTTCTCCAAAATAAATGAAATATTGGAGGAAAAATACAAAAATCAAATAATATATTTTATTTGGATTTTATCGCTATTTTATTTGAATTAGGAAAAATATGCGTTTTTCAATATTGCATTAGAGGCCCAAATAAATGTTCACTTTGTCCACTACATTTTTAGAGGACGGGGAAAATTTATTTCAGGATTTTTGGAGTCCATTTAGTATTTCTTTTAATCATTTTTCTGCACGCTGGAATATTAAAAAAAAAACAACCGACTTACCGGGCCGTGTTCGACCTGGACACTCTGCCCGGGCGGCTTTATAAGCCGAGGCCCACGACCCCGGAGGCCCAAGTCGCGCCGCCGCTACCCAAACCCTAGCCGCCAGCCCCGCCGCCCGATCCGCGCCGCCACCGCGCTGTCTCGTCGCCGCCGCCTTGCGTCTCGCCCGCCGCCGACCCCCCCGCCGCCGCCGGAGCCGCCCCGCCGGAGTTTCCGCCGCCTCCGCCGTCACGTTCGCTGAGGTAGCCGCCGGTTTTATTTAAAAACCGTTCGGTTTTATTTCAAAAACCTAGATTCGTTTTTTTAGATTAGATCGGTTTTTGTTTCAGTTTTATCGGTTTAGTTAAACAGCGGACGTTCGTCCGTACATTCGTTTTAACGAACGTCGTTCACCTGTTAACCACAGACAGCGAACGTTTGTTCGTTAGCCTGTTCGTCAGTTTTCTTTTTCCAGGGTTTTTTCGCGATTATTTCTGATCGCGATTTCTGCCCTAAATTTCGTTTTAATTTATCTTTTCGCTCGTTTATCCAAATCAGGTGAAACAAGTGTCTAGATCTTTGTCTCGAAGCCCTCTTTCTGTTTAACCAACTTGAACAAGATTTTGGTACTGTAAAATTTTACTTTAGTCCAGTTTAGTAATCGGATCTTGTTTCTTTCGCAGTTTGAGTTTCGTTGCTCCGTTTGATTTCATTCTTTTTGCAAACCGGAGTTCTTCAGTTGAACTTTCTAGTTAGATCTTCTTATTTGAGTTTTACCCGTGCATCTTTGCTTGATTGCTTATGTATGCTATTGTTTGTTTGCGATATAATTCCCAGAGTGTGAAGGGTGCTACTACGAGTCACTAGGTTTTGCAGATCGTCAGCAAGGCAAGTAACACATTGATCATACTCTTTTCATACCCAATTAGTTCCAATCCTCAAACATTGCATGATTAGGATGTGATTAACTTGTGGGTTTTGGGAAGTAGTTGATGAGGTAGAACCTATTGCCCTGTTTATTATCAAACCCTTGGGAGTTACTTCTACCTTATGCTTATATTGCTATGCTATGCTCGTAGACGTGGATTGGGTTTTGAGTGTATCCATGACAGATGTGAGTGTTTAATTTATGGTTAACTTAAGGTGGCTACTTTAATACACATCTGGGTGGATTGGTTGCGGGCACCTGGGGATATATCAGTACTATCCATTTGTTTCGCCACCAAGGCTCAAAGGGATCATAAGATTATTCATGCTAGAAACTTCCGTGTGCAGCCACAAGCTATTATGGGCTCTGGCATAGTTGAGTATGTTGCATGTCCTCTTCCAGTGGTAGGCTAGCAGATTTAGGGGATGTAGGTTGGTACTGTTTCCCCGGGGTTAGAGTTAATGCTTCTGAAAGACTGTGTCTCAGTCATCCGTTTCTCAAACACCATGTATTGCGAGAAATCCAACGAAGGAGACCGAGCCTTGTGGGGAAAAGTGTGCAAACCTCTGTACAGTGTACAAACTAATCATGGTTAGCCGTGTCCCCGGTTATGGACATCTTGAGTATCTGGTTCTTGGATTATCATATGGATCTCGTCACTCTCAATTAATTTGTTGGGTTAATGATTACTTTTAATTGGGATTGAGTTGGGGATATACCTTCTCAATATTTTTTTCAACAAACTTTGTAGTTAAATAAAATATATTCCTTTGTTGTAGGGAAAAATTGGCTTTTCGCAAAAACTTTGTAACCATAGAGCCTCCACCAGCCATATATGCATGTAGTGATAGCATTTATTGGTTGTTTGCTCTACTGTGTTACTTTGCCAGCATATTCCATGTGTTGACCCATTTTCGTGCTGCAACGTATTATGTTGTAGACTTTTCAGACGAAGAGTAAGGTTCGCTAGGCCGTTGTCGTGCACTCAGCTATGCCGTTGGAGTTGATGGACTCACTTTATCTTCCAAGCCTTCCGTTGTTATCTTATTTAGATGGCCTTAAGCCATATTTTATTGTAATCAGTTCTCTTTGGAGACTATCGATGTAATAAGTGTGTGATTGCTACTCTATTATAAATCCTTCGAGTATTGTGTGTGTCAGCATTACCGATTCAGGGATGACACTTATGCACAGAGACTTGACCGTCTGAGGTCGGGTCGCTACAAGATGGTATCAGAGCACACGCTGAATGTAGGACACGACCACTAAGATGAGCCATAGGTCACCCTTCTCTACTCATTTCTGACTCCTCTCCATTTTCTACTCTTTAGGATGGCGGACTCAAGGAACAAGTTTGCACAACCGGATGAAGACACACCCTTTGGACGACACTTGAAGGAAGTCACGAGGTACCTGATATCGGAATACCAAGCTTCACCGGGACCTACACCGCCACTTTACCAGAAGAGGAGCGTTGGATGATTCGAGTTCAAGTTCCAGGAAGGACATTCACGCCAGTCACTAAGCCCATAGAGTTTTCCTTTGATGCACCAACCTGGAGTCTAGGCAAGAGCATGGCGGCCCACATTGCTATGGGACGTATTGGAGAAGTTTACAAGCATGAGCTGAAGGACACTATCTACCAGATATGTGGGCGCCGAGATGAGCAATGGGAGATGATCAGCACCAGGAAGGACAGGTCCATTGCAGCTTTCATCCAGGAGTTAAACCAGCACATTTGACGCCAGGAGAACCAGATGTGCGCTAGCATGATAGAGTTGAAGAAGGCTATGACCAGGAACATGGAGCTAAAGGAGGAACTCAAGTCTACATGCGACGGATACGAGGAGGAAATCGCAATACTATTGGAGAAGAATGACGACCTGATTAAGAAGCTCAGAATATTCATGGGAGACCCCGCGCCAGGAGGAGAAGACGACAGACCTAAGGGGATTCATTCTGAAGACTACATCATCATTGACGACACCGACTCCGACCCCGACAGTAGTGATGATGACTTTGAAGATGAAGCTGGAGCATATATCATGGAGTCTTCCACCGATCAAAATTTCTAGTAGACCACCATATGATCAAGTAGTATTTCCTCCATCTATATAGTATAGTCTGAGCACTGTAACGATAGTTAGATCGATTGTATGCCCTTGCTTGATTGATTGAGTGATATGATATGATTGTGTTTGTCTCATGTGCATATGGGTAGTGCTTTCTCACTGGACCTCATTCTATTCTATTCTCTTCACTCTAAACCCATCAGATGCCTCCGAGACGCGATACCGGATTTGTCTTTCCACCGGAGCTCACTTAGTTGATCCAGCAGCAGAATGCCTTGATGTAGTTGTTAGTTCAGAACCAAGGCAACAATAACAACCCACCGCCACCACCACCTCCCGTTGACAACTTAGCCTGTTTTCTGAGCTTGCAGCCGCCAGTGTTTTCCAGTAGCACTGAGCCAATAGTTGCTGATGACTGGCTACGCAGGATTGGAAGGGAGTTCACCACCGCAGGTTGCATAGATGCTGAGAAGGTGCGCTTTTCCGCACATCAATTGGATGGACCAGCTGCCTCATGGTGGGAGAATTACACAGCCACGTTTCCTATAGCCAATGTCACCTGAGAGCAGTTTCAGCAAGCTTTCCGCACCGCCCATGTCTCAACTGGATATACCCCGCGGTATGACCCGGCCGGAAGTATGACCCGGCCGGACTTGGCGCTTCACCGATGACCCGCCGGAGGACTGACGATTCACAAGCCTGACGACTCACGAGCCTGACGACTCATGGATGGCCCCGATGGTGGGTCAGATAGAAGACAAGGCCCAAGGCCCAGAAGGCCGGCTCACGTTTATGATGGGCCAGCTTAAGAAGAAAGGGATGACGGATATTTCCTTTACGAGGAAGCAAGACCTGGACTTGTATTCAACTTGTAAGAAACGATAGACTAGTACTAGTCCTACTAGGACTCCACATGTAACCCGCCCCTCTAACTTATATAAGGAGGGGCAGGGCTCCCCAAAGAGGGACAAGCAAGAAGAAACAATCTTTAGGGCTAGACACAAAGAGCCGGCCAACCCGGCGACTCACTCATGATCATAATGAGACCTAGCCTCAAACAGCATAAAGGGTTATTACCGGATGATGTTTCCCGGGGCCCGAAGCTGTCTAAATCCCTGTCTTATGTTGCGTCTCTCGATTCCGCCCAACCCCTCTCAAGCTACCACATAGATGCGTTGGCCTCGCGACTAAGTCCTCACACCAATGACATCTGCCGTGACAATTCCATGATAGTTGGCGCCCACCGTGGGGCTTGCGCACGGTGGTGTTGAGTTCTTGGAGGGAGCTCTGCTAGGGTTTGAGAAGCTCGCGATCATCCGGATTATGAAGAGCCGATGTTGAAAGCTTCACATCAACAAAGTTTTCTGCCGCTGGCAGGGAAGGGTTTACGTCGTTGACAAATAGTCGGGACAGCATGTACGAGATCAGTTCAAAGATGAAAGTTAGGATTGCAGCGTCTTGTGCGCGCCGCCGCCGGCGCAACCTGGTGACCCATCAAATCCGAAGCAAGATTGTTTTTCTGCGCAGCCAGGCGTTATCGAGTCTGATACGGTCTTACTTCTATTTCGAGTCTGTACGCATCAATGGAGATCGATTCCTGTACGAGCAATCCGCCGAGGTGGACAAAAGATTCCGTTGCACCATTGTCGTCAAATCACAAATCATCATCTGCACACACGCAGTCAAATCCATCCTGCTGGTCTAGACATAACAGTGATTGTCACGTCTCTGAAGCTACAGCCCCGAGACACATCAGTTTAAGTACTGCTGTCTCCGCTTTTTCAACAAGAGGACAGAATTCTATGGTTGATATTTTCTGAAGACCGAAGTCTGCTACAAGTCAATTTGTGGTACAAGCAAATCCATGGCCGACAATTAGTACAATTCTAGAATCCAAATGCATGTGCTGCAAATTGGTGATAGCATAAAGTTTAAGGCGTTGCCCGAGTTCAAGTCGCCTCTTTTTTCTGCTATGGCCTTTGAGCCGCTGTCAGCCGTTTTCCGGGGCGTCTTTTGGCTTTTTGGCAAGAAGATTGAGTCGTCCTGAAACCCTGCCGCACTTCAAGCCGCCGCCGACGGCGAGTCTGCGGGCTTCCAAAGACTCCACTGGGACCCGCCACTGTGAGCCGCCGCTGCTGACCGCCTTGCGCCGCTCTTGTCGAAGGGGCCTCGAGTGCCATGGTATCTGCAACTTTGCACGAGCCGGCTGTCCCAATGCCTGGCCTCCCGCACGCCGCAAAATCACTGCCAGCCGGGCCACCTGTCTTCACGTGCACGCAGCCCCATCTGCTCTTTGATGTTGAAGAAGCCTCTGAACTAAGTGATAGCGCTGCTATAAAATGGGCGGCCAACCTGTCGAGTCGTTGTTGCTGCTCTGAGTTTCTGACCCGCCGCGCCGGGTCTCCTCCGGTGCGCTTATGAGCCACCCAGCCTCTGCGGGCCCATTGCTGCCTCTGAGCCTGTCGGGGTCCATTTCGCCGAGCTATCCGCCTCGACAGGGATTTCTTCAGTCGCCACTGTGGCCTCGCCTTTGGTTTGACCCGCCATGGCCCGCGCCTTTGGTTTGACCCGCCATGGCCCGCGCCTTGCCGGTCTCTACCTCCAAGCCGCCATCGCCGCTCTACTATGGCTCTGCTGTGGCCACGTAGAGCCGCCCTGGCCGGACAGTCTTGCCTCCACGACCTCAAGCCGCAGGCCTCCGCCGGTGTACTCCGCGCGTAGCCCAGCCGCCCGCTGGTTCGCCTACTCTGAGCCACCGTCGCCAAACCGCCTTCGCTGCCTCGCCTTCAAAGCCGATGACACGTCCGCGTCGAGCTGCCGCGAGCCGCCGTGGCTCAAACCGCCGCCCGTTGTTCGGCCGTTGGAAAGGGGGGTTTCAAGAACAGCAAAGATGCTCCACGTAAAGAGCAAGAAAAAAAGTACTGGCATGCATGTGCACTGTGTACATGTTACGTGGAGTTTGGAAAAAAGAAAAGAGGGGCCAACTACTACTTCATCTTCAAGTGCTATTTCTCACGAAGAGGTCAAGAGCCGCTATTAGCTCACATCAAGATAACAAAGGGAAGAAATGTTGGTGACCCATATATCTCAGTTAATTCCTACCCGGCGTACGAATCATCTGTCATCCGGATGAATCAGGTCGCCGCCCTTACGACCCAGTCTGCATCAACACAAATCGCCTGTCCGCGCGGCTTACCGCACCTGTGATTAACTTGTCCGTCCGCACCGGCCTACCTGAGCCGTTGCCGTGGCGTTGAACGGATCATCTGTTGTCCGGACAATCAGGTGATGTCTATCTGTTTAAAGTTTATTAACGTATATTGTTTTCTACCAAAGAACAAATTTATCTTTGCCTTGGTCTGCAATATTGTTTATGCAGGGCAATTATTTATGACAAAAAGTGATATTATACCACGGGGATGGAGGCACGCCAGTATCTTTTGGCACAGGTGGTCGCCGTTACTCAACGGACTCCCACACCGGCTTACAACGCCGTGGCCGGCTCTCGCGGCCGCGCCGGCTTACAACGCCGTGGCAAACAACCGCGACCACGCCGGCTTACAACAAGGAGGACAACTTGCCCCTCCGCACCGGCTTACAACGCCATGGCCGGTTCATCTGTCTGTGCCGCCTCAGATGTTGCGGTCGTCTTTACCGTCCGTCTCCCGCGGCCTGGTCTACATCAACACACCGGGCCGCACCTGTCTGCATGAGCTGTTTATTGAGTATGAGCAAGTCACTGCTTGGGAAGCCCGGTTTTCTTCCAACAAATTGGAGGCAAATTATCATGTATTATCAGCCGCCGTCTGCACTGGATGGCTCAATGGGCGGGCGCACAAGTCGCCGCCACTATAGTTTGGTTAAACTTCAAACAGCCAGTTGGAAGGAACCATTAGCCGAGTTGCTGACACGGCTCGTACGAGATCATTTATAAACCCGCCGCAGTCACCTCAACCTTCTGTGGATTCACATCGTGCTATCAATGCCAATGATATACACCTTCTGCTATGGTCAAATATGGAGAATCTCAAGCCAACACCTCGAGTCGTCTTGAGACTCGGGGGCTACGATGGCATGACTCGGGAATTCCGAGTCATTGGAGGGAATGATAACCCGGTTCCGGAGGCTACTACCATATTGATGAAAATTTAAAGGCCGTCAGAAAATTGCCGGTTCAAAATAAAGATTCCGGTTTGAAATCCGGTTCAAGAAATATCTCTCTCCCGCAAAAGTTTTGAAGCTCTCGAATCCAGTTCAAACATCCGGCTCAAGGTAAATTTATATCTTACAAAGCTTTGAAGCTCTCAATATCCGGTTTACAAATTTCCGGTTTAAAAAGAAGTTGTCTCTCGCAAAGTTCGAGTTCTGAGGAAAAATTAAAAGGACCAAAAAGAGTGTGTTACAAAGCACAACCCAAACATAGGTACCCTGCTTTAATGACCGTTGGGAGCTGATCGTATTCGAATTTAGCTTAACCCTTTTGGTGTGACCCTGATCGTATTCGAATCAAAGTCGTTAAATATTCTTAAGATCACTAGGGGGCTTCCTGTTCAAACATAGGTCGTATCCGAACCAAAGAGAACATAGCTGTCGGTACCCTCTTGATCGGCACACTGCTGGGCTCACTAGGGGGCTTCTTGATCGTATTCGAATCATAGCTTAACCCCTTTTGGGAACCGACGTGGATCGTATTTGAATCAGCGTCGTTAAACTACTCTCAAGGTCATTTGGGGGCTTCCTATTCAAACATAGGTCGTATTCGAACCAAAGAGAACATAGCTGTCGGTACCCTCTTGATCGTATTCGAATCTTAGCTTAACCCCTTTGGGACGGTTTTCTGATCGTATTCGAATCAGAAGCCTCAAATTTTTTGAAGTCTCTTTTTGCAAACAATTTTTGGATTTTATTTGAAGCTCTTTTGATCATATCTAAAGTGTATATGAGTGGTTGCTATTTAACCTGGTTTGACTTTGGATGATAAGTCGCCATCATATGACAATCATAAACATTTGGAAGTCTTGATTTTAAAGATTGGGTTATCACCCTTACTGCACAAGTCACATAAACCGGCAGTGAAAATTCAATATCGCAGGTATAATATTATTATTTTAGTTATGTTTCAAAATTATGATTCATAACAGGCTTATCTGTGATTCCTTGTTTCACATCAATGGTTATATGTGAGATATTATGACCCGCCCAGCGGTAAACCGCCAAGGGATCTTGTGATCTAATTATGTGCAGGATAAGACTACATTTGGGTGGTTACCCGCCCTGGTTTTGGACGTTAAGTCGCCAGGGAATATGTTGTTTAAACTCTGCAGGATTTACACAACTATGACTTACATAAATGATTAAATTCAAGCCCATCATCAAAGATTGAAATTGGTGTCTCAAAAGGGCTATCAATTCTTGATTTTCTCAAAGGCTATAAGCCGCCAGGTTGTACAAATTCCGGCTTACAATGGAGGCGTATTAAATCGCCATCGGCCAAGAGCCGCCGGGTATTTAAACTCCGGATTGACTTATCAACAGATGAGGTATTCAAAGTCGCTTTGGCGCAATGGCTATTATTTTATCAATGGATATGATTTATTCTACAATGGAAAGAATAGTCCCGAGTCGCTGCAGGCTTACGACCCGGCACTTGGGGGCTACATTGTTTAAATTGAGATCACATCAAATATGCAAGTCCCATGTCACTGCCAGCATGCACCATGGCACTTGGGGGCTAATGCAAAGTCATTTTTTGCTCATCTTATTGAAGACCCGACTCATCACATTATAATGAGCCGGCCCTTGGGGGCTACCAATTGCTCCTATCGTAAATTCAAGGTACACAAGCCTTAATCTATTATATTGAAAGATCCACTACTCAGTTGGTAGAGTACAAAACCTTGTGGATGTGGGTTCAAGCCCCATGGTGGAGATTACATCATATGCTGTTATTATCAATGAATTATATACAAAGTCAAAGCTCAGTATTATCTTACTGACCCGGCCCTTGGGGTCTACACGTTGTTGGTCAAGTTTACATGGTCATATTTACAAAGTCCCTGCTCATTATTGCATAATGACCCGGCCCTTGGGGGCTACACTGGTTGAAGTTTTTATGAGCATAAGGCAATTACAAGTCCCAGGTTGCTGCAAGCATGACAACCCGGCACTTGGGGGCTACATATATGGAATATTCAGTTTATGATTAATGATTGAGATGAATAACCCGGATTTCTTCAAGGTTGCAACACTTATATTGAAGCAAGTCTTAAGTTATCACTATGTTCTCCTCTTAAGACTTGGGGGCTACAGGTGATTGGCATATCAGGGAGAAAAAATATTCAAATTCTCACTTTGGAGCAGACCAGATTAACCCGGTGTCTGCAACAATCATGACCCGCCATCATTTATTTAAAACCCGGCAATTTTGGCACTCATAAATTGGCAAGATCTACATCTTTAAGCCGGCTGAATATCAGTTGAATATTTCAAGACCAATATTTTTGTCAAACCAGAGCATTGAAGGTCGACTCAAATGGATTATTTCTTATAATATTTCTTTACAAGAGCCAATGTCAGCAAATGGATTATGAAGCTGGCCTATTGACCCGGATTTTCCAGGAGAAAATGTCAAGGACTTAAGGATGATCAGGTGCCGGCTTACAGGAATATTTAACCCGGAGCACAACCTGTCAAATTTGTTCTTTTGTTTGTTTTACAGGATCAGTTTAACATGGATAAATACAAAATTAAACTGGGGGAAATGTCGGGGATATACCCCGCGGTATGACCTGGCCGGAAGTATGACCCGGCCGGACTTGGCGCTTCACCGATGACCCGCCGGAGGACTGACGACTCACGAGCCTGACGACTCATGGATGGCCCCGATGGCGGGTCAGATAGAAGACAAGGCCCAAGGCCCAGAAGGCCGGCTCACGTTTATGATGGGCCGGCTTAAGAAGAAAGGGATGACGAATATTTCCTTTACGAGGAAGCAAGACCCGGACTTGTATTCAACTTGTAAGAAACAATAGACTAGTACTAGTCCTACTAGGACTCCACATGTAACCCGCCCCTCTAACTTATATAAGGAGGGGCAGGGCTCCCCAAAGAGGGACAAGCAAGAAGAAACAATCTTTAGGGCTAGACACAAAGAGCCGGCCAACCCGGCGACTCACTCATGATCATAATGAGACCTAGCCTCAAACAGCATGTAGGGTTATTACCGGATGATGTTTCCCGGGGCCCGAAGCTGTCTAAATCCCTGTCTTATGTTGCGTCTCTCGATTCCGCCCAACCCCTCTCAAGCTACCACATAGATGCGTTGGCCTCGCGACTAAGTCCTCACACCAAGGACATCTGCCGTGACAATTCCACGACAACCTCCTGTTGACAACTTAGCCCGTTTTCTGAGCTTGCAGCCGCCAGTGTTTTCCAGTAGCACTGAGCCAATAGTTGCTGATGACTGGCTACGCAGGATTGGAAGGGAGTTCACCACCGCAGGTTGCATAGATGCTGAGAAGGTGTGCTTTGCCGCACATCAATTGGATGGACCAACTGCCTCATGCTGGGAGAATTACACAGCCACATTTCCTATAGCCAATGTCACCTGGGAGCAGTTTCAGCAAGCTTTCCGCACCGCCCATGTCTCAACTGGAGCTATGAGCATGAAGAAGCGTGAGTTTCGCAACTTACGCCAGGGAAATCATACTGTAGCTCAGTACGTGGATGAGTTTAGCAAGTTATCTCGCTATGCCCCTGATGATGTGGCAACAAATGCTGCAAGGCAGGAGAAGTTTATGGAAGGGCTGAACGATGAGATGAGTATGCATTTGATGGTGGCAACATTTAACAACTACCAGGAGTTGGTAGATAAGGCTCTTATGATTGAAGGGAAGCAGCAGCAGATTGAGAGCCGCAAGAGGAAGTATGGGCAAGGGAAGTACAATTTAGGAGCATCGCAGAAGCCCCGTTTTACCCCAAACTCGGGAGGATTTACCCATAACCATGGAGGCCACACCCACAATGGAGGAAGTTCTCATAACCACAATGGCCCAGAGAATGGGAATGGGAATGGAGCAAGCAGCAATCAGCACCGCTCTAACCCAGCCACACCCGCCAAGAAGGACCAGAGTCACGTTACCTGTTTCAAGTGCGGGAAGACTGGGCATTACGCTAATGATTGTCCAGAGTTGAAGAATGGCAATGGAAATGGAAGATCTGGGAAGAAGCCCAACCCTTTTAATAGGGGACAAGTGAACCACGTGAACATGGAGGAAGTTGAAGAGCAGCCAGATGCGGTTATTGGTAAGTTTTTGGTTAAGTCATTTACCGCTTTAGTTTTATTTGACACTAGTGCATCGCATTCATACATTTCAAGGGGGTTTGTGGACAAGTTTAAGTTACCCACCTTAGCCCTTAGGACACCCTTGCTAGTGAGTTCACCCGATGCAGACTATATGGCCGGCCGATGGTTCGATCGGATACCCTTAACCATTGGCAGCCATGTTTTCCCCTCAGACCTCATAATTTTGGAATCCCAAGGATTGGATGTGATACTGGGAATGGATTGGCTATCAAAGTATGGAGGAAGCATAGATTGCGCGAGCAAGTCAATTCTGCTCACCACCCCGGAGGGAAAAAGGATCAAGTATGTACCCATGCATGCGCCAAGGAGAACCCAAGTAAATTCCCTCTCAGGAGTTGTTCAGGAGGAAGTATCTGTTGTGAAGGATTACCCAGATGTATTTCCAGAGGAACTACCAGGCATGCCGCCAGATAGAGACATTGAGTTTTTATTAGAGCTGTTGCCCGGCACCGGACCTATATCGATGAGACCGTTCCGGATGCCTGCAAATGATCTGGAAGAGATCAAGAAGAAGATTAAGGAGTTGTTGGAGAAAGTTTACATTCGATGAAGTTCATCACCATGGGGAGCCCTAGTACTCTTAGTTGAGAAGAAGGATGGATCGTTGAGGATGGTTGTTGATTATCATGCGCTGAATGAAGTGACGATCAAGAACAAGTACCCACTGCCGATGATCAATGATTTTTTTGACCAGCTGCAAGGAGCTAAAGTGTTTTCGAAGATCGACCTGCGATCAGGATATCACCAGCTGAAGATTCGAGAAAAGGATATACCTAAGACACCTTTCACCATAAGGTACGGGCTGTATGAGTATACAGTTATGTCATTTGGATTGACTAACGCCCCTGCCTATTTCATGAGTATGATGAATAAGGTATTCATGCAGTTTTTGGATAAGTTCGTTGTGGTGTTCATTGATGATATCTTGGTATACTCAAAGAATGAGGAGGAGCACAAGGAGCATTTGCGTTTAGTTCTCAAGAAGCTCAGGGAACATCAGTTGTATGCCAAGTTCAGCAAGTGTGAGTTTTGGTTGAAAGAAGTTGGATTCCTTAGACATGTTATATCAGGAGAAGGTATAGCAGTAGACCCCACCAAGGTTCCGTCAGTCACTGATTGGTTATCACCCACCTCAATTGGAGAGATCCGCAATTTTCTTGGACTTGCGGCATACTATCGGAGATTTATTGAGAATTTCTCTAAAATTGCAAAGCCCATGACGGAGTTGTTGAAGAAGGACACCAGGTTCAAATGGACAGAAAAATGTGAGGCAAGTTTTCAGGAGTTGAAGAAACGTCTGACTACAGCCCCAGTGCTGATTCTGCCGGATATATGCAAGGACTTCCAAGTGTATTGCGATGCCTCTCGCTTAGGACTTGGAGGAGTGCTTATGCAGGACGGAAGAGTTGTTTCATATGCCTCACGTCAACTTCGACCGCATGAGTTAAATTATGCCACTCATGATTTGGAGTTAGCAGCCGTAGTGCATGCACTCAAGACCTGGAGACATTTTCTTATTGGAAACCGTTGTGATGTGTACACGGATCATAAGAGTATGAAGTACATATTCACACAGAAGGAGCTGAACCTCAGGCAGAGAAGATGGTTGGAGCTTATAAAGGATTACGATATGAAGCTGCACTATCATCCAGGAAAGGCCAATGTCGTAGCAGACGCTTTGAGCCGGAAGAGTTATATTAATACTCTCTTAATGGGAGGGATGCCAAAGGAGTTAGCCAAGGATCTCAGGGAACTTCGTTTGGAGATTGTTCCTAGAGGTTTTGTTGCAGCAATGGAAGTTCAGTCTACATTGTTGGGAAAGATTCGTGAAGCTCAGAAGGATGACAAGAAGATTGCTGAAATAAAGGAGAAAATGAGCAAAGGAAAAGCCAAAGGTTTTCGTGAGGATGAGCACGACACCTTGTGCTTTGAAGACCGAGTTTATGTGCCCAATAATGCAGAGATAAGGAAGTTGATACTACATGAAGCTCATGACTCGCCATACTCGATACACCCCAGAAACACTAAGATGTATTTGGATTAGAAGGAGCGTTTCTGGTGGACCGGAATGAAAAAGGATATTGCCGAGTATGTAGTCGTATGTGATGTATGTCAAAGAGTGAAGGCAGAACATCAGAAGCCAGCAGGATTACTGCAGCCTATGCCGATACCCGAATGGAAGTGGGATAAGCTTGGCATGGATTTTATCACCGGATTGCCCAGGACCCGATCAGGATATGATTCTATCTGGGTAGAGTTGATCGCTTGACCAAAGTGGCTCACTTTATCCAAGTGAAAACCACCTATACCAGTGCGAAGTTGGCCAAGATATATATGACCAGGATCGTGTGTCTACATGGAGTCCAGAGGACCATCGTATCAGATAGAGGAACGCAGTTTACTTCGAAGTTTTGGCATCAGTTGCACCAGACTTTAGGCACTAGGCTAGAGTTTAGTACAGCCTTTCATCCGTCTTCTTCTGGCTCAAATCCCTTTTTCATATCCAGGGCAGGCTTTAGGTACGCTTTAGTTTGAAATCCTCTGTTTGCTGGAATCGGAATAGTTGAGAACAAAGTGGCGAACGGGTGCGTAACGCGTGGGAATCTGCCGAACAGTTCGGGCCAAATCCTGAAGAAAGCTCAAAAGCGCTGTTTGATGAGCCTGCGTAGTATTAGGTAGTTGGTCAGGTAAAGGCTGACCAAGCCAATGATGCTTAGCTGGTCTTTTCGGATGGTCAGCCACACTGGGACTAAGACGCAGACAGATGGATAGACCGAGAGAGTCAATCAGATTCTGGAGGACATGTTGAGAGCTTGTGCGCTAGACTATGGGTCTAGTTGGGATGATAATTTGCCATACGCGGAGTTCTCATACAACAATAGCTACCAGGCCAGTTTGGAGATGGCACCGTTCGAAGCCCTGTATGGAAGAAGGTGCAGAACACCGCTGATGTGGGATGAAGTTGGAGACCGTCAGTTGTTTGGACCAGATTTGATCAAAGAATCAGAAGAGAAGGTTAAACTGATTCGAGATAGACTGAAGGTAGCTCAGTCCAGGCAGAAGAGTTATGCAGACTCAAAGCGCAAGGAGGTAGTCTATGAAATCAGAGACAGAGCATATCTTTGTGTGTCACCTCTGCGGGGAGTTAAACATTTTGGAGTTAAGGGAAAGCTAGCCCCGAGATTTGTGGGACCGTACCGTGTTTTGGAATCCATGGGAGAGGTTGCCTACAAGTTGGAGTTACCCGAAGGACTATCAGGAGTTCATGATGTGTTTCACATTTCCCAGTTGAAGAAGTGCCACGCAAAGATGGCCGATATTCCTTTGAGAGATACAGTGCCCTGGAAGCAATTCAGTTGGATAGTGATTTGACATATGAGGAGAAACCTGTCAAGATTCTCGAGTTTGCCAGCCGAGTTACTCACAGCAAGGTTATCAAGTTTTGCAAAGTTTAGTGGAGCCACCATACCGAGGATGAAGCCACCTGGGAACGAGAGGATGATCTACGCAAGGACCACCCACACTTGTTTTCTAGCCAACCCGAATCTCGAGGGCGAGATTCATCTTAAGGGGGGTAGGTTTGTAACATACCAAATTTTCAATTTGGAATGTTATACATAGGTCATTCATCCATATCATATTTTATTGCATTTCGTTTGGCGATCCTCGAAATTCTAAGCAACTCAAGGACCCTCGGAGAGAGTTGGGGATTTCCTAGTTTTCATATTTGAATTTTCTCAAATATCAAAACAAGGATCACTTTGGTTTTAATTATTTTTCCCTCCGAAAATATTTCATATTAAAAATATATGAGAGGAGACAATATGACTTCTCCAAAATAAATGAAATATTGGAGGAAAAATACTAAAATCAAATAATATATTTTATTTGGATTTTATCGCTATTTTATTTGAATTAGGAAAAATATGTGTTTTCCAAAATTGCATTAGAGGCCCAAATAAATGTTCACTTTGTCCGATATATTTTTAGAGGACAGGGAAAATTTATTTCGGGATTTTTGGAGTCTGTTTAGTATTTCTTTTAAACGTTTTTCTGCACGTCAGAATATTAAAAAAACGCAACAGACTTACCAGGCCATGTCCGACCTGGACACTGCACCCGGGCGGCTTTATAAGCCGAGGACCGTGACCCCCAAGGCCCAAGTCGCGCCGCCGCCGCCCAAACCCTAGCCGCCAACCCCGCCGCCCGATCCGCGCCGCCGCCGCCGCGTCTTCTCGCCCGCCGCCGACCCCGCCGCCGGAGCCGCCCCGCCGGAGTTTCCGCCGCCGCCGCCGTCACGTTCGCCGAGGTAGCAGTCGGCTTTATTTAAAAACCGTTCGGTTTTATTTCGAAAACGTAGATTCGTTTTTTAGATTAGATCGGTTTTTGTTTCGGTTTTCTCGGTTTAGTTAAACAGCGGGCGTTCATCCGTACGTTCGTTTTAACGAACGTCGTTCACCTGTTAACCGCAGACAGCGAACGTTCGTTCGTTAGCCTGTTCGTCAGTTTTCTTTTTCCATGGTTTTTCCGCGATTATTTCTTATCGCGATTTCTGCCCTAAATTTTGTTTTAGTTTATCTTGTCGCTCGTTTATCCAAATCAGGTGAAACAAGCGTCTAGATCTTCGTCTCGAAGCCCTCTTTCTGTTTAACCAACTTGAACAAGAATTTGGTACTATAAAATTTGACTTTAGTCTAGACTAGTAATCGGATCTTGTTTCTTTTGCAGTTTGAGTTTCGTTGCTCCGTTTGATTTGTTTCTTTTTGCAAACCGGAGTTCTTCAGTTGAACTTTCTGGTTAGATCTTCTTATTTGAGTTTTACCCGTGCAGCTTTGCTTGATTGCTTATGTATGCTATTGTTTGTTTGTGATATAATTCCCAGAGTGCGAAGCGTGCTACTACGAGTCACTAGGTTTTGCGGATCGTCAGCAAGGCAAGTAACACATTGATCATACTCTTTTCATACCCAGTTTTTATGCATTAGTTCCAATCCTCAAACATTGCATGATTAGGATGTGATTAACTTGTGGGTTTTGGGAAGTAGTTGATGAGGTAGAACCTATTGCCCTGTTTATTATCAAACCCTTGGGAGTTACTTCTACGTTATGCTTATATTTCCATGCTATGCTCGTAGACGTGGATTGGGTTTTGAGTGTATCCATGACAGATGTGAGTGTTTAATTGATGGTTAACTTAAGGTGGCTACTTTAATACACATCTGGGTGGATTGGTTGCAGGCACCTGGGGATATACCAGTACTGTCCATTTGGTTCGCCACCCAGGCTCAAAGGGATCATAAGATTATTCATGCTAGAAACTTCCGTGTGCAGCCACAAGCTATTATGGGCTCTAGCATAGTTGAGTATGTTGCATGACCTCTTCCAGCGGTAGGCTAGCAGATGTAGGGGATGTAGGTTGGTACTGTTTACCCGGGGTTAGAGTTAATGCTTCTGAAAGACTGTGTCTCGGTCATCCGCTTCTCAAACACCATGTAGTGCGAGAAATCCAACGGAGGAGATCGAGTCTTGTGGGGAAAAGTGCGCAAACCTCTACAGAGTGCACAAACTAATCATGGTTAGCCGTGTCCCCGGTTATGGACATCTTGAGTATATGGTTCTTGGATTATCATATGGATCTCGTCACTCTAAATTAATTTGTTGGGTTAATGATTACTTTTAATTGGGATTGAGTTGGGGATATACCTTCTCATTATTTTTTTCAACAAACTTTGTAGTTAAATAAAATATATTCCTTTGTTGTAGGGAAAAATTGTCTTTTCGCAAAAACTTTGTAACCATAGAGCCTCCACCAGCCATATATGCATGTAGTGATAGCATTTATCTGTTCTTTGCGCTACTGTGTTACTTTGCCAGCATATTCCATGTGCTGACCCGTTTTCAGGCTGCAACATATTATGTTGCAGATTTTTCAGACGAAGAGTAAGGTTCGCTAGGCCGTTGTCGTGCACTCAGCTATGCTGTTGGGGTTGATGGACTCACTTTATCTTCCAAGCCTTCCGCTGTTATCTTATTTAGATGGCCTTAAGCCATATTTTATTGTAATAAGTTCTCTTTGGAGACTATCGATGTAATAAGTGTGTGATTGCTACTCTGTTATAAATCCTTCGAGTACTGTGTGTGTCAGCATTACCGATCCAGGGATGACACTTATGCACAGAGACTTGACCTTCTGAGGTCTGGTCGCTACACCTGGTATTCGAACTAGAGTGCTATAGGTGCCCGATCGGGAAGTACCGATCCTTCGCGTAATGCGGAAGAAACCTCCAACGATCTGCAACCTCCGAACAGCTGACCGGCTCTCGCCGTATCATGACAGTCAGTTTTCGGCTTTCTCTACTGAGGTGCTCATTTGGATAAACCAAGGCACAATCGAAGTAGTTCTCCCATTACTACCTTAGCCGATATAGCGGAACGTAAGGTAGCAAGTGATAACCCACAAGTATAGGGGATCGCAACAGTTTTCGAGGGTAGAGTATTCAACCCAAATTTATTGATTCGACACAAGGGAGCCAAAGAATATTCTCAAGTATTAGCAGTTGAGTTGTCAATTCATCCACACCTGGATAACTTAGTATCTGCAGCAAAGTATTTAGTAGCAAAGTAGTATGGAAGTAACGGTAGCAAAAGTAATATTTTGGGGTTTTGTAGTGATTGTAACAGTAGCAACGGAAAAGTAAATAAGCGAAGAACAATATGTGAAAAGCTCGTAGGCATTAGATCGGTGATGGAGATTTATGTCGGATGCGGTTCATCATGTAACAGTCATAACATAGGGTGACACAGAACTAGCTCCAATTCATCAATGTAATGTAGGCATGTATTCCGAATATAGTCATACGTGCTTATGGAAAAGAACTTGCATGACATCTTTTGTCCTACCCTCCCGTGGCAGCGGGGTCCTAATGGAAACTAAGGGATATTAAGGCCTCCTTTTAATAGAGTACCGGACCAAAGCATTAACACATAGTGAATACATGAACTCCTCAAACTACGGTCATCACCGGGAGTGGTCCCGATTATTGTCACTTCGGGGTTGCCGGATCATAACACATAGTAGGTGACTATAGACTTCCAAGATAGGACCAAGAACTCACATATATTCATGAAAACATAATAGGTTCAGATCTGAAATCATGGCACTCGGGCCCTAGTGACAAGCATTAAGCAAAGCAAAGTCATAGCAACATCAATCTCATAACATAGTGGATACTAGGGATCAAACCCTAACAAAACTAACTCGATTACATGATACATCTCATCCAACCCATCACCGTCCAGCAAGCCTACGATGGAATTACTCACGCACGGAGGTGAGCATCATGAAATTGGTGATGGAGGATGGTTGATGATGACGACGGCGACGGATTCCCCTCTCCGGAGCCCCGAACGGACTCCAGATCAGCCCTCCCGAGAGGTTTTAGGGCTTGGCGGCGGCTCCGTATCGTAAAACGTGGTGAATCCTTCTCTGATTTTTTTCTCCCCGAACACGAATATGTGGAGTTGGAGTTGAGGTCGGTGGAGCGTCAGGGGGCCCACGAGGCAGGCGGCGCGCCCCCCACCCTCGTGGACAGGTGGAGGGCCCCCTGACGTGGATTCTTCTTCCAATATTTTTAATATTTTCCAAAAATAAGTTTCGTGGAGTTTCAGGTCATTCCGGGAACTTTTGTTTCTGCACATAAATAACACCATGGAAAGTATGCTGAAAACAGTGTCAGTCCGGGTTAGTTCCATTCAAATCATGCAAGTTAGAGTCCAAAACAAGGGCAAAAGTGTTTGGAAAAGTAGATACAACGGAGACGTATCAATTCCCCTGAGCTTAAACCTTTGCGTGTCCTCAAGCAATTCGGTTGATAAACTGAAAGTGATAAAGAAAAACTTTTACAAACTCTGTTTGCTCTTGTTGTTGTAAATAAGTAAAGTCAGCATTCAAGTTTTCAGCAAAGATTATGACTAACCACATTCACAATAACTCTTAGGTCTCATGTTTACTCACGTCAGTGGCATAATAAACTAGCGAGCAATAATAATAAATCTCGGATGACAACACTTTCTCAAAACAATCATGATATGATATAACAAGATGGTATCTCGCTAGCCCTTTCTGAGACCGCAAAACATAAATGCAGAGCACCTTTAAAGATCAAGGACTGACTAGACATTGTAATTCATGGTAAAAGATATCCAGTCATACCCAATATAAATTAATAGTAATGAATGCAAATGACAGCGGTGCTCTCCAGCTGGTGCTTTTGATAAGAGGGTGATGACTCAACATAAAAGTAAATAGATAGGCCCTTCGCAGAGGGAAGCAGGGATTTGTAGAGGTGCCAGAGCTCGATTTTGAAGCAGAGATAACTAATATTTTGAGCGGCATACTTTCATTGTCAACATAACAACCAAGAGATGGTGATATCTTCCATGCTACACACATTATAGGCGGTTCCCAAACAGAATGGTAAAGTTTATACTCCCCCTCCACCAACAAGCATCAATCCATGGCTTGCTTGAAACAACAAGTGCCTCCAACTAACAATAGTCCCAGGGGGAGTTTTGTTTGCAATTATTTTCATTAGATTTGCATAAAGCATGGGACTGGGCATCCCGTTGACCAGCCATTTTCTCGTGAGTGAGGAGCGGAGTCCACTCCTCTTGAGAATAACCCGCCTAGCATGGAAGATAAGGACAGCCCTAGTTGATACATGAGCTATTCGAGTATACAAAACAGAATTTCATTTGAAGGTTTAGAGTTTGGACATACAAATTTACTTGGAACGGCAGGTAGATACCGCATATAGGAAGGTATGGTGGACTCATATGGAATAACTTTTGGGGTTTAAAGGGATTGGATGCACAAGCAGTATTCCCGCTTAGTACAAGTGAAGGCTAGCAAAAGACAAGGAAGTGACCAACTAGAGAGCGACAACAGTCATGAACATGCATTAAAATTAATAAACATTGAGTGCAAGCATGAGTAGGATATAATCCACCATGAACATAAATATCGTGAAGGCTATGTTGATTTGTTTCAACTACATGTGTGAACATGTGCCATGTCGAGTCACTTAAATCATTCAAAGGAGGATACCACCCTATCATACCACATCACAACCATTTTAATAGCATGTTGGCACGCAAGGTAAACCATTATGACTCGTAGCTAATCAAGCATGGCATAAGCAACTATAATCTCTAATTGTCATTGCAAACATGTTTATTCATAATAGGCTGAATCAGGAACGATGAACTAATCATATTTACAAAAACAAGAGAGGTCGAGTTCATACCAGCTTCTTTTATCTCAGTCAGTCCATCATATATCATCATAATTGCCTTTCACTTGCACGACCGAACGATGTGAATAATAATAAGAGTGCACATGCATTGGACTAAGCTGCAATCTGCGAGCATTCAATAAACAGGAGAAGACAAGGCAATATGGACTCTTGGTTAAATCAACAATAATGCATATAAGAGCCACTTCAACAATTTCATCATGATCTTCTCTTATCGACCCCCAAAGAAAAGAAAAGAAATAAAACAATTTACACTTGAAAGCTCCCAACAATAAAAAGAAGAACAGGAAATCTTTTTAATTATTACTACTACAGCAAGAAAGTAAACTAGCTAAAAGCTATTACTAATTGTTTTTGGTTTTTCTTAAGGTTTTTCAAACACACAAGAAGAAAGTAAGAAAAAGAAAATAAACTAGCATGGATAATACAATGAAAGAGTATGAGCACCGACATCTAGGAATGAGTGTGTGAACATGAATGTAATGTCGGTGGGAAATACGTACTCCCCCAAGCTTAGGCTTTTGGACTAAGTTGGTTTATTGCCATGGCTGGCCTGGCGGATATCCAAAGTTGTAGTTGGGGTCGTACTGAGATGCAGCGGCCATTGCATCGTGTGCTGCAGCTTGGAGGCGAGCTATCTCAGCCCTCCTCTTATACTCCTCCGCCTCCTCTCTGGTTATGTAATGTCTCCCTTTTTCCTGAAAGTCAAAGAAAGCGGGAGCAGGGATTAGTCGGTACTGGAGAGGTGGTTCATTCCTCTCAACAAACTGGTGGTGAACCATAGCATTAAAGTCTAGATAAGTAGGAGGCAATTCAATATCATCATCACGTATGGTTACACCAAGAAAATCAGCTAAGCGGGTTGCATAAATTCCACCAAAGAAATCTCCATTAAATCTATTATGATGCAACCTACGTGCAACAATGGCTCCCAAATTATAAGATTTATCTCCTAGCACAGCACTCCTAAGAATACTGAGGTCAGGCACACACATGTGACATGCTTCATCCTTACCATTTATGCACCTACCAACGAAGAGAGCAAAATAATGTATAGCAGGAAAATGAATACTCCCTATGGTAGCTTGTGTTATATCCCTAGATTCCCCCACGGTTATACTAGCAAGAAAATCTCTAAATTCAGATTTGCGAGGTTCACTAGTACTACCCCATTGTGGAAGTTTGCAAGCATTGGTAAAATCCTCTAAGTCCATCGTGTAAGATTTTTCATAGAGATCAAATAGGACAGTTTAAGCATTGCGTGAAGATGAAAATTCAAACCTCCTCACAAATGAACTAGTGAGATAGTGGTACTGGCGGCACTTTTCTGCCTCGAAGCTTACAAGATCAGCGTTACGCAAATATCCGTTAAATTCTTCCTTGATTCCCCCTCGATCCATAAAGCCTTCTGAAGGCCATTCACAAGGCCGCACTGGAGCGTTCCTTGGTGGCTCATCATCGGCATCGCGCATTGCAAGCCTGGATCCTTGCTTCCTTGAAGGACCACCATGGTACATTTTTCTAAGCATATTTCTTCTTCTGCAAAATTTCTGAAATTCTTAGCAACTTCAAATAAAAGTGAATCAAGCTCAACAAAATTGATAGCAACTACTCCTACAAGTGCCTAAAGCCTATATCATGCATTAGAACTACTTGGAACCATATAAATTTGACATGCAAGCTCAAGAACATGGTCACCTAGACAGCACAAATTTGCAATGAATAAAGCACTAGAACAAAAACTAATTGGACCAATGGAGGGGTCACATACCAAGAAACAATCCCCCCAAAGCAGTTTTGTGAGAGGTGCTTTGAGCAAGGAGATCGAAAATCGCAGCAAAATGAGCTAGAACTCGTGCTTGAGCTGGATGGTGATTTTTTTGGGAGGAAGAAGTGTGTGGGTGCAGGAATAAGTGGAGGGGAGCCACCATGGGCCCACAAGGCAGGGGGGCGAGCCGTGGACCCTCGTGGCCACGTGCTTGCTCCCCCTGCCGTGTTCTTAGTGCCAGATATTCTCAAATAATCCAGAAAAAACATATTTTAATTTCAGGGCATTTGGAGAACTTTTGTTTTCGGGGTATTTTTATATTGCACGGATAGATCCGAAAACAGACAGAAAAATACTATTTTTACTTTATTTCAACTAAATAACAAAAAGTAGAAAGGGGGGTATAGAAGGTTGTGTCTTCTAGTTTCATCCATCTCATGCTCATTGAAAGGAATCCACTAACAAGGTTGATCAGGTCTTATTAACAAACTCATTCCGAATAACATGGAACCGGTGAAATTTCGAATAACACTAAGTTACCTCAACGGGGATATGCACATCCCCAATAATAAGAATATCATATTTCTTCTTGGCAGTAGGTAAAGGAAATTCAAAACCTCCAAAAATAATCGATGGAATTTTTCCAATAGAGTTAATACTATGAACTTGAGGTTGTTTCCTCGGAAAGTGTACTGTATGCTCATTGCCATTAACATGAAAAGTGATATTGCCTTTGTTGCAATCAATAACAGCCCCTGCAGTGTTAAAAAAAAGGTCTTCCAAGAATAATAGACATACTATCGTCCTCGGGAATATCAAGAATAACAAAGTCCGTTAAAATAGTAACGTCTGCAACCACAACAGGCACATCCTCATAAATACCGACAGGTATAGCAGTTGATTTATCAGCCATTTGCAAAGATATTTCAGTAGGTGTCAACTTATTCAAATCAAGTCTACGATATAAAGAGAGAGGCATAACACTAACACCGATTCCAAGATCACATAAAGTAGTTCTAACATAGTTTCTTTTAATGGAGCATGGTATAGTTGGTACTCCTGGATCTCCAAGTTTCTTAGGTATTCCACCCTTAAAAGTATAATTAGCAAGCATGGTGGAAATTTCAGCTTCCGGTATCTTTCTTTTATTTGTAACAATATCTTTCATATACTTCATTTTGAGCATATCAGTTAATCGCATACGCAAAAAGATAGGTCTAATCATTTCAGCAAAGCGCTCAAAATCCTCATCATCCTTTTTCTTGGATGGTTTGGGAGGAAAAGGCATGGGTTTCTGAACCCATGGTTCCCTTTCTTTACCGTGTTTCCTAGCAACAAAGTCTCTCTTATCATAACGTTGATTCTTTGATTGTGGGTTATCAAGATCAACTGCAGGTTCAATTTCTACTTCATTGTCATTGCTAGGTTGAGCATCCTCATGAACATTATCATTAACATTATCACTAGGTTCATGTTCATTACCAGATTTGTTTCAGCATCAGAAATAGAAATATCATTAGGATTCTCAGGTGTTTCAGCAATAGGTTCACTAGAAGCATGCAAAGTCCTATCATTTTTCTTTTTATTCTTTTTAGAACGACTAGGTGCATCTAAATTATTTCTCTGAGAATCTTGTTCAATTCTCTTAGGGTGGCCTTCAGGATATAAAGGTTCCTGAGTCATCTTACCAGTTCTAGTAGCCACTCTAACAGCATAGTCATTATTCTTTTTATTTAATTCATTGAGCACATCATTCTGAGCTTTAAGTACTTGTTCTACTTGAGTGGTAACCATAGAAGCATGTTTGCTAATGAGTTTAAGTTCACCTTTAACTCTAGACATATAATCACCCAAGTGTTCAATCATATGAGCATTTTGTTTTAATTGTCTACCAAAATAAGCATTGAAGTCTTCTTGCTTAACCATAAATTTATCAAACTCATCCAAGCATTGGCTAGCAATTTTAGTAGGAGGGATTTCAGCTTTATCATATCTATAGAGAGAATTTACCTTTACTACCTGTGTCAGGTTATCAAGACCATGAGTTTCTTCAATAGGTGATGAATTAAGATCATATATTTCTTCAACAGGCGGTAAATTAATACCATGTATTTCTTCAATAGGAGGTAAATTCCTAACATCTTCAGCTTTTATACCTTTTTCTTTCATAGATTTCTTTGCCTCTTGCATATCTTCAGGACTGAGAAATAGAACACCCCTCTTCTTCGGAGTTGGTTTAGGAATAGGCTCAGGAGTTGGCTCAGGAAGTGTCCAATTATTTTCATTTGTCAACATATTACTCAATAGAATTTCAGCTTCATCCGGTGTCCTTTCCCTGAAAACAAAACCAGCACAACTATCCAGGTAATCTCTGGAAGCATCGGTTAGTCCATTATAAAAGATATCAAGTATTTCATTTTTCTTAAGAGGATGATCAGGCAAAGCATTAAGTAATTGGAGAAGCCTCCCCCAAGCTTGTGGGAGACTCTCTTCTTCAATTTGCACAAAATTATATATTTCCCTTAAAGCAGCTTGTTTCTTATGAGTAGGGAAATATTTAGCAGAGAAGTAATAAATCATATCCTGGGGACTACGCACACAACCAGGATCAAGAGAATTAAACCATATCTTAGCATCACCCTTTAATGAGAACGGAAATATTTTAAGGATATAAAGGTAGCGGGATTTCTCATCATTAGTGAACAGGGTGGCTATATCATTTAATTTAGTAAGATGTCCCACAACGGTTTCAGATTCATAGCCATAAAAAGGATCAGATTCAACCAAAGTAATTATATCAGGATCAACAAAGAATTCATAATCCTTATCAGTAACACAGATAGGTGAAGTAGCAAAAGCAGGGTCAGGTTTCATTCTAGCATTAAGAGATTGCTGCTTCCATTTAGCTAATAACCTCTTTAGATTATATCTATCATTGCAAGCTAAAATAGCTCTAGCAGCATCTTCTTCCAGAACATAACCCTCAGGCACAACAGGCAATTCATATTTATTAGGGGGAGATTCTTCATCATCACTATCATCAGTATTATCGGTTTCAATAATTTCATTCTCTCTAGCCCTACCAAGTTGTTCATCAAGAAATTCACCAAGTGGCACAGAGTATCAAGCATAGAAGTAGTTTCATCATAAGTATCATACATAGCAGAAGTGGCATCATCAATAACATGCGACATATCAGAATGAATAGCAGAAGCAGGTTTAGGTGTCGCAAGCTTACTCAAAACAGAAGGTGAATCAAGTGCAGAGCTAGATGGCAGTTCCTTACCTCCCCTCGTAGTTGAGGGATAAATTTTTGTTTTCTCGTCTTTCAAGTTCTTCATAGTGTCCAGCAGATATAAATCCCAAGTGACTCAAAGAATAGAGATATGCTCCCCGGCAACGGCGCCAGAAAATAGTCTTGATAACCCACAAGTATAGGGGATCACAACAGTTTTCGAGGGTAGAGTATTCAACCCAAATTTATTGATTCGACACAAGGGGGGCCAAAGAATATTCTCAAGTATTAGCAGTTGAGTTGTCAATTCAACCACACCTGGATAACTTAGTATCTGCAGGAAAGTATTTAGTAGCAAAGTAGTATGGAAGTAATGGTAACGGTAGCAAAAGTAATATTTTGGGGTTTTGTAGTGATTGTAACAGTAGCAACGGAAAAGTAAATAAGCGAAGAACAATATGTGAAAAGCTCGTAGGAATTGGATCGGTGATGGAGAATTATGCCGGATGCGGTTCATCATGTAACAGTCATAACATAGGGTGACACAGAACTAGCTCCAATTCATCAATGTAATGTAGGCATGTATTCCGAATATAGTCAAACGTGCTTGGAAAAGAACTTGCATGACATCTTTTGTCCTACCCTCCCGTGGCAGCGGGGTCCTAATGGAAACTAAGGGATATTAAGGCCTCCTTTTAATAGAGTACCGGACCAAAGCATTAACACATAGTGAATACATGAACTCCTCAAACTACGGTCATCACCGGGAGTGGTCCCGATTATTGTCACTTCGGGGTTGCCGGATCATAACACATAGTAGGTGACTATAGACTTGCAAGATAGGATCAAGAACTCACATATATTCATGAAAACATAATAGGTTCAGATCTGAAATCATGGCACTCGGGCCCTAGTGACAAGCACTAAGCAAAGCAAAGTCATAGCAACATCAATCTCATAACATAGTGGATACTAGGGATCAAACCCTAACAAAGCTAACTCAATTACATGATAGATCTCATCCAACCCATCACCGTCCAGCAAGCCTACGATGGAATTACTCACGCACGGCAGTGAGCATCATGAAATTGGTGATGGAGGATGGTTGATGATGACGACGGCGACGGATTCCCCTCTCCGGAGCCCCGAACGGACTCCAGATCAGCCCTCCCGAGAGGTTTTAGGGATTGGGGGCGGCTCCGTATCGTAAAACACGATGAATCCTTCTCTCTGATTTTTTTTCTCCCCGAACACGAATATATGGAGTTGGAGTTGAGGTCGGTGGAGCGTCAGGGGGCCCACGAGGCAGGGGGCGCGCCCCCACCGTCGTGGATAGGTGGAGGCCCCCCTGGCGTGGATTCTTCTTCCAGTATTTTTAATATTTTCCAAAATAAGTTCTGTGGAGTTTCAGGTCATTCCGAGAACTTTTGTTTCTGCACATAAATAACACCATGGAAAGTCTGCTGAAAACAGCGTCAGTCCGGGTTAGTTCCATTCAAATCATGCAAGTTAGAGTCCAAAACAAGGGCAAAAGTGTTTGGAAAAGTAGACACGACGGAGACGTATCAGCAAGCACAGGAGGCGGGCAACCCAACTATTGACCAAACACATGATTCGGAGCCAATGCATATAATGCTAAATTCGGGGTGCCGAACTTATCTATAAGAAGTGTTCGGACTTTGTTGTCGTATTGTGGGGCGCTGGGGCGCCCCTCGCAAGTGTGAAACATCCAAAGTGTACGGGTGCTAGAAGACAAGTTATCAAAAGGAAAACAGAAAGAGAGCAGAGGTAATATCTGGGGCCCTTAAACTTGGGCCGCGAACTGTTTCCATTATAACTGGATTAATGCGTCGAAGCGCATTGATACAAGTAGTGCGATAAGCAACCGGCTATTTAACATGCCACAACCAAAGGGGAGCTGCGTGTGGGTCCTGGCAACAGGTAGAGTGATCGTTGAATTGACCTCTAGAACTTCCCTGTACGTCTGTGTTTCTTGCCATCCTGGTATATTTATCCTTTTACATGACCGATAATCAGGCCGTCGAAGAAGACCTATGTAAAAGAAGCCTGGAAAAGGAAAAAGGAAATAGTGAAAGTATATGTGTGTCCGGGATCGGTCGAGCCGAACTGTGGATCACAAGCTAGATGTGCCTCCGTCGATGCCCATGGAATTTCGAGTGCGTAATTATGTACGCGTGGTATGAATGCCATTACTTGATCTGGGCTGGGGCGGAGGCCAAATTGCTAATCGAGCTCTTGACGATCCGAGTTGTCCTGTTGCAGCGTAGTCCGAACCTTCTTAACGGTGTCCAGGGGCTCGGCAGCCGGATTACGGTTCTGCTTGAGAAGGCCGCTCTGTACTTCTGCTGCTAGGGTGGCGGTGTGCTCCTCTGTACGGAGGGAGCGTTCTGTGTTTCCGTTGACCGTTATGATGCCACGTGGACCGGGCTTCTTGAGCTTAAGATAAGCATAGTGCGGTACCGCGTTGCACCGAGCAAATGCGGTCCGTCTGAGCAGTGCGTGATAACCGATGCGGAATGGGACGATGTCGAAGATTAACTCTTCGCTTCGGAAATTATCAGGGGATCCGAAGACAACCTCTAGTGTGATTGAGCCCGTACAGCGGGCCTCTACGCCTGGTATGACTCCTTTAAAGGTAGTCTTTGTTGGCTTGATCTGTGATGGATTAATGCCCATTTTGTGCACTGTGTCTTGATAGAGCAGATTAAGGCTGCTACCGCCGTCCATCATGACTCGTGTCAGGTGAAATCCATCAATGATTGGGTCGAGGACTAGTGCAGCTCAACCGCCGTGATGGATACTAGTCGGATGATCCCGACGATCAAAGGTGATCGGGAATGACGACCATGGATTGAATTTTGGGGCGACCGGCTCTATCGCGTAGACGTCCCTAAGTGCGCGCTTGCACTCCCTTTTGGGGATGTGTGTAGCATATATCATGTTCATTGTTTTGACTTGAGGGGGAAACTTCTTCTGTCCCCCTATGTTCGGTTGTCGGGGCTCCTCATCATCATCCTCGCTTTGCGATCCCCTTTCCTTGTTCTCGGCGTTTATATTGCCGGCCTGTTTAAAAACCCAAGAATCCCTATTGGTATGATTGGCTGGTTTGTCTGCGGTACCATGTATCTGCACGGACAATCGAGTATGCGGTCCAAGCTAGATGGTCCCTGGCCGTTCCTTTTATACGGCTTCTTCCGCTGACCGGACTTGGAGCCGCTGAATCCGGTGTTAACTGTAGTGTCATCGGTGTTATCACCATTGCTTCGGCGCTTGTTTCTGTTACGTCGGAGCTTGTCGTTGCTGTTTTTGACCTCGGAGGGGCCCGCCTCGCTGGCTGTGTTTTTGCTACGAGCCAGCCAACTATCCTCACCTGCACAAAAGCGGGTCATGAGTGCCGTGAGGGCTGCCATAGATTTCGGCTTTTCTTGGCCAAGGTGGCGGCGAGCCATTCATCGCGGATGCTATGTTTAAAGGCTGCTAGGGCTTCGGCATCCGGACAGTCAACGATCTGGTTCTTTTTAGTTAGGAACCTAGTCCAAAATTTCCTGGCTGACTCTCCAGGATGTTGAACTATGTGACTTAAGTCATCGGCGTGTGGTGGCCGGACATATGTTCCTTGGAAGTTGTCAAGGAAGGCTTCTTCCAAGTCCTCCCAGCTGCCGATAGAGTTTTCAGGCAGGCTGTTTAACCAGTGACGAGCTGGCCCTTTGAGCTTTAGTGGGAGGTATTTGATAGCGTGGAGGTCATCTCCGCGGGCCATGTGGATGTGGAGAATAAAATCCTCGATCCATACCGCGGGATCGGTTGTTCCGTCGTATGATTCAATATTGACGGGTTTGAACCCTTCGGGGAATTCATTATCCATTACTTCATCAATGAACCAAAGAGGGTGCGCGGCGCCTCTGTATTGGGCCGCGTCGTGACGTAGCTCCGATGGAGTCCGTCTGCGGTTATCAGCCCGGGCGTGACTAGGTTTGTCACATCCGAATAGGTAGCCGTCGTCGCGCGTCGAGGAACGTCCTCGCGATCCGTAGATCGATCTAGTGTACCCTGCTCTGCTGTCCAGGTCCTGCCGAAGGTCGTATGTATGACCCCGAGCTGTTTTGTCTCTGTTTTTATGTGGCAGTGGGGCAGGCTGCTATTCGGCCTGAGTTGCTGCTTTATCCCGACCGCGTGGTGGTCGGTCCGTCGTACTATCCCGACCGCGTGGTGGTCGGTCGGCCGCATTGCGCGAGAGAGGTATGGGCTCTGGCGCCTCCTCATCGAACTGAGGTAGCAGTCTGCGTTTCGGGTAGCTCTTGGCTGGGCGTTTGAGGCCGTATTCTTCGGTTGCCAGGACATCAGTCCATCTATCAATGAGCAGATCTTGGTCAGCTTGAAGCTGCTGCTGCTTCTTCTTCAGGCTCCTTGCAGTGGCTATTAGCTGGCGCTTGAAGCGCTCCTGCTCGAGGGGTTCCTCGGGCACGATGAAATCCTTGTTGCCGAGGTTGTCCTCGTCCTCGGAGAGTGGGTGATAACTACCTTCCTCCGAGTCATTGGGCATGGCCTGTTCGTCGGGACTGACTTGCCCGTTTTCTTGTTCTTCCTGTTCGGATGTTACCTCGACAGGGTCTTCATTGTTTTCGGCATCGTCCGGAGTATTATTTTCTCCGGTGCCAGTATTGCTGTCTTTTGAACAACGTGACTTAGAGCGGCGTCGAGGACATCGGCGCTTGGGGTGTGTCTCAGGAGGTTTATTCTCAACTGGATTTTCTTTGTCATCGTCGTTAGTTGCTTTGGGTGTATCCACCATGTACACATCGTACGAAGAAGTGGCCGTCCAACGTCCAGTAAATGGCGGGTTTTGGCCTTGCTCCTCATCGGCATCGTCGTCCATACCGTCGATGTCTTCGGAGCCGTAATCAAGCGTGTCGGTGAGATCCTCGACAGTGGCTATGAAGTGGGTGGCGGGTGGGAAGCAAAATTCCCATCATCAGCCCCTAGTTCGAACCGGACATAGTTCGGTTGTGAGTCCCCCGTCAAGGACAGGTTCTTTAATGAGTTTAGCACATCGCCCAAGGGCGAGTGCTGGAAGATGTCCGCAGCGCTGAACTCGAAGATTGATAGCCGATCAAGCTCGGCGTCCGCGGGTGCGCATGGTTCGGAACTTACAGCCGGAAACGAGTCCGGAGTCCCGTTGACACAGATGTTGCATGAGGTTGAGTCTGTGTGCGGCTCCAACGCCGCAGAATCTGTGGCCTCGGATGCCACGATCTGCTCCGGATCTAAGGCCAGAGCAGTTACAGGAACCATCTCCTAGATGTAGTCCGATGACAGATTTAAGTCATGTTCATCGGGGTGACGAGGAGGGGCCGCCGCAGTCTCGAATCCGGCGCAGATCAAGTCTCCACGGATGTCCGCGACATAGTTCAGGCTTCCAAATCTGACCTGATGGCCAGGGGCGTAGGTATCGATCTGCTCCAGATGGCCAAGCGAGTTGGCCCGCAGTACGAAGCCGCCGAACACGAAGATCTGTCCGGGGAGGAAAGTTTCCCCTTGGACAGTGTCATTGTGGACGATAGAAGGAGCCATCAAACCTCTTGAGGACGGCACAGTGGAACTCTCAATGAAAGCACCAATGTCGGTGTCAAACCGGCGGATCTCGGGTAGGGGGTCCCGAACTATGCGTCTAAGGTCGATGGTAACAGGAGACAGGGAACACAATGTTTACCCAGGTTCGGGCCCTCTCTATGGAGGTAATACCCTACTTCCTGCTTGATTGATCTTGATGAATACGAGTATTACAAGAGTTGATCTACCACGAGATCGTAATGGCTAAACCCTAGGAGTCTAGCATGTATGACTATGATAATGAATATCTCTCCATCCGGACTAAGCTCTCTGGTTTATATAGACACCAGAGACATCTAGGGTTACACAAGGTCGGTTACAGAAAAGGAATCTTCATAATTGGTCGCCAAGCTTGCCTTCCACGCCAAGGAGAGTCCCATCCGGACACGGGTGAGAGTCTTCAGTCTTCATATCTTCACAACCCATCAGTCCGGCCCATGGCTAACTGGTCGGACGCTCGAGGACCCCTTAGTCCAGGACTCCCTCAGCCATGATTTCAAATCTTAACACTTATGTATTTCTTGAATATATTTGAGATGTTGATCTTACCTGCAAGTTATATGTACCTATTATTGTTCTGAACCGTAGACCCCAAGGTTACAATAATTGTGATACTCTCCAGGGATGACTGTAATTGGAGGAATTCATGTATTCACTATGTCTTAAAGCTTGGTTCTAGTTCTCTAATAAAAGGAGCACCTTAATTGCCCTTAGTTTCCATTAGGACCCTACTGCCACGGAAGGGTAGGAGAAAAGATGTCATGCAATTCTTATTGCAAGCATGTATGACTATATACGGAATACATGCATACATTTGATTGATGAATTGGAGGTAATATTTATCGCTCTAGGTTGTGACGATACATATTGAATTTCATCCAAATATCCATTTCTACTCCATGCCTATGCTTTAATACTATTGTATTGCTCAAGTTACTATTGCTACTACTGTTATTGCTGTCGTTACTTTGTTACTACTGCTATCAAATTACTGTGCTACTAATAAATTGATGCAAGGAAGTGATTCTCGGGTGTCATTGAAATGACAACCGATACGCCTCCATCGTATCTAGTTTTCCAAACACTTTTACTCTTGTTTTGAACTCTAATTTGCATGATTTGAATGAAACTAACCCGGACTGACGCTGTTTTCAGCAGAACTACCATGGTGTTGTTTTTGGTGCAGAAATAAGTTCTCGAAATCCGACGAAAATTTCTGGTGATTTTTTATTGAATATATAAAATATACTAGAATAAAAATCCACCAAAGGGGGGCCATCAGTTGCTCACAAGGCATCAGGGTGTGCCCTGATGCCTTGTGGGTTCCACAGGCGGCCGTCTGACCTAATTCCAAGCTTATAAATTTCATTTCCCCGAGAAAAAAATAATAGGAGAGGAAGTTTCATCATGTTTTATGATACGGAGCTGCCGCTGCCACCTCCCATTCTTCCTCGGGAGGGCTGTTCTGGAGTCCGTTCGGGGATCCAGTGAGGAGGATTCATCGCCATCGTCATCACCAACCCTTATTCATCAACAATTCCATGACGCTCACCATCGGGAGTGGGTAATTACTTCATAGGCTTGCTAGACGGTGATGGAGTTGGATGAGATTTGTGATGTAATCGAGTCAATTTGTTAGGGCTTGATCCCTAGTATCCACTATGTTCTGAGATTGATGTTGATATGACTTTGCTATGCTTAATGCTTGTCACTAGGGCCCGAGTGCCATGATTTTAGATCTGAACCTATTATGTTTTCATGAATATAAGTGTGTTTTGGATCATATCTTGCAAGTCGTATGCACCTATTACATGTTATGATCCGTACACCCAAAAGTGACAACAATTGGGATTCACTCTTGTGATGACCGTAGTATAAGGAGTTCATGTATACACTATGTGTTATTGCTTTATTCCGGTTCTCTATTAAAAGGAGCCTTAATATCCCTTAGATTTCCTTATAGATCGGACCCCACTGCCACGGGAGGGTAGGACAAAAGATGTCATGCAAGTTCTTATTATAAGCATGTATGACTATAAGGAAACCACTACCACAGAATAATGCCTACACTTTTCTCATATTGATCCTTGCTAAGTTACTACTTTTGCTACTGCTGTTACAATCACTACAAAATTGCTACTGTTACTGTTACCGCTACTATTGCTACTGTTACCATTGCTATCATACCACTGTGCTACTAAACACTTTGCTATAGATATTTAGTTCTCCAAGTGTGGTTGAATTGACAACTCAACTGCTAAGATCGTAAATATTCTTTGGCTCCCCTTGTATCGAATTAATAAATTTGGGTGAAATACAACCCTCAAAGACTATCACGATCACCTATACTTGTGGGTTATCAAGACCTTTTTCTAGCGCTGTTGCCGGGGAGCATAGCTTTATCACTACAAGAAATATGTCAACTTGTGACCTTGACTGTTGGTCACCGAAAGGTCATTGTTTTTCATTTGCGACCTTTTTGTGACCAAAAACAGAAGGTCAAAAGCTGGCAGTCGTAAACTGAAATTAACGACCTTCTCTATGAGAAGGTCGTAGACGTTTACGACCAAAATATGCCTACTCTTTTGTTTTGGTCACTAGCTGTCTGCCCAGGCCACGTCGGATCCGACGTGGCAAGCTGACCTGGCAAAATTACAACCTAATGAAAAGGTCGTTGACAAGAATCATCCCGGTCCGATTAGGTGTCTATATGGGTCGAGCCCATTAATTCAGCCCATTTGTTGTTTTTTTTCTTTCAATTTGGGTAAGCTAAATGGGCCAAGCCCAACAGACTTTTATTTTTTGGGCCACAATCTTTTACAGTCCACATCTTTTTGGGCCTCGGCCTTTTCCAGCCCACTTGTTAGTTTTCTTTTGTTTCTTTTCCATTTTAAAGTAGGTCCCAATAGTCAAATGGGAACCAATTACCAGAATTGTTGTTTGGGAACCACACGTCACTTATATATTTGTGCAATTAGATAATTTGATTCAAAGAGCCAATAAGGCATAATATTTCATACAACAGCCAAGCAAAGTACATTACAATCATATATACTATAGATCTGGTATTCAGCTATAAAATACAACTAAACATACACAACACATAACTAGCTCCAGTGAGCTAAAACGCATTGCTGGGTGTGGTTTTTCTTTAGGATTCTTCTTCCTAGAGCTCCTGTGCACCCAACTTATGAAGAATGAAGGCCAACATCTGCAAATAATAAATTATGGGAAGTTAGAAACATAATAATGTGACAAGGTCAAGATAGGCACAAGCAGCACATGAAAGGAAGGACATAAATGTTAATCTAATCTTGTTCTCTTTCATTGGATCCAACGAGAAAACAGGATAATTGTGGTTGAACATATGTAAATATCTTAATACTATGTCATAGCAAAAAAATGACTAGTCGTCCACTGCCAATCAACTTCGGCATGGGAAACAATCACCAATGATCTACAAAAAATTCTGATTGCATGTGTACATGTCCATGCAGTTAAACAGAGCATGGCAGATAAATGCATGTGTTTCTGAAACTACATGAGACTTAGAAGCACATTCACTTTAGCGACTCATCTTTTCAACCATTCAATCAAATGGCCTTATAATACCAGACAAAGAGGAGTTGCAATGGTATGCACTTATCACATATATAGGAACCATGCTTAAAATACACACATACGTATACATATCCCAATAGAACAGAGCTAGTAAGCAAACTAGCAGCCGTGCACTTGATAACCTGCCCTGCAGAATCTTACTACCTAAAATAACTTGCATTCCACAAGAACGGCACATGTACAATGTTTAAATTGTATATACATTTTTTTTTCTCAGAAGCATGCTTGGAACCCACATGTTACATATCTATAAATATATCCCCATACAACAACAGAACCAATACAACAACTAAGCCTATAAATTTTTTGCTCCCAGCCAGCATCATGAATTTTCTCAGCTAGAACTAACTACCAAGCTGGTCACTGCCTCAGCCATACTACAGTAAGACGTCCTTATATACTACTCCATACAGTACTGGTGTAGAAAATACAGAAACAGTTTTCAGCTGACAGTACGCCACGGCGCAGCCAAACAAACAGCGGCAGCATACCAAAATTCGCAACTAGAGGAAGAGAAAGGGGCACAGGGGAGGGAGGGAGGGCGGACGGGGATGGGGGATTACCGAGCCCTGGAACTCCTCCCGGACGATGTAGAAGGGGTCCTGTGCGGAGCTCATGGCGGACGCCGGAGGTTCGTGAGGTCAGCGAGGGGCAGCTCATACCAGTGCTCGGCCACCTTCGATCCGAGCGCTCCGAACCCTGTCGCCAGCACGACACCTGCAGGCAAGGCACAGTAAGCTACGGATCACAACAATATGCATCGGATGGCAACAATAACATCAACAAGTACAAATAGAAGCATCTCAATCACTGTATAATCAATCAATAAGCACAAATAGCAGCAACAAGCATTCTCTCAATCACAGACTACACTAATCAGCACCCCTCTCTCTCGATCTATCTCCAGCAGATGAAATAGCAATCTCTCACTCATCCTAGCCCAAGCCTCTCCCACCTCTCTCTCAATAACAGACTACACTAATCAAATCAGGACACAAGATTCCCAAGGAGAAGTATCACAACACCAGTTTGAACGAGAACAAGGAGACAGGGGAGGGAGCAAACGGAACCGATATGCTTACCATGGAGACCTGCTTGATGTTGGAGTCCTTCCTGAAGCTGTCCCTGCGAAAACAGAAGCAAAACGGGCCCATGCCAGGACACGTCACCACGCCACAGAAACAATGAAAAGGTCAGTTCCTTTTTATTCAGTATGAAAAGGTTGTACTATTGGTATCTTTGCAAATAATATGAAGTGTGTGTGTGTGTTAGGTGTTCTTTGGTCTTAGTATTGCTTAGTTATCTTATAACGAGTCCTATATTCTATATAACACTCTTCTGGAAACTAATGTCCTGGACATTGATATGGTACGGCAATTTGGTACAGTGTGAAAGAAATCTAGAAAGATAGGTTGTGTCAATCTTGGTACGCCTTAGAGTCTAAAATTGTTTCTAGATTGTATGATTATTGATTAGAATTCCTTAACTATACATGTTTCAATTCGATCCATGCTTGTGGCATATTCTGTACACTACTCAGTCTTAATTTAGAGTCTTGCAGTCCAGTAAGCAATATGCACCATCACCAAGGGGACAGTGTCAAACCCCAAAATTACAATATCCATTGCTTTTGCTTCATGCTATTTTGTGGCTCTGTTAACTCAAAATTGGGTTACACAGCAGACCGCATCGCATAGAAAATGCTGATGAAATGAGCAATTAGCGAGCGTGCAGTCAGGTTTTGCAGCAGATACTGAACATGTGGAACTTTTTGACAACCTTATCATGGAACTAGTGGTTTGGCACCACAGTAAACACGGAAAAGCTAGTGGTTCAGGCATGAAACGCGAGCTGCAATTATTTGTTAGAGGTGACTGAGCATCACCTCGCGGGCCGAGGGTGACGCCGACGGCGCTAGCGAGCTTCTCGACACCGGCATGGAGCGCGGCCCGGGACTTCTGGTCGAAGGCGATTTCCTTGGCGTCCGTGCGCACCACCAGCCGCGACGAGCGGCCGTTCTTGGACCTCCTCAACCTCCCCTGCTCATTACACCCAACAACACAGGTCACAAACCGAGCCCAATTACACACAGAAGTTACAATAAATCATCATATATAATTTCAGTGCAGAATAATAAACCACCTAGTTTCTAACATGTTAAGCTACCAAAATGTCATTATTACAGAACAAATGGAGTCTACGAGGGCTGGCAAGCAGAGAATGAACGGAGTCAGATCATCACACGAACATTAACCTTGAGATACAGGGGGTATAAATGACTCATGTTACATAGACTAGTGTTCTGATGCAACCAGCAATCACAAATCAAATGATAGGGAAAGAATACTAGCATCTAGGGAAAATTGTAATATTAAGATCGGTGCTAAGCAGTAAGTTAAGGGGAGATGGACCTTGTCAGCGGCAGAGACATGGTGCTGGAACCAGGCTCGTTTGTCGTCCTTCATGAACTAGGTGACAGGGCGGGCCTCGGTTGGAGAAGGGGAGAAGGAACGGCGACCGGGATGCGACGGCTCCTCCCGCGGTGGGGGACAACGGATCACGTGCACGGGAACTCGCCCCGGTGATCCTCGGCGTGGATCGTCGATTGCAGGAGCGGAGAAGGCACAATGACAGGGAGGCCATGACTCCTCCCACGGTGGAGACGACAGATCCGGGGCACGGGGACCAAGCCCAGTGCTGGTCGGCGCGGATCTGGTACTTCCTCTCCGGTCACGGCAAGGAGGGGTGGCGGCACGCTTGCGGCGGAGGCACCTGGCGTGGAAGATGAGAGGGGAAGGGGCTGTCGAGGAGGGGCACGGAGAACGCGGACGCGACCCACATTGGTTCCGTCGCCATTTCCTTCCTGCAGGTCAGCGTCGAATCGGCAAGGGCGGCTTTGGGAGAGAAGGGGATCGGAGAAGCGAAGGAGACTGGTGGCGGCTCCGCTAGCATGTAGCCCGCTGCTACCAGTCGACCTCGAGGTCGGAGAGAGATGGATCTCGCAGCTCTGGATTTGCGAGGAGGGGAGGGGGAGGCCCGGCGACGAGCTATGGTGGGAGGATGTGGTCTGAATCGGGGAGAAGGGGGGCGGGGGCGACGGCGGCGGCGGGAATGGATCTGAATCGGAGAAAAGGGAGAGAGGAGTGGAGAGTTAGGGTTTGGGCTGCGGTTGGGTGTGAGGGTGAGGGTTTGGGTAGTTGGGCTACCGTTGGATACAGAAGCATCCGACGGTGCTAGATGCATGATCCGCGTGAGATGCCCATGGACCAATCAGAACGCAGCAAACAATGTAATGGCCTTATGACCACATAAATTGGTCATAATCTATTGTATTTCATGAAATATTCATTTTCCATTTTTCAGTGCTCAAAATGAGTTGTTTTGTGAAGGACCTACCATATAGTTGTTGCAAAATTGGACCAAATCAATTTTCTAAAATACTAGGCCATATTTAATACACAATTGACCAAATGATTGGGTGCCAAAAGTTTTGATCCACCTCTCGTGAAAAAGACAAATTCCCGCCGATTCAGCAGGAAGCGGGTCAAATTTGAACTGCAGCTGCCTCATAGTTTGCTCTTTATTTATTCCAAAAATCATTTCTAGGTACATAAGTATCAATTTAATCAGAGAAACACCAAAAAAATTCCAAGACTCAACCACTAGCTAGGAACGGTCAAGCCCGCCGTTTTGACCGCATTTTGAAACGGGCATAAAAAATTCAAAAAAATCAAAAAATTGGAAAACCTCCGCATTGTGTCATCATATGTGACCAAGTTTCCAGAAAAAATAATAAACTTGTAATGCGGTAATTATTTTAAAAAATTGTTCTCAGAAATGAGCTATCATGCGTGAAGATTCATGGCTTTCAAGCCAAATGATCAATCTTATGGCCACATTCGTGGCATAGTTTGTTCAAATGATCTCATATTGTGCACAAGGGTGCATCTTGGAATTCCAAACAATATTGCCTAAGCGAGTTTTCATTTTCTTTGCACGGAAAATTCATTTTCCATTTTTCGAGTGCCCGAAATGAGGTTTTTTTGTGAAGGACCTACCATATATTTGTTTCAAAATTGTACCAAATCAATTTTCTAAAATACTAGGCCATATTTAATGCACAATTGACCAAATGGTTGGGTGCCAAAAGTTTTGATCCACCTCTCGTGAAAAAGACAAATTCCCGCCGATTCAGTAGGAAGCGGGTCAAATTTGAACTGTAGCTACCTCGTAGTTTGCTCTTTATTTTTTCCAAAAATCATTTCTAGGTACATAAGTATCTATTTAATCAGAGAAACACCAAAAAAATTCCAAGACTCAACCACTAGCTAGGAACGGTCATTCCCGCCGTTTTGACCGCATTTTGAAACGGGCATAAAAAATTCAAAAAAATCAAAAAAGTTGGAAAACCTTCGCATTGTTTCATCATATATGGCCAAGTTACCAGCAAAAATTATAAACTTGTAATACGGCAATTATTTTTAAAAAAATGTTCTCAGAAATGAGCTATCATGCGTGAAGATTCATGGCTTTCAAGCCAAATGATCAATCTTATGGCCACATTCATGGCATAGTTTGTTCAAATGATCTCATATTGTGCACAAGGGTGCATCTTGGAATTCCAAACAATGTTGCCTAAGGGAGTTTTCATTTTCTTTGCATGGAAAATTCATTTTCCATTTTTCGAGTGCCCGAAATGAGGTTTTTTGTGAAGGACCTACCATATATTTGTTGCAAAATAGGACCAAATCAATTTTCTAAAATACTAGGCCATATTTAATACACAATTGACCAAATGATTGGGTGCCAAAAGTTTTGATCCACCTCTCGTGAAAAAGACAAATTCCCGCCGATTCAGCAGGAAGCGGGTCAAATTTGAACTGCAGCTGCCTCATAGTTTGCTCTTTATTTTTTTTAAATGATTTCTAGGTACATAAGTACCTATTTAATCATAAATACATGGTTTGGTGGCGATACGTCGAGGTTTGGACGGTGGCAGAGGGCCCCAACTCTAGAGCGCGTAAACTCGTATGCCCGTCGCGTGGTCATCGCGCGACCGTGGCGTTGCCATGTGTTCTGGGCGGCCTAGGCATGTCTAGTGGGTTGGGCACTCCCCAGGTAGGTGCTAGGAAGAAAATCACAACATAAGATTCTCACGAGGAGACCGATCGATGCTCAAACATGAATAAGCAGCCAAGTGTTTGATTAGCGGTACGGGAAATGCACATGGCTAATGGGCGTGAGTTTTGGCTGAGGATGATCAGTTATTAAGAAGACCGTCTTCACAAATTTTCAGCTCAAAAGGAGGAGCCTAGGTGGTACTTGCTTTGCAAAGTACCACACTGGACATAAATACGAATGTTGAAGCTGGGCTCAAAATAATGAATGGATTGAGCTGGCATTTGGTGGAGGATGGTTATTTGGGCATAGGAAAGCACTGTAGAAAATGGATACCATTTGGACATGCCAAAGTGGTACTTCCTTCACAAAGTGTTTTTCTGAATAGAATAGGAAAATGAATATTTTTGAATTATTTTTGAACTAGGCAAGCTAGATTTTTTACATATTTGACGAAGATATGACCCAAAGAATTTATGAGATTTTTTTGGGAATTTTGTGAATGACAGAAATATAGGTTGCTTCACAACCTAGAGCAAAAACTGCCACATGGACATGACACATAGGCAAAACTGATGAGGTGGCGCCTAGTCATAGCAACCCACCACAATTTACAAGGTTATGACCATCTATATTGGTCATGATCAGCTAGAAATAAGGCAGCGGACCAGTGCTATCTGCTTTATGACCATTTCGTGTAAGGAAATTACGACCTTTCAGACAAAAATGGTCGTTATAGTTTAGGGTTTGGAGCCCCCCGAACAGCTTTCGACCAATTGGTCTGAAATGGTCATAGATCTATGACCAATTCTTCCAGGGTCACTGACAGAAGGTCACTAGTTGACATATTTCTTGTAGTGTATTTATTCAGTCACTTGGGAATTATATCTGTTGATCAGTATGAAGAATCTGAAAGTCGCTAAGACCAAGATCGTATCCTCTAAGACGAGGGGAGGTAAGGAACTACCATCTAGCTCCGCACTTGATTCACCTGCTATTTTAAGTAGGCTTGCGACACCACCACCTGCTATTCATTCTGATAGGTCGCAAGTAACTGATGATACCACTTCTATTATAAACGAAACTTATGATGATGCTAGTACTCTGGTTGATGATACTGCGCCATTAGGTGAATTTCTTGATGAACAAATTGCTAAAGCTAAAGAAATTGAGAATGTTGAAACTAATGAAAATTATGACTCACCTATTATGCCTAGCTCTCTACTAGATTTGAAATGCCTAAGATACCTGAGGGTTATGTTATGGATGGGGAGATAGCTAGAGAATCTCTTGCTTTTAATGATAGAGATGATCTAAAGAAATTACTGAGTAAGCTGAAAGAAAAGGCTATGATAGAGAGAATGAAATACGATCCTAAGTTTGCTACTTCTCCTATCTTTGTTACCGGTAAGGATTATGAATTCTCTGTTCATCCTAAATTAATAGAATCCAATCCTTTTCATGGTTATGAAACTGAAACTATTGTGGCCCACCTTACTAAATTACATGACATTGCCACCCTATTTGCTCATGAGGAAAAATTCGCTACCACTATATTCTTAAGTTGTTTCCTTTCTCATTAAAGGGTGATGCTAAGAAATGGTTTAATACTCTTGCTCTTGGTTGTGTGCATAGTGAAAGTGCAACTATCCCTGGGTGGTTTTGGTAATTACTAACAACATATAGCTCATTGAACTAATGCTATCTCAAGATAAATATTTCAGGAAAGTTCAATGATTGGCATGGCATGGATTAGGAATGTGGACCCCTCAAAATGCTAAGGACACATATTGGATCAAGCTCAAGACTCTACTTTTTACTTTTAGTGATCCAAGATCACATTGAGTCCATAGGAAAAGCCAATACTATTAAAAGGGTATGAGGTGTTGCTTAATGGGTTTCTTGCTCAAAATGCTTAGTGATATGCTCCAAAAACCCTCAACCACTTTCTCACATCCACATTTATCCCAAACCAAAAGTCAAACTCGGCCCCACCGAAACGTTCTATCCGGCGCCACCAAGTTTTGTTGACATAGTCATTGCCACAAACCCTAGTCACTTCAGTCTTACCGATAGGGATCTCGGTCTCACCGAGATGGGATTGCAAACTCTCTGTTTCCCTTCATAACGTTTTGGTCTAACCATGATGAGCGATCGGTCCCACCGAGTTCGCAATGCAAACTCTCTGTTTCCCCTTCGTAACGTTTCGGTCCAACCGAAATGAGCGAATCGGTCCCACCGAGTTTGCCTAACCCACTCTTTGGTTAGCTTATTACCAAAATCGGTCCCACCGAGTTTGTGTAATCGGTCTCACCGAGATTACGTTATGCCCTAACCCTAATGAAATCGGTCCCACCGAGTTGACATGTCGATCCCACCGAAATTCCTAACGTTCACATTTTGAACTGAATCGGTCTGACCGAGTTTTCTGATTCGGTCCCACCGAGTTTGGTAAATTGTGTGTAACGGTTAGATTTTGTGTGGAGGCTATATATACCCATCCACCCACTCTTCATTCATGGAGAGAGCCATCAGAACATGCCTACACTTCCAACATACATTTTCTGAGAGAGAACCACCTACACTTGTGTTGAGGTCAAGATATTCCATTCCAACCACATAAATCTTGATCTCTAGCCTTCCCCAAGTTGCTTTCCACTCAAATCGTCTTTCCACCAAATCCAATCCTATGAGAGAGAGTTGATTGTTGGGGAGACTATCATTTCAAGCACAAGAGCAAGGAGTTCATCATCAACACACCGTCTATTACCTTTTGGAGAGTGGTGTCTCCTAGATTGGTTAGGTGTCGCTTGGGAGCCTCTGTCAAGATTGTGGAGTTGAACCAAGGAGTTTGTACGGGCAAGGAGATCACCTACTTCGTGAAGATCTACCCTAGTGAGGCAAGTCCTTCGTGGGCGATGGCCATGGTGGGATAGACAAGGTTGCTTCTACGTGGACCCTTCGTGGGTGGAGCCCTCCGTGGACTCGCGCAACCGTTACCCTTCGTGGGTTGAAGTCTCCATCAACGTGGATGTACGATAGCACCACCTGTCGGAACCACGCCAAAAATCTCCGTGTCTACATTGTGTTTGCTCCCTCCAAACTCCTCCCTTCACCTTCATATGAAATTTACATTCCGCTGCAATACTCTTAGACTTGCATGTGTAGATTGATTTCTTGACTTGTGCAAAGTTGCTAAAATCTGTCAAGACTTACAATTGGGAAAAGGCTAGGTTTTTATTTGGTCAAGTAGTCTAATCACCCCCCCCCCTCTAGACATACTTTCGATCCTACAAGTGGTATCAGAGCTATGGTCTCCATTTGCCTTGATTTCCATAGCTTTTGGTGATCATAGCCTTGGTTTCATAACCTAGGAGAGTATGGCGTCTAGCGAGGGACATTACCACCGTAGAGGTCCTTACTTTGATGGTACTAATTTTGCTAGTTGGAAGCATAAGATCAAAATGCATATTCTTGGACATAACCCCGCCGTTTGGGCTATTGTGTGTATTGGCTTGCAAGGTGAATTCTTTGATGGGAGAGAACCGAACCGTGAAGCTACCGCGGAAGAGTTGAAGATGCTGCAGTACAATGCTCAGGCTTGTGATATTCTCTTCAATGGATTGTGCCCCAAAGAATTCAACAAAATCAGCCATCTTGAGAATGCAAAGGAAATTTGGGATACTTTGATTGATATGCACGAGGGTATCGACTCTGTCAAGGAATCCAAATTGGATGTGCTTCAAAGTCAGCTTGACAAGTTCAAAATGAAGGACGGTGAAGGTGTCGCTGAAATGTACTCTAGGCTTGCTCTCATCACAAATGAGATTGCCGGCTTAGGAAGCGAAGAGATGACCGACAGATTCATCATCAAGAAGATCCTAAGAGCCTTGGATGGAAAATATGATACCGTGTGCACATTGATCCAAATGATGCCCAATTACAAAGATCTCAAGCCTACGGAAGTCATTGGAAGAATTGTTGCTCATGAGATGTCACTTAAGGATAAGGAAGAGATCCACAACAAGTCAAGTGGTGCTTACAAAGCCTCATGTGATGCTCCCACATCATCAAGTGAGAAACAAACCTTCAATGAAGAATTGAGCCTAATGGTGAAGAACTTCAACAAGTTCTACAAGAGTAGAAGCAAGGAGAGAAGTTCCAAGTCAAGGTCCTACAATGACAAAAGATCTTCAAGTCGTGAACGAAATTGCTACAATTGTGGAAGACCCGGACACTACTCCAATGAGCGTACGGCTCCCTACAAAAGAAGAGAAGATTCTCCCAAAAGAAGGAGTAGGTGAGAAGAATCACCACCAAGAGAGAGAAGGAGTAGAGATGATCGTTATGAACGAAGACCCTCTCGGGGAAGAAAGGATTCGGAAAGGAAGGACAAGTCATCAGAGAGCTACACAAAACAAAGACATCAAGCTCACGTTGGTGAATGGATATCCTGCTCTGACTCCGACATCACTCCGAAAGAAGTTATCACTCCGACTCCGAATATACTCAAGATGAAGGTGTTGCCGGTCTAGCACTTGTGTCAACCAACTCCTATGACATATTTGACTCACCAAATGAAGGTATTGGAAGATGCTTCATGGCTAAAGGCCCAAAGGTATCACACCCCGAGTATGTTGATTTCAATAGTGATGAAGATGATTTGCTAGGAGATGATGATTTACTTGTTGACAACTCTAGTTATGAAAACTATGATGAACTTGCTATTAATCATGCTAATCAAGATAAAACGAATGATGATGATAAGAAGGAGATTGAGCGTCTAACTAAAGAACTAAACACTCTTAAGTTAGCTCATGAAACTACCTTGGAAGATCATCGAGAACTTTTAAAGACTCATGAGAAGCTATGCTTTGAAAAGCTCGACCTTGAGCAAGAGCATGAGTTCTTAAAAGCAATCAATGATGATCTTCGCAAGAAAAGTTCTTCTTACATTGCCAAGCGTTTACCCTTGTCTACTTACATGCCACAAGTTAAATCTAGCAACAAGAACGAACAAGAAAGATTCTTCTTCTAGTAGTAACAATAATCATGCTAAATCCAATGTTGTTGCTTCTAGTAGTTCTCTTGATTCCACTAATGATTCTCTTAGCCAAGTTACACTTGAGCAAGAAAATAGCTTATTGAAGGGAATTATAGAGAAAGGTGTTTACAAGAGCCTTGCCGGAAGTAAGCAATTTGAGGAGATTGTACGCAAGCAAGGAAGACACCGGAAGAATCAAGGTGTTGGTTTTGAACGAAAGTTCAATGCCAATGGAGTTGAGTGGGAAGAAGATCAATACCCCAAGACGAAGTTTGCTCCTCAACAAGAGAAGTATGATGCTACTTCTTTCCAAGGAACACAAGCTCAAGATGATCTTCCACCACTAGATCACAAGCAAAAGGGCAAGGAAAAGCTTCAAGAGGAGATTGATGCATTTGAAGAAGCCCCTAAGGCCTTGGTCAAGTGGGTTCCCAAGACTACATCAAGTTCTACTTCATCAAGTACGACTACAACTCGAAGGATTCCCATCAAGATGGTGTGGATCCCGAAGAAGAAGAACTAGAGAGTTCTTGAGGGTGACTCCGCCAACATACTTCACTCATATCATTTTGGAGAGGACAAGTGCAAACAACTTCCATATCTTGCACTAGTTCAAGGAGTCACAAACCCTCTTGTTGGTAAGACAAGGGACAAGGTAACCTAATACTTTCATGGACATCATCTTATGTGAACATCACTCTATGTCTATGGATATCCTTGTTTGTTCCTTGTGGGACTAACCCGTGAAGGTATTGAAAGTGCAACTCACTCCAATGGATTTCTCCAAATGATCTACATCAACATTGAGCATCTACATCTTCAACACCTACATGAAGTCATCATCGACAAAACCCAAGGTTAGTTCATCCCTCTTAGGGGGGATATCACATCTAGGGGGAGCTTTACGCTAATCAATTGAGCTAAAGCAACTCTAATGATGTGAACACAACAATGCTTTATGTAAAAGTGGTAACCCCACTTGTGCTTAAACGATGAGTATGACCTATGATCAAATGTTCTCATTTGACTCCTAAGTCAATATACTCATATATAGATGACCTAGTCATCGCCAAATTGCTTGATAGATGCTAGAGTGATTGTGCATGCTTTGTCACATATTTCATTTGCCATCTTATTGTGTAAGCATGTTGGATGCATATTTTACTCATTCGAGGACATCCATTTGTTGCTTTGATTGTTTGGCTCTTTCTCTCTTGCCAAATGGATGTACAAGAATGCCTAAGAACCCCCTCTATCTATCTATGCTTTTCTCATCTCAAACTCTATTCATGCTACATCACAAAGTTTGATCAAGTCAGATTCGAACCACTCTGTGTGAGGAGCACTCGGAGTCCCCAATTCGTCATAGACTTAAACTTCCAAAACCTCTTTGTGCATTTCGTTATGACCAAGTAATCCACTTCGGTCACACCGAGTTCACTAAGTTGATCTAGGTTTTCAATCTCGGTGCAACCGATTTGAACTTTTCGGTCACACCGAGTTGCAGTAACCACTTGCGATTCTGCATCTCGGTGCCACCGAGTTGTTCCACTCGGTCACACCGACAGGGTCGGGATATATATACCCACGGGTGAGATTTTGGAAATTTCTTCAAACTCCTCAGCCCGCGCGTGTGTCCTGCTCTGCCTCCTCGGGTCTCCGGATCGTCTCCTCGCCGCCAGTGACCTCCCGCCGCTGGTTTCCATCGCCGTCAACGGACATCTGCTCCGCCGTTGTCGCTGTAGCAAACTCCCGCCGAACTAGGGTATGAGTTCGACTCTTTGTGCTATTCCTTTAACTCTGATTCATAGCACATTGCTTTGCCATGATCTTTACCATGTATGCAAACGATCTATCCACTAAAAAACATCCTTAGATTAGATTTGATCTGAAAATTTAGGGTTAGGTCTCCACCAAACTCATCTCGGACCGACCGAGTTGTAGAATCGGTCTCACCGATTTGGCTTAGGCCATAGCACATGTGATTTTCGGTCTGACCGAAAACTGCGAATCGGTGTGACCGAGTTCGATTCTTTGTGAAACCCTAACAATCTCTGTGCCACCGAATTGTGACTCGGTCTGACCGAGTTCACTAGTTTAGGCTCCAAAAGTTGCTTCAGTATCACCGAGTTTAACAAATCGGTAGCTCCAAAATGCTTTCTGTGGAGAACTAAAACTAAGTTTTTATGTCATCTGCTTTGCAAAAACTCTGCACTTTGTGATGCTCATCCACTCTATGTCATCTATATCTATTCACAGGGTTTGTTGTCAGTGTAATTGCCAAGATGTCTGACCAGAGAGACAGTCAGAACAGATCTGAGGAACATGTGAAATTGAGTGAGGGTTCAGATCCCTCAAGCACCTTTGATGATGGCAGTAGAAGCACACCCAGCAACTTGCCCAAGGCAGCCACCAGAACCAGGAAGAAGAGAACCTCAGAATCTGAGGATGAGGACTATGTGGCTGCTGAGGATGAAGCTACATCAAAGAAGAAAGTGCTGAAGAAGGAGTATGGCACAGCTGCTGCAACAAAGCCAGGATTGAACAAGAAGGCACCTGCCAGAAGAATTCCTATGTCAAAGGCCAGGGCATCCACTCAGAAACCCTCCAAGTCAATTGGAGGAGAAAATGCTGGTGAGGGCAAGAAGAAGGAAATAAAGAGGGGAAGATGGTGCAAGAAGGCTGACCCCATGGCTGAGTTTGAAAAGCATTCTTTTGATGAAGATGAAGAAGAAGAAGAAGAAGAAGAAGAAGAAGAAGAAGAAGATGCTCCAGCACCCAAAGCTCATAAGCTTATGGGAGATGCTATCAAGTCAGGGGCTGCTCCATCAAAGCCCAAGACTGCTCCCAAAGCTCAAGCTCAAAAGCCCCCAAAGCCCAAGAGGAACACCAGGGGCATTCCTACAGAAGAGAAGAACAAGGCCCAGTGCCTCAAGCTGAAGAAGAGGATGATGAGTCTCTTGTTTTGAGAAAGCTGAAACCCAAGATCCCAGACCATAATGATGCTCATCCAGTGGCTGAAGACATGCACATCAGAAAGGATGCTGGACTGAGATTGTGGAGACAGTCTAATCCCTATGCTGTGAGGAGGAGGACTGCAGTTGACTACAGGTTTCATACAAAAGAACAGCTAGACTTTTATGAGACAATTTTGCTTGACAAGAAGCCAATTGTATGTGACATGAGATGGGTTGATTGGGAATACATCCAGGAGAAAGAAGATCGCTTCCTAGGAGTTTATGACAGCTTCAAAACATGTGGAGTTGACAAATTTGTTGGGCTGAAGCTCACAAAATGGAATGATGAGCTGATCATGTAGTTTTACTCTACTGCTCACTTTTATCCAGATGGGAAGATCATATGGATGTCTGAAGGTACTAGATACCAGTCCACTGTTGAAGAATGGATAAATTGATCAATGCCCTAGAGGAACATGAAGATGACTTGGATGTATATGCCAAGATTAAGAAAGACCACAACACTATGGCAAACATGTACAAAGAGATCCCAGATAAAGCTTTGGAGACTCACAAGCTTGGATCAGTACATTACTTGTTTTCTGGTCTGACTACCATCAACACAATCCTTAGGCACACCCTGCTACCCAAGTCAGGAGATCACAAGATGATCAGAGGACATTCTATCAACCTGCTACAGTTGTTTGATGTCCCTCAGAAGTTCAAGGTCATGAGTCTGATTGTAGAGACAATCAAGAGGACAGCAGCTGACCAAAAGAGAAGCTGTGGGTATGCTCCACACATTTAGGAGCTCATCAACTCCAAGATGGGCACATGAACATATCTGTTGGATAAAGAGCATCTACCCTTATATCCTGAATTTGAAGACAACACTGTAGTGATGAATGAGGAGGAACCATCATCAGCTCAAGCACAAGAAGAGAGCCAAAGCTAAGGCTGAGAAAGCTGCCAAGATGCTAAGTGTAGAGGAAGCATCTCAAGTTTTCCTCAAGGTCAAGCAAGATCAACTTGCATATCTGATCCAATCTACACTGAGGATTGAGAAGGGCTTGGCCACCCTGACTCAAAACCAGGAGAGTCTGGAGAGGATCATAGAGACAAAATTTTATGATCTTGATCTGAAGTTAACTGAGATCCAAACAGCAGTTGAGCAGCTCTAGGAGGAAGCAGAAGAGAGGAGAGGGAAGGCAACTACTGACGCTTTTCAGCGAGTGCCTAGAGGACAGAGGTCTGCTGCAGTGCATGTACCTGATACAAGAGCAACAGCATCAGCACTAGCAGCCACAGCTTCAGTGCCACCTCCAGTAGCCACTCCACCAGCTCCAACTACATCAACTGATGCCTTCGTTCTCGGAGTTCTCTCTACACCACCTCCCGAAGACCAAGCCTGAGAGACGCATAGCACTATGCATATTTGAACTTTTTGGTGACTTGTTGCCAAAGGGGGAGAAATATGTATAATCATAGGCTTCGAGAGAGAGTGTCTTGCTTCTTTGCCTCTCTTGCTTTTGGTTGAACTTTATTGTAAGCTTGGTTCATACTTTATGTCCTTGTGTGAGATACTTGAATGATCATGTGATTGATCATATGCTACTTTAATGCTTGCTTGGATGATATTATCTTTTATATCCCTATATGATCATTCACTTTATTTGGTGATGAGTGCATGTTTTTAATGTTTATCATTTTGAGCGCTCCACCAAGATGTATGTGACATGGAAGAGTAACCCATGATCCTAATCGATTGTGTATTTGCACTCAAAAGCAAATTTTAAATAATGCACAAATTTAGGGGGAGCTCTTGCTTATCACATACTTCTCAAAGCGATGATGTATTTCAATCTTATTATCATTTGTCGAAGCTTTGATCTATATGTTGTCATCAATTACCAAAAAGGAGGGGATTGAAAGTGCAACTATCCCTAGGTGGTTTTGGTAATTACTAACAACATATAGCTCACTGAACTAATGCTATCTCAATATAAATATTTCAGGAAAGTTCAATGATTGGCATGGCATGGATTAGGAATGTGGACCCCTCAAAATGCTAAGGACACATATTGGCTCAAGCTCAAGACTCTACTTTTTACTTCTAGTGATCCAAGATCACATTGAGTCCATAGGACAAGCCAATACTATTAAAAGGGGATGAGGTGTTGCTTAATGGGTTTCTTGCTCAAAATGCTTAGTGATATGCTCCAAAAATCCTCAACCACTTTCTCGCATCCACATTTATCCCAAACCAAAAGTCAAACTCGGCCCCACCGAAACTTTCTATCTGGCGCCACCGAGTTCTGTTGACATAGTCACTGCCACAAACCCTAGTCACTTCAGTCTTACCGATAGGGATCTCGGTCTCACCGAGATGGGATTGCAAACTCTTTGTTTCCCTTCGTAACATTTCGGTCTAACCGAGATGAGCGATCGGTCCCTCCGAGTTTGCAATGCAAACTCTCTGTTTCCCCTTCGTAATGTTTTGGTCCAACCGAAATGAGCGAATCAGTCCCACCGAGTTTGCCTGACCAACTCTCTGGTTAGCTTATTACCAAAATCGGTCCCACCGAGTTTGTGTAATCGGTCTCACCGAGATTATGTTGTGCCCTAACCCTAATGAAATTGGTCCCACCGAGTTGACATGTCAGTCCCACCGAAATTCCTAACGTTCACATTTTGAACTGAATCGGTCTGACCGAGTTTTCTGATTCGGTCCCACCGGGTTTGGTAAATTGTGTGTAACGGTTAGATTTTGTGTGGAGGCTATATATACCCCTCCACCCACTCTTCATTCATGGAGAGAGCCATCAGAACATGCCTACACTTCCAACATACATTTTATGAGAGAGAACCACCTACACTTGTGTTGAGGTCAAGATATTCCATTCCAACCACATAAATCTTGATCTCTAGCCTTCCCCAAGTTGCTTTCCACTCAAATCATCTTTCCACCAAATCCAATCCTATGAGAGAGAGTTGAGTGTTGGGGAGGCTATCATTGAAGCACAAGAGCAAGGAGTTCATCATCAACACACCGTCTATTACCTTTTGGAGAGTGGTGTCTCCTAGATTGGTTAGGTGTCGCTTGGGAGCCTCCGTCAAGATTGTGGAGTTGAACCAAGGAGTTTGTACGGGCAAGGAGATCGCCTACTTCGTGAAGATCTACCCTAGTGAGGTAAGTCCTTCGGGGGCGACGGCCATGGTGGGATAGACATGGTTGCTTCTTCGTGGACCCTTCGTGGGTGGAGCCCTCCGTGGACTCGCGCAACTGTTACCCTTCGTGGGTTGAAGTCTCCATCAACGTGGATGTACGATAGCACCACCTATCAGAACCACGCCAAAAATCTCCGTGTCTACATTGCGTTTGCTCCCTCCAAACTCCTCCCTTTACCTTCATATGCAATGTTTTACATTCCGCTGCAATACTCTTAGACTTGCATGTGTAGGCTGATTGCTTGACTTGTGCAAAGTTGCTAAAATCTGCCAAGACTTAAAATTGGGAAAAGGCTAGGTTTTTATTTGGTCAAGTAGTCTAATTACCCCCCCCCTCTAGACATACTTTCGATCCTACACATAGTCCCCAGGATGTGGTATTACTTCTCTGAAAAATATTTTCCTACAAGTTCTTATTATAAGCATATATGACTATATACGAAACACATGCTTACATTATATTGATGAATTGGAGCTATTGTGTGTCGCTCTAGGTTGTGACTGTTATATGATGAATGTCATCCAACACAAATATCCATCGCGGATCCAATGCTTACACTTTTTCATATTGATCCTTGCTTAGTTAATACTGTTGCTGCTGCTATTACAATCACTACAAAACTGCTACTGTTACTGTTATCGCTACTATTGCTACAGTTACCACTGCTATCATACTACTGTGCTACTAAACACTTTGCTGCAAATATTTAGTTCTCCAGGTGTGGTTGAATTGACAACTCTACTGCCAAGCTCGTAAATATTCTTTGGCTCCCCTTATGTCGAATCAATAAATTTGGGTGAAATACTACCCTCGAAGACTATGGCAATCCCGCATACTTGTGGGTCATCAAAAACTCAACTGCTAAGGCTTAGAGATATTCTTTGGCCCCCCCTTGTGTCGAATCAATAAATTTGGGTGAAATACTACCCTTGAAGACTGTCACGATCCCCTATACTTGGGGGTCGTCAGCACGTGATGTGTTGTTGCCACTAAGGATAAAACAATGGGATTTATCTTATTACTGCTAGGTTTCTTTCTATCTACATCATGCCATCCTGCTTATTGCATTACTCCATTTTTCATTAAACTCGATACCTTGAGATGCATGATGGATAGCAGTTTTGCGGTGGAGTAATAGTAGTAGATGCAGTTGGATTACGGTCTACTTATCACGGATGTGATGCCTATATGAGATTATGCCATGAATGATCATAGTTATGAATGCTGCTTATCTGTCAATTGCCCACCTATAGTTTGTTTACCTTGCCATTACCTACTTTCGAGAGGGAAGCCACTAGTGAACCTACTCTCCCTGGGTCCATTCTCCATTAATACTTGTGGTGCTCCATTGCTCTCTTATTTACTTTTACTATATTGGCGTTTGCCATATCACCGTCTATCACTATTTTCATTTAACCTTGCAACTAGTAAGACGAGGGGATTGAAAACCCCCTTGCCAACTTGAGTGCAAGCATTTATTTTGTTTGTGTGAAGGTGTTGCTTATCTTGCTAGCTTGTAGACTCCTACTAGTTCGATTAAACCTTGGTTCTTAACTAGGGGGGGGATAAATTCTGCTGTTATGCTACATCACCCTTCCTATTCAAGGAAATCCAAAAACTCCTACACAAGTAGTAGAAACCTGCCATAGGGGTAAATAACAAAGAAAAATAATTACTAACAAGGGCCTTCAAGCCCTCCTCCCCCGCCACCACCTCTCTGTCCTTTCTTAGTTTTCTAATTGTGTTAATCCTCTTCCTTTCGCTAGCATAAGCCTAGATTGCTTTTGTATTTCTAAACCCCTAAGTGAGCCAGCGCACATGGGCATGCTGCCTAAAATGAGGTCCTACTGTTCCTCCAGCCGCTCAAGCCTGAACAGAAGAACTTGCTCACAGTGCACTGTCTCATGACTCAGACTAGCCCTCCTGCAATCCTCGAGCTATCCTTTTAATCTCTCGATTCTTTTTTGAGGTCCATGAGAATATTCTGGCTCCAAACACCCAACTCGCCTATGTCAGATTTTAAGCAGTCTTGGACGGACCCCGTCCCTCTCAGTTTTGCTAGCTCCCATGCATTTAACACCCTTGAATCACAATCCTCTAAGATCCATCTTGCTTCAGAACACTTGATAGCGTCAAAACTCCTGGTTTGGTGCACAGCTCGGCCGCCCAAATGGTCTAGCACTACCGGACGGTGGTCAGACTTTTGCGCGTCACCGTTCATCACTTTACAACCCGAGGAATCAAGAACACCGAGCCGGGTTCGCCACCGCCCTGCCAAAATTTTCATGGATATATCCATCAATATGATAGTTATTATTTCTCCAAGTGAAAATATCACCTTTGAAGCTGAGATCCTTAAGGCCATAGAAATATTAAACATCACGAAAACACTACATACATGACTGACTGACTATGGGGCACACCCCCTTGCTTCTCATAATTAAACATGATCTCATTGAAGTCACCAATACACACCCATGGAAGCTTCTCTCGATTATGACACTCCTGAATCTCCTTTGCCTAGTCCTTCTAATCTTTCCTCCCGACCACCTTGTCGGCGACCTACTACACTCGCACTGTCGCCAATGTTGTTCCTTTTCAGACCCCTCTCCCTCATCCTACTACATTACCGCCGTCGTCGATGTTCTTCCTTTCGACCTCCTCTCCATCGTCCTCTTACACTGACGCCACCATGACGCGTGCACTACATTTCTTCTCCCCGACCTCTGCCTCAGCGTCCTCCTATTCGTCTCTCACCATAGAGTTTCTCCAGGTGATTCTAGCAACTAGTTCATCATGCCGCCGATGGTATCGATCGCCCGCGGCTCCATGCTCATCACGTCGGAAATGGCACCGCGGCTACCGTCCACCGCAGTCACCGAGGCACTCTATTCTCACTAATCATCGTCAACCTTGCCGTATGGACTCCATGTTGTGCCAGGTGCCGCCGCCGGTGTCCCTTGGTCGGCCTCCTCGCCCGTGGCCTACACTGACGCTGCCATCATGAGTGCACTGAGGAACTCTACGGTAACTCTATGTGTCAAGCGTAGCTGTTAACTCTTAATCACATTGCATGTATGCAATCAAACACCAGGAACTTTCATCAGCCCATCCATTGCACGCAACCAAACGCCACGCAAAAACTGCTCCCAAAATGCAGGCAGCCTGCATGCAGGCAACCAATCAACAACCAGATGTTGTTGTTTTTTTTGCTTGCATTTGCTCAAACTAGCGCAACTGGGACAACTATGCAAAGTGTCCGAAAAGATGGAGACAACCAAATGCGTCATAGGCAGCAACCATTCATCGCCCATATTCTTGATGCTTCGGATATACGGGATGGACCATGATTCGCACATTGTGCAACTGGACCATGACCCTAGTTTATGTGTTATTCCATAAGGGGATCATTTGGATCCATATGTTTCATGCTATGGTTAGATTTATCTTAATTCTTCTTTCATAGTTGCGGATGCTTGCGAGAGGGGGTAATAATAAGTGGGAGGCTTGTTCAAGTAAGAATAACACCCAAGCACCGGTCCACCCACATATCAAATTATCAAAGTAGCGAACACGAATCGAATAAACATGATGAAAGTAACTAGATGATAATTCCCATGTGTCTTCGAGAATGCTTTGCTTATTATAAGAGATCATTCCGGCTTTTCCTTTTATATAAAAAGGATTGGGCCACCTTGCTGCACCTTTGTTACTATTGCTACTTGTTACTTGTTATGAATTATCTTGCTATCAAACTATCTATTACCGTTATTTTTAGTACTTGTAGAGAATACCTTGTTGAAAACCGTTTATCATTTCCTTCAGCTCCTCGTTGGGTTCGACACTCTTACTTATCGAAAGGAGTACGATTGATCCCCTATACTTGTGGGTCATCAAGACTCTTTTCTGGTGTCGTTGCCGGGGAGTGAAGCGCGTTTGGTAAGTGGAATTTTGTAAGGAAACATTTATACTGAGTGCTGAAATTTACTGTTACTTGTTACTATAGAAAGTAATCCTTTGAGGTGTTTGTTCGTGGTATCTTCACCTCGACCGGAAGCATGCTGCTGCAGGTGAAGGCTCTGGACGGCGGTGACGAGATCTCGCTGGGTGGACGTGACTTGCTCCGGTGTGAAGACAACGGACGGCGGTGGCGCGGAGGGGACCGGGGATGGCGGCGCGAGCGGGGCCGCGGTGGAGACGTGGCTCGCCAGCGCGGTGGTCCCGGCGGCGGACGTCATCGGCGCGGTGAGGGGCGACGTCGTCGTCATCGGCGCGGTGGATCCGCTGGACAGCGTCGGTGGTGGTGGTGGCAGCGACATGATCTGAACTTGGTCTCTGATTACCAAATTGGTAGGACTAGGGTTCCTACCGGTTCGACTCCTTAGGTTATAAGGGCAGAACAACAGAGGTTGGGGGTGAGGGCGCGAGCTCCGGCGCGACGGCGCCGTCGCGAGGAAGGAGGAGGGAGGCGGCGGCTGATGAGAGACAGCTAGGGTTAGGGGTCCGGCTCCTCTGTGAGCCGGGCAATAATAATTCTGTTTATTACTTAATCTCCAAAAGGTGTTTTACAACTAATATTTATAACCTCCAAACAAATAGCCTAAGATAACTTGTGGGCCAAGCCCCTAACTACTGCCGGGTGGGCCTCCTCCGGTTATAAGCTAAACCGGTCATAACAACAGCTCTGGATGAAGCTTGAAACAACCATCTCTGTGGTGTCCTGCCTTCTTGCAGAACGAGCAGACGACAGTTGAAGGTGTGGCCTTGGAGGCACCTGGCCGCTGAGGAAAAGCCAAAACACTAGTGTGTAGAGTCTGCGCAGAAGTAGCCCCAAGAGAACGGAGACGAGTCTCCTTAGCGATCAAGCTAGCAAGTGCCTCTGTTAAGGTGGGAGGAGTCGTACGACCAAGCAATTGAGTGCGAATGTTCTCAAAGTCTGGCTTGAGACCCATCACAAACTGAAACATGAGAGTTTGATGGTCATACTTTTCCTTTGCTACACATGACTCACAACCAGAATTACCCTTTGGAACCATGGAACCAAGCTGCCCAGTGATGCGAGTGAAAGCTCCATAGTACTCTTCTATGGACATGTCTTCTGGCTGCCGAGTGTTGTGTAAATTCTGAAACAAGGAGAAATGAAGTGTGTTGTTGGGCTGAAGGTAGCGCTGCTCAAAGTACTTCCATATCTCTTTAGCTGAAATGTGATGCTCAAGACTCATTCTGAGTGAGGGTTCAACACCCAGAATTAAAACTCCCATCACACAATCATCGATCTTTTGCCAAGACTTCCTTGCTGCATCATCATTTGAACTAGGTGGATCATTTGTTAGATGAGAAACAAAACCAGCCATCCTCAAGACAGTCCGGGCAGAAAATGCTCATTCCCTATAGTTTGAACCATCAAGCTTGATATCTATGATCAAAGAACCAAATCCGAAATCATTTCTTGCCATAGTGGTGAGCGGCCAGCAGCTGGAAACACCCAATCTGATAGCAGCTGCAGGCAGCAACAAGAGAAGAGCAGCAGACGGCCACAAACAGGAGCTGGATCTCACTGGATAGAAGGTGGAGCTTGCTGTAAAGCAGGGAAGGCACCAAGAGCTCGCTGGAGATGACTGCCGGAGAGCAGAGGAAGTATTCTCACAGAGTAGCTGTGAGGACACACAGAGGAGCTGCTAGAGAGCAGCTCCTATAGGTTGATGACAAAGATGGGATGGGGCAGCGATGTGGATGTCTCCTCACCAGACAGATCCGCCTGAATCACCTCACCGGCGTCGATTTCATGGGTGGCGGCTGGAAGAGGGACTAGGGTTTGGTCCTAGTCTGATACCATGTTAGGAAACATGAGGAAGAGAGAATGACCGAGTAGTTTTCTGTATTGAGGAGGAGAGAGATATATACAAGGTTACATGGGCCTGGGCCTCACTCTAGACTATGGGCCTGGGCATGTACAAGACAAACACAACATATATACTTAACAACAATATCTGTAAGAATTACTAGTTATCTCTGATGCAGTTAAATGTAAATGGTATCTCATGTAGTGCATAACTTGCCCTGTTTTCTTTCGAAATTACAAGATCTTTGACTGTCAATGCATTAAGTGGAGTTTTACCGATGGAGCTGGGTAACCTCAAGAATCTCATTGCGCTGTAAGAGAATATATCTCTTGTTATTGTGGCAACTCAAATCCAACACAAAAATATTGTAACCATGTGGAGCTTGTCAATCTGTTGGTACATTTTATTTGTGATGGTGCTCAGAATCTTTTTGTTTCTGGAAGTTACCACGTGAAGTAAATAGAAAGTATAGGATCCATAAATCAAACATCTGATTACCAATTGTGTCGTATTTGCATTTTCTGAACCTCCATTTCCTTATGTTTCAGGGGCATTAGCGCAAATAAGTTCGTCGGTCCACTCCCCTAAGTAGTGGAAAACTTGACCAAACTTGAGCTACTGTTACGTCTCGGTTCTGCTTGCCTAATTTTCCTTGTAAGACCCATGTAATGAAACTCAGCATAACCATTTCTCTCTTTCAATTTCAGGTTTATCGATAGTTGTGGTTTAAGTGGAGAGCTACCATCTACCTTTTCCAAACTTAAGAACCTGACAGTCCTGTGAATTCTCTTATCATACTTCCTGATCTGTTATAAAGTCGTTAGGCACGATCGGTGTATTGACTTCGTTCTTATCTATCCAGATGGGCATCAGATAACGAGTTTACTGGGAAGATACCTGATTACATTGGAAGCTTATCAAATTTGCAGGATCTGTAAGATATCATATGAAGAATTTGTCGATGAAAATGATGAAATTGATGAAACTGAGCCAAGAAATGATTCATATATGTTTTCAATGTTCATGATGGGACTGAAGTTACCTATTTTTTCTAAAATAGATTTAGACCATCGTACTTCTTATTGTATCACATTTTAGAGCCCCCTTTCAAAAATTGTAAAGGATTTGATTCTTTTCTCTGCTAATTAGATGTATGTGTCAATGCAGGAGACTCCATGGAAATAACTTTGACGGACCCATTCCTGCTAGTTTTTCTAATCTTGTCAACTTGGCAAATTTGTATGTCCTTCCTGCTTTAGATTTGGTGACAGTTGTTGTGCACTTAGTGCAAAAATCAGGTTTGTTCTCCACTAACTTTTATATTGTGAAGGCGAATAGGTGATTTAACGGGAGAGGTGTCTTCATTGGCTTTTGTGGCTAACATGACATCGCTGAGTACTCTGTATGGTGACATAGTTTGTTATTTAACAACTTTTTATTAATTTGCACTTCACAACTTTGTATGTCTAAGCACATCTGCGAAAATCCTAAACCTTTTTATTCTCTTCCTACAGAGTCATGAGAAACTCCAGAATATCTGACAACCTTTCTTCAGTGGACTTCTCAAAATTTGTTAACCTCACTTATCTGTAAGCAATTTTGGACAAAAATTACGAGTTTAACATTGCTTCAGTAAAGTATGTTTGTGTTAAAAGCTATTTGTACGTTTTGGTCGAAGCAGGGACTTAAGTTTTAACAGCGTCACAGGCAAAGTTTCTCCAACCCTTCTGAACCTGAATTCTCTCATTTTCCTGTAAGGATATATGTATAGAATCTAGTGTTTTTGGCAGTCCTATTTAAATAAGTTGTTCATTTTCCCAAACTAAAGTTCATATGAATCAGGTTTCTTGGGAGCAATAACCTCTCTGGGAGCTTACCAGACATCATTAGCACTTCACTTACTACTATGTGAGCTGTTTTCTTCCTTCGTTTTAATTTGTTTTTTCTGCTTCATACTGATAGCATGTATGTCCGCTAATATGTCGAACTTGAAAGATTGGATGTGTCTTGGTATTCTTTTTTTCTTCCTCCTTTTGATCAACATGTGTGCCATCTGTCTTTGAAGTGACTTGTCATACAATATACTCTCAGGAAGATACCCTTCTTGGGTTAACATGAATAATTTACAAGTGTAGGTTTTTCTCTTCAAATTCCTATTTAGAAGGCAGACAAATCAATGCATGCCTGTTGTATTTTCAATCTGGACTGTGAAATCACAAACTTTCATGACCCCGTTTGTGACCTAACTGTTTGAATGGTATTTCTTTTAGGAATTTGGTGTGGAACAACTTTGTGATAGATAACTCGAACAACAGGTTTTTTTCCATTGCTTCATTTAGTTGCCTTGCATATATATGAAACATTTATATCCACCATGTGACTGAACGATCTATTTTGTTCCTAGTATTTTGCCTTCAGGACTTAATTGTCTTCAGCGAGATACTCCTTGTTTTATTGGTTCTCCACCTCGTGAGTTCATATCTCTTAATCCTTAGCAATACCTCCTCTGGGCATCACTATAATCTGTATCACTTTTTTAATGATCCTAATTTGTAGATTCCTCCTTTGCGATAGACTATGGTGGTTCGAGACCCATCAGAGCCTCAGACAACTCCATTTACGAACCTGATGATGCCAGTCTTCCAGTTGCATCATACTACGTTACGAACTCAACGAGATGGGGTGTTAGCAACACCGGGACATTCATGGACTCATCTAATGGGAGTTATATGATATACACTTCTCGCCGCTTTACCAACACACTTGATTCTGAACTATTTCCGACAGCCAGAATGTCACCCTCTTCATTGAGATACTACGGCATTGGGCTCAAGAATGGCATGTACAACGTTGTACTTCAATTCGCAGAGATCTTTTCCCAGATGACCAGACATGGAAAAGCGTGGGCAAGAGGGTTTTCAATATATATATCCAGGTGGCTTATTCTTGAACATATCAGCAAATGATAATATTTTGTAATGATTTCATTTTTTTATGCACTAAACCGATTCTAGAATATCCCATTTTTCTCTGTGGATTTTAATAACTTTCGCTTGCTTCCCTGGTGCAGGGAGATCTTAAAGAAACAGATTTCGATATAAAGAAACAAACAAATGGAAAATCTTATACTGTTGTTCAAAGACAGTACGCTTTTTTTTAGAAAAGGAGAATGACCCCCGGCCTCTGCATCTGGGTGATGCATAAGGCCACTTTATTAATTATTCTCACAAGACCTTACAAAGTCATACAACAGTAAGACTAAAGCCGTCGTCTAAGCAATAAACTGTCGCTATACCTATCCAGTTGATGAAGGGGCGCAGAGCCTGGGCCTAATACCAAACAGACAGCGCATCCAAGCCTAACATCTAAGACCTGAGACCCCAACCTAGCCCTTGCTGGTTCTGGGGCACACACTAGTCCGGCGTGCTCTCAGAGGCCGCTGCCAACTGCCACCGCTCCATCTTCAGAACTGTACTGATGCATCAACCTTGCTCGGTCTAGCTATTGTCGATGCCACCACGGCACCCAACGGCACCTCCTCCCTACGCGCAAACAGCTGAGCACGTCGCGGTCGCCACTGATACACGTCAGCGCCATGCTGCCAAGTACCACCAGCCGACACAGCTTGAAGTCCTTGGAAGATCTGTCGTGCGTAGCACCTGCCGACCAGGCATGACAAAGCGTAGCACCTGTCGGTCAGGCGTGACTTGACATCTCCACCGGAGCTCCGTGCAAGACGAAGCCGCTCCACCTCCTGCCTCTGACTTCCATCGCTGCTCCACAAACGATGCTCCCAAGAGAGAAACGACACCACAGTGCCACCATCGTCCGATCTGGAACACCAGATCCTAGGGTTTCCCTCGGAGCAGTACGAGTGGGTTGACAGTAGTTACACGACGATGCCTCCATCAAGGTCATGGCGAGAATGCCGCCATCGCCTGCCGTTGGCTCGGTTTTCACCGGCAACCATGTCTCCCCAACTCGCAGCCGGGACTAGATGATGGTTCTCGAGATCCGATCACCAAGCCTCTGGCTGGCCATCTCTGGAAGAAGATGACCACCACGTCCACCAGCATCACCACGCCGGGCACGCGTCGCCGCCGGCACCCCCATGGTGCCTAGAGGCCGACAATCCCCGACGAACACCACGCCTCGCCAGCCGCCATGGCCCAGGCCCAAGCACCACCAGATCCAGATCGGATCGGGGTCAAGGGCCCCAAGTCGCAGCCACTGTGGAGGCAGCACCACTGGACGGTGCCCTGCCCTCCACCCTACTGTAGGACCGAGTCATCGCCGGAGCTCCGCCGCGCCACGCTGCCAAGCCACCGCCGGAGGAACTCGCGCCGCCGCAAGGGGGGAGAGAGAGAGACGCGCCAGGGAGAGGCCCCGCCGCCGCCGGCACTGCCTGGGCTTTGCCCGGCTGTATCCCTCGGCGGCGGCGAGGGGGAGGGAGGGTGGAGGAGGGCCGGCGGAGGGAGCTAGGGTTCCCCCGAGTCGCCTCAGAGAGGGACGCGGGGGACGGCGGGAGTTAGACGGGGGGACGCCGACAGTACACTGTTGAAGTAACGAATAATTTCATTGATATTCATCTCTTTTGGGCTGGAAAGGGCACTTGTTGCATTCCTGACCAAGGGTTCTATGGGCCATCAATCTCAGCATTAAGTGTATCTTCTTATGGTAATGTTACTTGTGCTACTCACTAATCATTTAGTTACATAAATCATATTACAATAGTCCACTTTCTTTTACTCCTACTGTAGGTAGCAATGGTGAAGGGGATCCTGGTCCACAGGGAAACAGCACTACCAGTAGAACAGGTTTGATTGTTGGAGTTGTAATCTGTGTTGCAGTTTTAGGATTTCTAGCACTCGTCGGGGCCTTTGTTTGGGGGCAGAAAAGAAGGAGGTTAGAGGTGCAAATGGAAGGTAACAAAAAACACTAAAATTAGAGTGCTAATCATGGGGAGAAATTGACACGTGCTTCATTTTGCAGAGTTGTTCAGTATAGTTGGAAGGCCTAACGTCTTCAGTTACGGTGAAATAAAATCTGCTACGGACAATTTTAGTCCTGGTAACATTCTCGGAAGAGGGGGGATATGGACTTGTTTACAAGGTCAGTTACATTCCAACAAGATTAAGCTCTTCATTTCATTATGTATATTGTTTCTATTCACAATCTACTCCCTCCGGTTCTTTTTAGTCTGCATATAAATTATGTCCGAAGTCAAAGTATCTCTACTTTAACCAAAATTATATAAGAAGGTACTATCAACAATCACAATACTAAATCAACACTCTTAGATTCATTATGAAATGTAGTTTCATAGTATATATTTGATATTATAGATGTTGATATTTTTAAACATAAATTTGGTCAAACTTTGTAAAGTTTGACTTGGCACAAATCTAATATGCAGAGTAAAAAGGACCGGAGGGAGTACTAAACAAAATGTACTTGTCTCATGCTGAAATCATGGGTTGTATCTTTTGTGTACAGGGTAAGCTACCTGATGGGAGAATGGTGGCTGTAAAGCAGCTGTCTTTACATCTCATCAAGGGAAAAAGGAATTCATGACAGAAATTGCAACCATATCTGCGGTGCAGCACCGGAACCTTGTGAAGTTGCACGGATGTTGCATCGACAGTAAGACGCCACTTTTGGTCTATGAGTACCTGGAACAAGGGAGCCTCGATCAAGCAATATTTGGTATACCTTTGTTGTTCTCTGCCTCAACTTTCTTCTTCGGTTCCACGAAAAGTAAGTATCCTTCCAAGTGTCTAAAGCTTCTGAAAATGCAGGCAAGATAGACTTGAACCTAGACTGGAGAACGCGCTTCGAGATATGCGTAGGCATTGCAAGAGGTCTAGCGTACCTCCATGAGGAGTCCAGCATGCGTATAGTGCACAGGGACATCAAGGCCAGCAATGTCTTGCTCGATGCTGATCTTAATCCCAAGATCTCTGACTTCGGGCTGGCTATGGTGCTCCCCCCTGGCTGAACGCGAGGTGGAAAAACACATCGACGGCCAGGATGAACCAAAAACGGTTCATAACGAGGGGCACGGTCGTCTTTGTTGCCCCCGCGTATAGCCATCGAGGAGCCCTCGGAGGCCCGTACGGGCCCGGTTAGATCGTATGCCCGGCCATACGTATTTGTATATGGCGGCGTTTCGTGCACGCGTGGAGCCGCCCGCGCATGGGGCAGCACGTGTCACGGGTAGATTCCAAAACCGTCCCAGCATATAAATGTGGACGGCAACCACCTCCGGCCGCATCGCCCACCATTTCCCCCCGCCGCATCGTCTCCCTCTCCCCACTCCCTCTCCTCTCCAACCTCTTCGTCGCCCTCACCGCATCCTCTCCATCGCCATGGCAGACGCAGGAGGCGAGCGCCCCGATTGGGGCGCAGATCTAGTGGAGCAGGCGCGGCAGGTCGCTGCGGGCACCTTTGTGAGGGGACGTGCCGGCGTCCAGCGCGGTGCTCCCCCACTGCAGATCTGGAGAAGGCGGGAGCGGGCTGCAGCGGCGCAGTCCAGCCAGATGCGCCCGCTCTGGCGATCTCCGGCGAGGCGCAGAAGGTGGAGGCGGGCTCTGGCAAGGCGCAGAAGGTGGAGGCGGGCTCTGGCGAGGCGCGCGAGGTGGAGAAGGTGGAGAAGGTGGAGGCCGGCTCTGGCGAGGAGCAGGCGGAGCAGAAGGTATCACTTTAATGTGGTAGTTTTTAGATTGTAGGGTTTGTGGCCAGAAGGTTTTTTAGTTAGATTTGTTGGATGTAGGGTTTTCTCTGCATTAGGGTTTTTGTGTATTTGATTCGTGCAAGAATGGTGGACCTCATATGATTATTAAATTAGGTTAGAAGTAGCCGGATTGAGGGATGGGGTTTTTTCAGATGCTTATTAGATTAGTAGTGGAATTTTTGCAATTCTTTAGGTGTTTGGCTTGAGGATTAGACGATGTATTATTCAAATATATACTTCTCTATTGGTTTGGGTTGGTGCCTGCTTTAGTTCTTTGGCTTGATGATTAATTAAAAGGACGCTTAGTTCTAGGGATTATGCATGTCATAGTTGCAATTCTTAGATGCTTGATTGATGCATGTTGTCATAGTTGCAGTTCTTTGATGCTTGATTGATGCCTGTCAGGCAGAGGCTATGAGATGGGTTGTGCATGTCCTTGTGTTTTTGGAAAATGTCTACCTGAGGTGATTAGATGGTGCATTAGTTTGGTTGTAAATATAGTGAAGGATGTGCTCATGTAATGGGTGTTGTCATGTTAATCAAAAAGAGCTTCTCAAGGGCTGGATTTGTTTGTGTTGGATTGGGGCTTCTGAAGGAGAGGGGAAGGGGCAGTCTATGCTTATTTAGTTTGGGTTAGTAGTGGAATTTTGCCGTTGCTTCAGAGATATTTACAGCATTGAACATCCTCTCCAATGCCGTTGCTTCAGAGATAAAAGCACCTTGGGGTTTTTTCAGTGGTTAGTAGTGGAATTTTTGCTTGTTAGATTTTAATTAGTATGAGGTTGAATACCTTATTTAAGGGGGAATTTAAGGTCAGATAGACGTCATATGATTATTAGATCTGTAGTTCAATGCTGCAGACATATATGATTATTTGATTTGATCTGTGGTTCAATGATACTGGATGGAAACATATTTGATTTGGAATGCATTAATTTTGATGTGCCAATGAATTGATTTAGATGATACAAGATTCATCTATAGTATAATTTGTTGTTGTTTAGGTAAGTAATGAAATTTTAGATGTTTGTTGGAGATGTATGCATTTATAGTTGAAGTTGTACCTAATTAACTACTGCATTATGTTAATATGTGTAGGAGCTTTGCTGCATTATCCCAAAAACAGTAATTTGTGCATATTAAAATTTGTAGTTGGCTTCTGTAATTAGTAGCAATGGATGTAATTTTATATTTAGGGGGCTAAGAGATAACTCACTTTACAATTGCAGAAGGGTGGCCTCAAAAACAGTAACATGGCCTTGAAATATTGTCCTTGCCCAAAATTTTATAAACCAAATGTTGTAGGCAGGCCTATTGTCCAGCCTCATAAAATTAACCTGGCCAGAGATTTTCCTCTTGTGCAAATACTTATGATGAATTACAAAAATATGCAGCTAGGATGTCACCATTGTATAACTATGAAGTAAACATTCCAAGGCAGGATCCTAGCAACAAAATATACTATATGTTTCCATTAAGTAGTGTGGGGGGGATTCCCTCAAAAGAAAAGTGTTGGGTTAATCCAGGGAATGTCAAGAATCCAGCTTGGATTTTCATTAGCATTTATGAAGGAAAGCATTTGTCTGTTGATTGATTGCTTAGATTCTGTATTTATAAGGAAAGCATTTGGTCACTTGCAACATACCAATGTGGTTCACATTCACAATTTTGTCTGTAATGACATTCTTTGAACTGCAATTCAATTCATTGTAATTGATGTGCTTGTTTGACAATATAGCAGGAGGAGGAGGATCTTGTGGGCAACAAGAGGAAGTGGGACAAGACTGGGTTCTACCCATATGACTCTGATGAAGATGAGCCGTATGAGGTAAGGCCTAGTTGAAATGTTATTTGTGCATTGAGTTAGTATTACGTGTTTATAGTATTTGAATGCATAATGTATTAATGTCAGTCATTAATGTGTGCAGTATGAATCTGGAGATGATGTGGTCGAGGGGAACGTCGAGTCGTTTGAAGAGAAGGTGGTGTTGAAGATCAGGGCCCAAGGACCTGGTATGTACCACAACTGGAGGACGGAAAAGTACCGCTGCCCCTTCTGCAGCAAGCCCAAGCCCAGGTCTGGGTTATTGGAGCATCTGATGGAACATTGCCGGGCTACATCGATCTCCAGTGATGAGTACAAGATCAGGGCTGAGCATTCTGCCCTCCTGAAGGTCCTGAGAAACCCTAACCTCTAGTCCTACATCATGCTGATCATCAGAAGCTGGAAGCCGTACTCATCATCAGTATATTTGATGATGTTTTACTTTTGGAAAGCTGCATCTGGGTCTGAACTGGTTGGAAACTACCTCTATTAATGTAATGTAATGTATTGTGTGTCTGAACTGGATCTGTTGTGAACTGCCTGGTACCTGTGGTGGTAACCTAGAATGCTATCTATATATGTGTGGCCTTAACTTTATTGGTGGTGAATGCTTCCTTCATGTTTACTTGTTGTTTCGATGGTGCAATGATCACAAATGGCGCTTCAGTGTTGCTTCAGACATGCTGCAACACTTGTCTATGCTGTGGGCAAGTGCAACATGCTGTGCGCATGTGCCAATTATACCAAATATTGAATCTGGCAATGTTCCAAATTGGCTGTCATGAATTATAGTACATGGGGTTTCGTAAAGTTACTGATAATTGTTCATCCTCACACATTCCATCAATGCATAATTTGAATAAGCAAAAAGATCAAATGTTCCATCATTTGAACCAATGTTGCAATAACAGAGCAAATATTCCATCATCAAAGTGTGAAGGAATTAAATGTAAATATAGAAGACTAATGTAATACTAGTTAAAAATAATGTGTGCAAGAAAAGGAAGTTGAAATAAGATCTACTTTATTTTTTAATAAAGTTATATTACCCTACTTATTAGAATTTTGAAAATGTCACTTATTTATAAGAAAAGAAAATATAAATATTCAAAAAGATGTGTTTGATAAAAATACCTTTTGAATTTTTGGTATGTTATTATTTGAGGGGTCATGTAATTTTTATGTTATTTTTGAGTGCTCAGGTAATTTTTATGTAAACTGAAGGAAAAGGGAAAAAATAAACAAAAGGAAAAGCATGGGCCAGCCTAGCCATCTTGGAAACCTAACTTTATAAATAAAAAAATCAAAAAAATAAGAGGGCATTAAAAAATAAACAAATATAAGAGGGCATTAAACAAATAAACAAATATAAGAGGGCATTATAAATTAAAAAAATTAAAAAAATAGAAAGAAAATATAAGAGGGCATTATAAATTTCAAAGAAAATATAAGAGGGCATTATAAACAAATATAAGAGGGCATTAGAAATTTCAAAGAAATTTTGGAAAAAGAATATTTTACAATGCCCCCCTGAGGTATAGACCTATGTTTTGACCAGCCAGTCTAGAGGGCATTACAAATTAATAAAAAAAATCAAAAAAATATAAAACCTTGGAAATCTAGCTTTGTTTGTGCAAGATATCATGTGTGCCAAAATTGAGGTGATTTGGAGGTGGTCGAGAAAATGACCGCATTCCGGAGGGGGCATTTGGCCTAACTTAAGCCAGTTTTTTAACAAATGTGATTTTTTCCCACCACCTCCAAATCACCCTAACTTTCTTGAACATGGTGACCCACATGTGTCAATCATGCCTATGAAAGAAAATTTGGAAAAAGAATATTTTACAATGCCCCCCTAAGGTATAGATCGATGTTTTGACCAGTCAGTCTAGAGGGCATTATAAATTAATAAAAAATTCAAAAAAAAATATGAAACCTTGGAAACCTACCTTTGTTTGTGCAAGCGATCATGTGTGCCAAAGTTGAGGTGATTTGGAGGTGGTCGAAAAAATGACCGCATTCCGGAGGGGCCATTTGGTCTAACTTAAGCCAGTTTTTGAACAAATGTGATTTTTCCCACCACCTCCAAATCACCCAAACTTTCTTGAACATGGTGACCCACATGTGCCAATGATGCCTACGAATTCGTGCACACCTTGCCTGGGGGGCCACATTGGCCATGCTCACATGCTCCCAAAAGTTGGGGTCATCTCATGCATGCCCCCACATGCACCATGTACAAGCTGGACCATTCGGGTCTGCCGGAGGGCAAGTTTGAAAGAGGTTTTCCTTGTCGGACCCACCAAATGATCCCAAACTTTTTGCACACCCTACCATGACCATGGCATGCATGTGGGAGGAGAATTCATACACCACGGCCTCAATTTTGTTGAAATCCCATTAATATCCATGTGTATTACATGTAAGTGAGCATGTGTAAATTTATTAGATGACTTGAAGGTCAAAACATTAACTTATCATATATGCAAAAAATGTGTATTCAATGCAAGTGAGCATGTGTATAATTTAGTGTGTGTTTTGAAGATCAATACACATGGCAATATGCCAAAAAAAGTGTCCACCTACCAGAGCAGGAGAATTCATACTCCACAGCCTGCATACGACTAGGAACCCTGCCGTGCATGGGCCAGGATGCAGGCCCGTGGTGCAGAATATCTCTGCTGCTAGTAGGCCCCACGGGGCAGAGGGGACGAGAGTTAGGCAATGTACTGCCTGCAATTGATAGGAGCTTGGGAGGGGAGTCGCAGCCGGGTATATAAACCGGTGCGGCGCTCTCTCGCTTGGCGAGGTGGGACTAAACTCCCACCACCCAACGGTTGTGCGCTGCGATGTGCCCTGCGCGGCTCCGCCTTGGGCCCAATTCGGGCGGGCTGGCCCAGGGCAGCCTTACCCGCGCGCTGATCTGTTTGATATTCTCTTTGTTTTTCACTTCTTAACTCCAAAATTTCTTTTCTTGTTTATATTTCTAATATTTAAAATCAAATCTCTTTTTTCTATATTATTTCTAACAGTGTTTACTAAAATTAAAAAATTATGCCAAATTCTGTTGTGTTTTATTTCATTTGTTCGTTCTCTTTTGTATATTGATAATATTTACGAAATATAAACTAAAATGGTGTGTTTTATTTCAATTCTTCATTCTAATATTTCTTATCTTTATTATTTTTGAAATATTTTTAGTTTGTAAGATAAAATGTTCTGTTTTATTTCACTTCTTCATTCTAATATTTGTTCTCTTCTTTATATTTGAAATATTTTGAAAATGTAAGATAATATGTTATCTTTTATTTCACTTCTTCATTCTAATAGATCTTATCTTTTTTATATTTGAATTATTTTTTAAATGTAAGATAATATGTTGTCTTTTATTGCACTTATTCATTCAAATTTTTCTTCTGTTTTCTATATTCTCCTCTTTTCTTTGTTCTGACAGTTATAAATTTAAATAATGTATGATATAATGTTGTCTTTTATTTCACTTTTCATGGTTGTCTTTCCTAATTATAAATTTTCTTTTCTGTTTCATACTTGAAATATTATTAAATCAAATATAGTTGGGACAATCGCATGTATGCCTCCACTTGCACCATGTACTACAAGCAGGTTTTTCTTCTCGGTCTCACCAATTGATACCAAACTTTTATGCACACCCTACGATGAGCATAGCAAGCATGCCTGGCAACTACCGTTCATTTCCGACACTCTATGCATTTTGTAGGCGTTTTGCGGTGATAAAACCCTAGAACAGTGCCCTGACGTGACACAACGTGCGTATTGTGTCTGAATTCATGCACACCTTGCCTGGGGGCCACATTGGCCATGCCCTCGTGCTCCCAAAAAGTTGGGGTCATCTCATGCATGCCTCCACATGAACCATGTACAAGCCGGACCATTCGGGTCTGCCGGAGGGCAAGTTTGAAAGTGGTTTTCCTTGCCGGTCCCACCAAATGATCCCAAACTTTTTGCACACCCTACCATGACCATGGCATGCATGTGGGAGGAGAATTCATACACCACGGCCTCATTTTTTTTGAAATCCCATTAATATCCATGTGTATTACATGTAAGTGAGCATGTGTAAAATTTATTAGATGATTTGAAGGTGAAAACATTAACTTGTCATATATGCAAAAAAATGTGTATTGAATGCAAGTGAGCATGTGTATAATTTAGTGTGTGATTTGAAGATCAAAACACATGGCAAAATGCCAAAAAATGTGCCCACCTACCAGAGCAGGGGAATTCATACACCCCGGCCTGCATACGACTAGGAACCCAGCCGTTCATGGGCCAGGATGCAGGCCCGTGGTGCAGAATTTCTGCTGCTAGTAGGCCCCACGGGGCAGAGGGGACGAGAGTTAGGCAATGTACTGCCTGCATATGATAGGAGCTTGGGAGGGGAGTCGCAGCCGGGTATATAAACCGGTGCGGCGCTCTCTCGCTTGGCGAGGTGGGACTAAACTCCCACCACCCCACGGCTGTGCGCTGCGCTGTGCCCTGCACGGCTCTGCCTTGGGCCCAATTGGGGCGGGCTGGCCCAGGGCAGCCTTACCCGCGCACTGATCTGTTTTATATTTTCTTTGTTTTTCACTTCTTAACTCCAAAATTTCTTTTCTTGTTTATATTTCTAATATTTAAAATCAAATCTATTTTTTCTATATTATTTCTAACAGTGTTTACTAAAATTAAAAAAATATGCCAAATTCTGTTGTGTTTTATTTCATTTGTTCGTTCTCTTTTGTATATTGATAATATTTACGAAATATAAACTAAAATGGTGTGTTTTATTTCAATTCTTCATTCTAATATTTCTTATCTTTATTATTTTTGAAATATTTTTAGTTTGTAAGATAAAATGTTCTGTTTTATTTCACTTCTTCATTCTAATATTTGTTCTCTTCTTTATATTTGAAATATTTCCAAAATGTAAGATAATATGTTATCTTCTATTGCACTTCTTCATTCTGATAGATCTTATCTTTTTTACATTTGAATTATTTTTTAAATGTAAGATAATATGTTGTCCTTCCTAATTATAAATTTTATTTTCTGTTTGATACTTGAAATATTATTAAATCAAATCTAGTTGGGACAATCGCATGCATGCCTCCACATGCACCATGTACTAGAAGCAGGTTTATCTTCTCGGTCTCACCAATTGAGACCAAACTGTATGCACACCCTAGGATGACCATGGCAAGCATGCATGGCGAGTATCGTTCATTTCCGTCACTCGATGCATTTTCTAGGGTTTTTCCGGCGACAAAACCCTACAACACTGCCCCCACGTGACGCAACGTGCGTTTTGTGTCCGAATTCGTGCACACCTTGCCTGGGGGACCACATTGGCCAAGCCCACATGGTCCCAAAAGTTGGGGTCATCTCATGCATGCTTCCACATGCACCATGTACAAGCAGGACCATTCGGGTCTGCCGGAGGGCAGGTCTGAAAGTGGTTTTCCTTGACGGTCCCACCAAATGATCCCAAACTTTATGCATACCCTAGGATGACCATGGCATGCATGCATGACAAGTATCGTTCATTTCCGACACTCGATGCATTTTCTAGGGTTTTTCCGGCGACAAAACCCTACAACACTGCCCCCACGTGACGCAACGTGCGTTTTGTGTCCGAATTCGTGCACACCTTGCCTGGGGGACCACATTGGCCAAGCCCACATGGTCCCAAAAGTTGGGGTCATCTCATGCATGCTTCCACATGCACCATGTACAAGCAGGACCATTCGGGTCTGCCGGAGGGCAGGTCTGAAAGTGGTTTTCCTTGACGGTCCCACCAAATGATCCCAAACTTTATGCATACCCTAGGATGACCATGGCATGCATGCATGACAAGTATCGTTCATTTCCGACACTCGATGCATTTTCTAGGGTTTTTCCGGCGACAAAACCCTACAACACTGCCCCCACGTGACGCAACGTGCGTTTTGTGTCCGAATTTGTGCACACCTTCCCTGGGGGACCACATTGGCCATGCCCACATGGTCCCAAAAGTTGGGGTCATCTCATGCATGCCTCCACATGCACCATGTACAAGCAGGACCATTCGGGTCTGCCGGAGGGCAGGTCTGAAAGTGGTTTTCCTTGCCGGTCCCACCAATTAGGAAGTCATAAATAGGACAACATTTAATCATACATATTTGAAATGAAATTGAAAACAATGAGAAGAAGTGATATGGAATTATGAAACATGAACAAAAAAATAGGAATAAGAAGGAGAAAACATAAAATAACAGGAAAACCAAATTAAAAGGGAAAGAGGAACAATACATTTGAATGTATAATATTGTAGAAATGATAGAGATACTATAAATATTGTTGAACATATACAAGTATACAATAACTAATAGGTGTCACAAAGAGTTTTTTTAGGGAAGAACCAATGATATTTATTTTGAGGGAAGAAACAATGCAGGTAGGTGGGCCGGCCCAGACCGCAAATAACTGTCGGATCCATATTGTTGGGGCCCACAACGCTGCGCTTTCCATGCACGTCGATCACACGCACGTCGATCACGGGAGTAGTTGCCGTTCTGTTACACAATTCTGGGATCGTGCTAATCCATATGTTCCTAATCCCTACGATTGAGGAGCACGTTCAGCCTCGCTTCAACGGAGGAAAATATAGATCGCGAGATTGGCCACAGGGAAGTTACGACGACCTAGGAGTCGACCTCGTATATAATCTCCTCCTCCTCGCACATGTCGTCGACTAGATCGCCTCCTGCCGGCGAGTCGTCGACAGCTCCGTCCGCCGCATCCCACACGCCACAAAAACCCCGAGAAGATCAAGGTCGTCCGCACGTGCAGGCCGACCTCGACGAACTACGTCGACAACGCATCGCCGACTTCTTTCATCTTCGTCGACCGATCAAGTAAATTGTCCTCCTTACCTCGCGCCTTCATAGCAAGCTACTTCCTCCGTCTCGTTGCTTTGATGGACTTAGGTTTACCACATATTTTCAACTAGTATCAACTCGACTAGATGCGTTCTGACCAGATGGCGTAGATGAAAACAATCTTTGGTTCTTTCATAGCATGGTAGAATAAGATGTTGTTTCTCGAGAAGCATGATGCAATAGATTTTTTGTCACATGATCCAATTATATTTTTGTCACACGATCCAATTATATTGTTGTGCACATAGAACATTAAAGAGTTATTAGCATTAGATGTTGATGAACCTCAAATAGGTACCATTGCTATAGACTCTAGTTATTTACAGCTGATCAATTTGTCACCCTGTTAATAAGACAACCAGACGAATTAGTAACAGTTTACCATATTAAATTTATTGATTATATAATTTATCTGATACTCAAAGAACTTGATCAGATGCAAGTAAATTCAATTACCAATTGTAGTTATTTTTTTATTGCCTCATGTCAGCACACACTTGGCTGCATGTTGCAGTATACATGGTGCTAGTTTTGTATTTGCATTAGTGTTATTTTGCATTAGTGTTAGCTACTGCCAGAAAGTTTTATATTTTTGCATGTCTATTGTTATTTTTGCTTTAGTGTTCGCTAATGTCACGAAGTTATATATTTTCTTTCAACAGGATGGACGAGCTGAATGGAGAAATAGTATGCGCCGTTGAGAAATGGTGCAAGCTTGTTGCAGCTCTATCGAGCGGTCAACGCGCTAGAGTGGCTGATACAACATTGCGCAGCATGCTGCAGATACCATCTATTAAGATGCGTACCCTACTGATTAGGTATATGATTGAGAATTTTCAGGCCAGCACGGCCAGATTCATTATACAAGAGCAGGTTGGGGAGGTGACTCTCGGTGCGGTCGACGTCGAGTGCATCTTTAACCTCGAGAACCAAGGACTGTCCGCTTCGGACATTCTGACTGAAGAAGGCGAGGACATCAAGGAGCGGGTGCCGCCACAATTTCTCAGTAAGACATCAGAAAACATAGTGATAGATAATCTCATTGAGGACATAATTAAAAGTAAAGCCACCGACGACGATTTCCTTCGGAAAGTAGTCCTTGTCCTGTTAGGAACAATTATTGCTCCCATGTCGAGCAAGATTGTGCCAAAGCAGTACTACGCTTTGGTCGATGATGTGAAACGTATTTCAAAGATTAACTGGAATGCCTTCACCATGCGTGTTCTCCTTGATTGCCTTCGCATAGTGAAGAAAGGCAAACACCTCCGCCAATGGCCGAAAGGCAATTTGGCTCTCTTGCAGGTACACATATGAGACCTGTTGCATAATGTCAATTATCATATCATTGCAATTTTATGTGATGTATTGTACTAACTCTAAATCCTTATATTTTTTGTAGTACTTGTACTGGGAGAAGGTGCAACCGGTCGAAGGCGAATGCGCCTATAATCCCAACTTGTCCATACAACCTCTTATGAGGAACTGGACCGAAGGTGCAGCCACTAGGAGAGATCGGTTCGACTATGACAATGGGCGCGGCCGTGGTAACGTCAGGGTAAGTCATTGTGTTCCGTCTTTCTTAAATGTTTTGTAACTTAATAATATTTATTTTTTATTCATCACATGTACTTCAATATCGCATGCAGATCGAAAATAATATCACCCAGGAGTATAGGGCTCAGGAGCCCAACATCCCAAATAATGCGCCTACCATGAAGCCAAAAACCAAGCCTGCAAATGGAAACGCAAAGAAGTCGACGACAGCCCCAATGTCGGAAGATTTGATGGAGCTTCTAATGAAGCGGTGCATGGACTTCATACACACCCAGATGAGGCAAATCCCTGATCAAGTTGCTGAGGTGTCACACCCAAACTTTATAGTTTACAGTATGTTTGCTGTTTTAAACCATGCTAGAATTACTAAATTTATATTTCTATTGCAGAGGTTGTTGGAGAAGTTGAACAAATCAGGTGTCATGTACAAGCCGGCTGCTGCCGTGCCATCCGCGGACAATGATGTGGATGAAGAACTGGATTCGTTCGAGAACGGTCCATATGAAAAGAAGGAATTCGTGTACAAGGATGACATAGAATCACACGGAGAGCCTGTCATTGACATGACGCAGCCTGATGAAGTGGTTCCCAACCATAAAACCGTACCTGAGGTATTATGTATATATATTTCTGTCTATAATTTTCTCCTTTAATTTATTTACGTGCTGAAATGTTCACACGATTTTGTTTGCCAAACAGAAAACCCCACCGAAGATGAATGGACACAAGGAAGCTTCACCTATTAGGCGTAATGATGAATGTGGCGCTACACCCGAAAACCCTTGGGTCGTTGGTACTTCTAGTCCATCTTCTGTCAGCAAGTTCATGGCTAAGGCGAATGGAAAAAAGGGTGCAACAATCGATAAGGATGAGGAAGTTATGTCCGGTAAGCGCAAGAGGACCGTTCCTAAGAAATTTGAATCCCCCTACGCACTTGACAAGCCCAGCAGGCGTCCCAACCGTGGTCAGAAACCCTCCGGTACTTCTACTGCTACTAGAGGTATCGTAACTAACTTTCTTATTTTGTTATATGCTACGAATGCATATGATCACCATTGTTGACGTTCATATTATTTCATGCAGCTCTGTTTTCTGAAAATCATGAGCCGGAGGTTGTGGCAGATGAGTTGACGCCGGAAATAATTGATGCAGCTGTTTCATTTGTCGAGTTAGCTGCTAGCACCGAGAAAAATAAGGGGAAGAAAGTTTACTACAGTGAAGGGCGTGGCATATCTCTGACTTCCGAAAGGATTCGACCGGTACTAACTCACAGATGGCTGTCGGACGATGTAAGTACTACTTGCATGTCCTGTTATTAAAATTCTCAATAATCTATGTCTCAACTTTCAACATGTAATGCCCTGATATTCTATGAAGGTAATTGATGCTTATATGGGACATTTGGAGCTGCGCGTTGGTCATGATCGTTACCTCTGTCCAGCGTGGAGGTCCAAATTCCTTGTAGATCGTGCTATCGCACGAGACGATCCATTGCCGTCGAGCTGCAACATGGATAGTGCTCTGTCCAAAGCTGGAGCAGTTAATAGAGTCACGAAAGAGTATACTGTGCGTGATAAGGTACGTTATGTTTGTAATTCTTCACTACAGGACATTTCATCAAGTATTTCGTTTGATCCACAATGGTTTTTTGCACTGTAGACGTATATCGCGTTGAATATCGACAATGCCCACTGGATGACCGTGGTCATGCACTTGATCAAGCAAGAATTCCAAGTTCTCGATTCGCTCTATCCTCTGGACCTGACAGAAAAGACTGTGAAAGCACTGGTAATATAACCAACATTTGTACCATTGGTCTTACATGTTGTTTATGATTATTCTTTAACACTATCCTCTTTATAGCGAATGGCTATAGCACACGATATGCACCTAGCAAATCTTATTACACCAGGGAAATATCCGGACGTAAGTAAGTGGCCTATCAAGGAGTATGACATGCCCCAGCAAGAGGATGGGTGAGTTAATAGGACATCATGCACATTCAAACAACAACACACATGTTCGTATTGCCCACCGCTAATGTTTGCATATGTACCAGGAACTCTTGTGGCCTTTTTGTCACAGAATGTCTAGAACATTGGGACGGGGACCGAATGACCCGCGATTTTTCACAGGTATGCTGTTATTTACGTTTGTAGACTAGCATGGTCGTGTAGCAACTTCGGTTCATGTAACCTTTATGTCATTTTTTGCAGGCCACCGTTGACGCAAGGAGAAGACGTTTCGTCGCGGAGTTGATTATGTCACCTTCGAACACGATGGAGTGTGTGAAGAACAAAATTCGCGAAATCGCAAGGAAAAGGCGCGCCTGAAGAATTCATGCGGCATGCAAGATTGAAGTTTTAGTGGTTTGGATTTAGTCCGGTCGAAGGTTTCGACGGCATGATTATCTTAGGGGTTCTATCATTTTTATGTAATAAATAGGGCATCTCGAATATTGTGACACATACATGTGTATGTGTCTGTCAGACAATTCGCTCGTATCAGACAATTCGGTCATACAATTCGCTCGGAGAAGACAATTTGGTCGTACCAATAAAGTTTTGGCTTCACTTATCAATTGTTCTTGCTTAATATTTTTCTCGTTCTCCAATTTTTATAATTGTATTTTTCACGGCTTCACTTATCAAGTGTTCTTGCTTAATATTTTTCTCGTTCTCCAATTTTTTATAATAGTCTATTTTTCTCTTCAACTGCTCTCGTAAGTTTCATATTAAAATTTTCACAATCTTTACTTTTTTTAAAACTCTACCAAGCTTAGCCTTCTGCCTTAGCTATCTGCATGTCATCATCTTGCATAATCTCCTGGTAATTCCCCCTCATCACATGATTATGAAAAGTAGTCATGGTAGATAAGTAAATATATCGAGCCAAAATGTAATATTACACTGATCAAAATTAGTCATGTCAGCTCGTTGGCTCTATCGCGTGTTATCAGGCATCATGTTTTTCTATTTTGTTTTACAAACCCGTCGTTTTTTTATTATATGTATAATTAACTTTTTCTGTACTCACCATGATGCCAGGCACGGCCCATCTAACCACGTGAGGGGCCCCACAGGCGGGCTATCGTGCCGGCAGCGCTACACCAGCCCATTTTGCCAGGTTCACATCGATCTTTCCCCTTTTCTCGTTTCCCTTTCCAAATCCCTAGCCCTCTCTCTCCATTTGCGCCTCCAAATCTCGACGGCGAAAGCATGACAGCGAGCTGGGCGTCGGGCGGCGGCGGCGAGAAGAGCGGTGGCGACCGCAAGTTAGGTCGAACCCTGGGTCCTGCAAGCAGGTGGGGCGGATTCAGTGGCACAGGAGGCAGCGGCGGCGGATCGAGTGGAACAGGGGACGGGGGTTTCGTGGGCGGCGGCGGGCCGGGAGAACCCACGGCTAGGGTTTCTTCAGTGCTACACTTTGGTGGCAAAAAGGTAAGTTCTTTACCGTTGTTCTTTACATCCCAGCATTATCGCCCACAATTCATCACCTGTGGCCATGACAAGCTCCATCTATGTGGTCATCAGGAAACTCCTGGTGGCCGTGTCTGCATAGATGCAGACAATTTTGGCAGCGCACTCGGGGGATGTGTGTTTGAGGTTAGTCTACTGAGCATGATCTTCAAACTAGTACTGCTATTGCGGTCAAGCTGCAAAAAAGTTCAGTGTTTAACGCTTGCAGTGACAAGTTCAGTTATAAAATGACTTGAATTGCTCATGATTTATTTAGGATGATATCACTTCTGAGTATGTTGAATGGGTTGATGGGGAGTGGGATAGCAAAGCAAAGTCAGTCATTAAGTATCTTGCCATGAAGAACAAGAAACTGGAGACTAAGATTACAGAATATGAAGCTGAAATTAAAAGGAATGAGAAAGAAAAGAGGGCAATGGTTAAGATGCACAAGGAAATATTGCTCTATAGGGATAGGATTTTAGGATTTGGAGGTCTTCTGTATCTTGGCCTGCTTGCCATTATGATTGCTGTCATAGTTAGCAAGTAGATTGTTCATAAAGTTATTGACATCATTGTAATTGACATGATGAAATGCTGCTGAATTATTTGCTATTCAGTTTATGGGCAAAGTGTAACAGAGATTGCAGCATAAATAACATGGGGCCATCATGATTGGTAGACAATGCACTTTTGGCATGTTCTATATTTGGCAGACAATGCACTTTTGGCATGTTCTATATTTGGCAGACAATGCACTTTTGGCATGTTCTATATTTGGTATGTGATGCACATGGGCACATCACCTAGCAACACTACTGATTTATGCAGCAGCCCAGTTCATTGTCTTGTTGCAACATAGGAGCAACATCTAGCAGCTTCCTCCTCCTTTGATGCAACACTGAAGCAAAGCAACAGTACATATTCAATATTCAGAAATTTAACTGAACTTGACACTTAGGGTGAGCAGTAGATATTCAGTTCTTCAGCCACAAAGAACCCGATCAAACCGTACCGATTGCATAACTTATATGCTTACATATAAAAGCATACCTAACCAACATCAAACCCAAAATAATGTTAACTTATATGCTGAAACATATAACAGCATACCTAACTTAAGATAACCAGCAGCTTCCTCCTCCTTCAGCAACTGTGCCCATCTTCACTTCTTCAGAAATTTGAGGCGGCGTGAGCGGCGCACCACACACGGAGAAGCCTTCTTCTTGACCGCCGTTCTGTTCGACAGCTGCGCCACCTGATCCTGAGCCACCTCCTCTTCTTCCACCTTCACTATGTCAGGGAGGAGGGGAAGGAGCTCGACGTCGATGGGCATTGTCTTGCCACCCTCGACGGCGACCGGCGCTACCATCTGCACAGCGTCCTCCTCGCCCTCCTCATGGTCATCAGGGATGACCAGTACCTCCTCCACGTCGTCCTCCACGACGTCAGAGCCCAACGGCAGCACTGGCTTCGGCACGTGGCGGACCTGGTAGTCCGGGCTGACGGGCGCAGGGAGAGCGAGCTCGACGTCGACGCGCTCCGCCCTCGACGCGACGCGTGCTGAATCTGGCCGCAGCGTCATGGTGGTGGAGCGGTACATCCACCACCTTGCGCGCTGAACAGGGGAGTCGCTCAGCGTGGCCTCTCGCATTGCCCACACGAGGAGGACAGCCGGCGGGACGCCGCGGCCGTAGGGGAAGGCGCGCTTCCTCTCGGCGTCGGTGAGGACTTTGACGAGGCCACGCGCGTGGTTGACCAACATCTCCGTGCTGGGGAACCAGCCGCACACCTCCGTCAACTGCGCGCGCCACCCCTCGTCATCGCCGGCGAGGTCCATCATCGCTCTCTGCCAGCCGAGGCTTCTCTCCATGGAGGCGGCTGCAGCGGTCGCCGGCGAGGGTTTTCTCGATCTACTGTAGGTGGGGATAAGAGGGGAGTTCGAACCGGCGCCCGTGGGAGGTGGGTGAGTGTGTGGTGGGGAGGAGAGTGGTACAGTTACTTATTTAATGGCATTTAGGACGTGGGTAGGGGAAATGTACAATATTCTTTCTACCTCCCGCCCCGGTCATAACACAGTAAAGAATTTTTTTGATTTTTGTTTAGAGGGAAACATCTTACTTTATTTAAACAAAGACTGGGATCTCGTCTGCTAATACACTAAGGATACAATCAGGGGGCGAAAGCCTCCAAACCAAAGAAACACAATCGCCTACAGCTACCTTAGCCAAAGTATGAGCCGGCCGATTAACACAGTAAATAATTGAAGCAAGTGTTCTACTCTTGTTCCTTCTCCACTTTTCTGCACATGATAAAAGACAAGCTAAGTTAATGAATGATACAAAATTTAATAATCCACAATGCATACAAACACTTACTTCTGATTTAGTTTGCATTTCTTGCTACGTCTAGTGTGTCCTACCAATTTGCAAGCGCCGCACCGGGTTTTCAACTCATCAAAAGAGAGTGGTCTACCATTTTTCGAGACAGGGCGGCTCTCATCTACCTTTGTTGCACCTTTGCTTGACACTTTCATAGGATCTTTAACCTCAATCATGTTGCCTTCACCATCGTCCACATATTCAACTGCACACTTACTGATGTCATTTGTTTGCTTCAACAAATTTTCCTGTAGCAGATCATACTCATGACTCTTAGCTATCACAGCCTTCAAACTCTCCTGTAACTGATCCCACAAAGCAGGGTGTTTGCATGCCGCATGCATAGCTTCAGACGCTAACACACTGACCTGGCTATATTTCATTCTTTCCCCGGCCCCAGTCCAACCAAATCCCAACAGATCGCTTGTGCGCCTCGCGGGCAGTCCCAACCTTGCTTCTTTCGTGAACCGAACAAGAACTAAACACTTTGGTATTTCAGATATGTTCAAGTGCTTCAGTACATGGAATATGTGCTTGCAAGGTAGACCCTTTCGAATCATTCTTCTGCAGCTGCACCTTATAGTTTCTGCGGAATTTACTGGTGTATACTCCACCCAAAAACGGCGCTTCCGGTTATTCTTCCAGGCCACGATGTACTGCTGTGATCCGTCTCCCAGCTTAATTTCTACAATCTCCATGCCGTCAATTTTTCTAAGATCATCTTGCAACATATAGAAGTTTGCTGGAGTGAAGACGTGAGAAGCAGCTATCTCAAGTTCCCTCGAGCTAGTAACTGGCACCGGTAAACTCTGTGAGGCCGTGCAGTCATCTCGCGCCTCGTTTTCACGGATACGCACAACGGCGTTCTCATAGTGCAAAATCATATCCACCAGGGTCATTTCACCGTCTAGGTGGAGGTGAAGGCATGAGTTCAGGCTTTCACTCCGCTGGTTGCTTTTCATGCCAAGCCAAAACCCCTCTGTTAGATAAGCCGCGGCCCACAGTCTCCTCTTCTTATACATCCGCCTCAACCATGTTACAGTTTTTTCCGACTGCCATCTTTTGGAAAATGCGTGCCATCTCTCCTCAAACGTGGCCGTGGACGTGCTGTAGTACAGAAGAGTTCGGAACTCCTTCAAGGACTTGTGACTGAGGTGAATCTTCATATTTTTCTCTATGTGCCACGTACATATACGGTGCCACACGTCTGGCAAGACTTCGCGAATTGCCTTGATCATCGCAGCGTCGGCGTCTGTGATAACACTCTTAGGCATCTTTTGACACATGGACCTCAAAAAAGTCTGCAGAAGCCACACGTATGTCTCCTCGGTCTCGTCCGAAACTATGGCACAACCAAAAACAGTGGTCTTCCGGTGATTGTTAAGACCAACAAAAGGTATGAATGGCATACCATAGCGGTTCATCTTGTACGTGCTGTCAAATACAAGCACGTCGCCGAAGTCCTCATAGTCATGACGAGACTGGGAGTCGCACCAGAACATCCTATTCAAATGTCCTTCCTTATCTAGCTTGTACTCGAAAAAGAAGCTAGGATCCCTCTGTTTCCTACTGGCCATGATGCCTATGGCTGTGGCAGCATCACCTTTTGAAAGCAGCTTCCTCTTCTCCTTGGCGCAAAGGTTGTATATTTCACGCCTGGTAAAACCAACACCGCCGTACCATACATGTTTGCTGATGAAGCAATCCATCATGTCGTGAATTCTAATCCCTGCAGCTCCCATGGACATTATCTCATGCTTCTGGTACTCTTTGATTTTTCTGTGGGACCAAAGAAAAGGTACCTCGTCCGGTCCTGCCAACATATGGCTATGCTTGTCCTCAAAACTTTCAACATACCAAACCCCACGCTTTTGGTCAAGCTTGACGGTCAGGTGCGCTTCGCAAAAGCAGCGTGTCTCGGCTCTGAGCCTACGGCTGTGTCCTTCCTCGGTTAGCAACTTGCTGTCACGTTTCCCTTGTCTCGAACAAACAAACCGCCTATAACGCATATGACGTGACTCCGTTTTGCTATACCTGACCTTATTCTTTCTAATGCTGAAACCATTATCTCTAGCATAGCTGTTGTAGAAATCATACGCAGCATCGTGAGACGTAAAGGTCATTTCCATTATCTGCATGAACATATCCCTCTTATCATCTGCACTGGCAGTATCTTGGACATTCTTTGCCCCATCATCTTGTGTCACCTACACAATCAAACCACAGCCATGAAAACAGTTTTCTATGGTTTAACATTACTTACTTCCATAGAACATTGATTACACACATACCTCACTCATGATGACCGACGACTCGGACTCCCCAGAATCAGGTGCATCTAATGATTCGTCGTTAAGGCCTGTCTCCGCGTCGGATTCACCGTAATAGTCGTACGCATTATGACATTCGGAAATGAACTGAAAAATACAACACAAATACATAATTACTTATCATATAATATTCCAGAAGAAATTCAATTTGCATGCCAACAAAAATTTTCACTTACGTACCTGACTAATGTAATCTTCATTCGAGAGCTCCGAGTTGTTTTCCTGATCATCATCAAGCTCATCGATCTATAAATTTTCAACACAAAGATTTAATGTTGTCGGATGCCACCAAAAAATTACAACATGACAATGCCACTCACATTAAGATCGTCCCATTCGTTCCCATTCTCTGACCGATCTTCACGATCTGAATTTTCATCATCTGACCAATCTTCTATCCAGTCTTTCATCAGTTCTCCAAACTCCATGTCTACCATGATATCAGTTAACTCCTCGTCCGCCATTTCCTACAACCAATAATATGTATCATCACATGTGCAAACATTATCAATGATGAAATATACAACACATAGCACACGATCACGGATGTTATGTAAACAACCGCAACCGAGGCCGTTCAGATCTGCCAAACTTAGTAAGGAAGATGGCCACGGCACCCGTCGTGATCACTTTCAATCGCGAGGAACTGCACGATCTCAAAACCTAGCTAGATCTGTGATTACCTCTGCCGCCGGATACCTAGGTTAGCCGCCACATCAAATAACGATACTGATGGTGCGCACAGGCGTCGGCAACCGACGCTACGTGAACCCAGATCACGAGGAGCAGCACTACCGGAACAAGATCCACGATCGCATGCGCCGCCGGGTAGCTAGGTTACCCGCCCCGCTAGGTTAACCACTACCACTGGCGCGGCGGCAGTTCGTTCGATGTTGCCGCGAGCGAGACTAGAGGGGGGACGCGGGATGCGGTACCTGTGCGCGCTCGTTGGAGATTCACGACGTTGTCGCGCCCGCTGTCTGACGAGATCGCCGGCGACGAGATAGCCGCCGCTGGAGATCTACTACGTGACTTATGGAGCTGCGTCAATGCTCGCGAGATTGATGGAGCTGCTCGAGTGAATGATTGGATTCGGCAGGTCTTACGTGGACGTGGGGTCGTGTGATGTTTTTTTTCGGACCAGGGTACTGTACGTATACGGTCTGGGTTATACAGGGCTAGACAGGGCTTGGATCTGGGCTACGGCGGGCCAGGAAAAAAACAAACTCGCGGGGACAAAAATACCCCCCCGAAATTAGGTTAGGGGGGAGCACCGGAGCAGGGCTCGGCTAGGCATTACAAGAATAGCATGACTCATCTCAACACCGGAGTTGCTGGCACGCTGTAAGAACATTCGGTGTCCATCTTAATCATTCCATGCACCTTCATAACATAAAATCAATCAGGCACTCACCATATTCTCTGGTTTTAGTGGTTATCTCGCACCCGAGTACGCCATGACAGGACACCTGACGGAAAAGGTTGACGTTTTCGCATTCAGTGTCGTGGCACTGGAGATCATCGCAGGACGCCGGAACTTCGATGACAGCCTCGAGGAAGATGTGGTGTAAAAAACGCTCTTATATTATAAGACGAAGGGAGTATTTTTTTGGATGTGTAAGCTTTTCAAGACCTCAGAATAAATCATCTACATCACTCTCTTTGTACTGGAAAAATAACCTTACCACAACTGGCAGGCCTGGCATCTGCACGAGAGCCAACGGACACTTGAACTATTAGACAGTGAACTTGCCGAATTTGACAAGGAAGAGGCTGCGATACTTATCAATATTGCTCTTCTTTGCACCATGGGCCTACCCCAGCGACGCCCACCGATGTCCAAGGTCGTGTCCATGCTCACGGAAGACAACGAGGTGACTGACGTGGACACGACCATGAGGCCCAGCTACGTCCCTGAATGGCAGCTCAGGAGCTTCGGCAGCAGCTACGTATCAGGGTCAGGGTCGTCGGCTCAGCAGTCCTCAGGCAGCCAAGTCAGCGTGCCGTCCAGCTCGAGCAACAAACACGGGATCCACCGGGACACCTCGCCGCTGGCTGGCAAATTTGACAATTTGACCTATAATCGAAAGCAAATCACAGAATGAACTGGTTCCGAAACTATTTCACACCCCTGACCCTTTTGTGTAGCGCCCGCCACGCCGGCGCCATACCCTACGGTGCAGTGCCTAGCTCCGGGGCGTTGCACCACTGTCCACCGTGGCAGCCCACGGGCCCGCACCCAGCCGTGCAACGCCTCCGAGCTAGGCGCTGCATCTGTAATGTGCAGCGCCTAGCCGCTAGGCGCTGCACTGTGACTTATATGCTAGGCGCTGCATCGGTATTGAATGTGCCTATTGAGAAAGTCTTGACCCCCGGGATCAAGTTTTTTGTGTGCGAGCAATTTGTTGTACAAAGTGGCGAAGCGCTTATCGGAGAAAGCGAGACAACAATCTTGAAGATCATCGGCCAACTCCTTAAGGCCACATGCCCTATAGAAGTTCGAACAAAAGTGCCTCATGCACCATCGATGGTGCAACGGAGCATGCCCGGGAATGTCAATCTCCACGGCGTTAAGAATTCCTTGATTCCGATCCGATATGACACAAATTTCCCTTTGAGCGGGTAACACCTTCGTCCTCAAAAGATGCAGAAACCACTCCCAGTTGTCATTGTTTTCCACCTCAACCAAAGCAAATGCCAATGGCAACACCCGGTTATTGGCATCACTTGCTATCGCAACCAACAAGGTGCCCTTGTATTGTCCGGTCAAGAACGTGCCATCAATTGCGATGACCGGCCTACAATGTTCGAAAGCCCTCACACATTGCTCGAACGCCCAAAAAGCACGGCCAAATACTCTGACTTTCCTTCCTTCATGAACCGTTGTTTGGTGCCCATGAGGCTCGACCACATGAACCATGCCCGGGTTTGTCGCGGCCATGGCTAACAACAACCTAGGGATTCGATTGTATGCTTCCTCCCATGTATCATACAACATCTTAAATGCGGCTTGTTTCACCTTCCATGCCTTGCCGTATTTCACTTGGTAATGAAAGATGGCTTTCACAAGGTCAATGACATGTTGGACGCTCATTGTTGGAAGTGTGGATATTGAGTTCGAGAGCCTGTAAGCGATGAACTCGGACGTGAGTTGTTTGTGGTCTTGGGACACAATCTTGCCATCCACCCTTTTGCCTTGGCACATGTGAGTTGGCACACAACTCACTACATGCCAAGTAGGACCTCCTTTCCATGGTCTTGCACGCACAATCCACGGACAACCGCCACGGCGTCTTGCCACTCCTTGTTGGACCTCCTTTCCACGACCTCTACCACCACCACGGCCTCTTTTAAGTCCAAGTTGGACCTCCTTTTCATCTTCACATGCACATGCAACCGTGTAGCGCACATTGACGTCCGAGTGCACCACCTTGTGTGGACGATAATGCGTAACCGAGTAGTTGTCGAGCCACATCTTCAAATCCAACAAGCTGTCGAACTTAGAACCTTTAGCAATCCGGTTCTGGTCGTCTACCAAATCACGGTGAGAGCTTGGCCTAAACCCAAGAGCTACACATTGGCCACCATCTACCACGGCTTCATCCGCGAGACTAACATCCTTGAACAATGTAGTCCGATGATCCCGACCAAATACCTTCTCGAAAGCTTCGGCCTCCTTCACCGTGAACCCCTCCGCATCAACTTGTTCATCGGGACCATCGTCATCCGAGTCCGATGCATATGCACGGGAAAAGGGATGGAATGGTCCATTGTCTCTTGCAAATGATATTTGTCGAGATCACCCACATTGTTGTCATGGAGATCAACTTCATTGTCATCGTCCGCATACTCATCGTTGTCCTCTTGCAACGATTCATCTTGGTTGTTTCTACACGGGCTCAATGTTGGCCTCACTTCTTGGGTCAAAAGAGGTTCAACAATTTCATCTTGCTTCAAGGGTGGGGGGCTACTAGCAACCAAAGGGGAGGGGTTCCGGTTCAAGTCCAAATGCAAACTTGACTCAACCTTCTTCGTTGCAAATAACTCAAGAGCCTTGTCTAGTGATTCGGCCACCGTCTCCTTGTATGCAACCCAACGTTGCTCCGAGTTTACACGCATTGTCTTCCAACGGATGTGCATTCCAAAACCAACATTATGCCTTCCCTCCAACTCAATGATATCACTAGGGTCCATCCAATTCAAATCTTTCCTAACTTGTTGCAAGAGCTCCGCATAGCTAGGACTACTGTCAAACACAATGTCAAGCTCATCCGGGTCCGGTTCTTTATTGCCTTTCAAAAAGGTGTCTTTGTCCCCATGATGAACAAACACACATGTTCTTCCCATCCCTATAAGCAATGAACACAAGGTAACATTGCTTCCATGAGTACTAATCCATGGATTAACACCGAATACAAACCCTAATATATATATAAAACAACAACCCTAACCCTAACCCTAAACCTAACCCTAGCCCTAAACCTAAACCTAGCACCAACATAAGAACACCCATAAGAATAACCCTAGCATACTAACAAAACCTAATCATAGAAATTGGCAAACAAACATCTCACATCTCCATGCAAATCTCTAGATCCAAACTAAACTAGGGTTTCCCCAAACTACCAACAAATGAGCAATGGGAGAACTTTACTTCGATCAAAACAAGGGGATCGGAGATTATTACCTTGAGGGAGGGTTTGACTTCGAAATCCACGGATAAATTCTTCAAATTTGCAAGATTTGGAAGAAGATTTGAGAGGGGGGAGAGTGGGAGAGGGGGCAAAGCTCGGGGAGAGAGAGAGAGTGTGTGTGGTGGGGGGGTGGGGGAGGGGGAGGGGGCCCAGCCAAGTGTCTGGATAAGTCATAGTGCAGCGCCTAGCGGCTAGGCGCTGCACATTACACGTGCAACGCCTAGCGGCTAGGCGCTGCACATTACACGTGCAACGCCTAGCGGCTAGGCGCTGCACATTACAGATGCAGCGCCTAGCTCGGAGGCATTGCACGGCTGGGTGCGGGCCCGTGGGCTGCCACGGTGGACAGTGGTGCAACGCCCCGGAGCTAGGCGCTGCACCGTAGGGTGTGGCGCCGGCGTGGCGGGCGCTACACAAAAGGGTCAGGGGTGTGAAATAGTTTCGGAACCAGTTCATTCTGTGATTTGCTTCCGATTATAGGTCAAAATTGTCAAATTTGCCCCGCTGGCTCTGTCGCCTTGTTCTAGTGGCAGGATCGACGAGGGAGCGTGAATGCCCGTGCCTGCAAGGCTGCGGATTCTGGTTCGAGATGAGAATCTAGATCTTGTCCTTTCCAGCATCAGGTCCTAGTAATTTCTTCGTGCTATATGTTCATATTTGGTTAGTTCTTCTGCTCAATTTAGGTTGATTTTTGCTTTCTCTCACAGATACATAGACATCTCGCTCTTTGATTCATAGAATTTTCAAAAGACCTTTTGAGCACTCTTTGAATTGAGAACGAAGGTGGGTAAGCGTCTCCACCTTTCAGGAGGCCACATCATTGTATTTGTATGTGCACAATATGCGAGAGTTTTACAAGATCAGAATTCATTAGATTGGAGTGCATGTAAAGTCGCAACACATGCATCTTTGGCCTTGTTTGTTTGGCCTTTAGGAACGAACTTTTGGTAGGCGCAGCGCACTTGGCGGTGATGAAGTGTGAGGCGGAGTTGACGGAGGTGCGAGTTGCACAGGAGGATAGGGGAGGGCGCATTGGTGAGAGGTGGATGTGGACGTGCTTTGGGGCATTTCTGCCTTCTCACCAGCTTCCACAACTATGTTGTCAAACAACTAACTTTCATTTTTAATGTAAACAACTAACTTCCATCGCAGTCGCCTCCTTAGCATAGCAAGTTTACAGCTGCTTTGGCCAAAGCCACAGCGCAAACAAACAAGGCCTATATCTCAAGAATGCCGGTTGGTTACACAGCGTCACGAACCTCTTTCGACTGGTAATCTCCTTTTTTGGTGGTTATCCATGCCTCTATCAAATTTTTTATCTTTGTGATTCCATCTTCTTCTCCGGAATTAGTACCGGAAGTTTTGTGTTAGAAGTTTCATTTTGTGGGGAAATTGTGTTGGAAACTTGTTATTTGTGCTTACCAACTTTCTACGAGGAATTTAAATGACGAGAGATGTTGAGCATTGTTATCCAGTAAAATGCAAGTTCGCGCCCTCCGTACATTTAACTGGTACAATTACATGGGGAAATTGTGCTGGAGTATCAGTTTGTAGTCAACAATGGCACATTTCTTCTTCTTCAAATATGCTCTTAATCCAACAAAATAACATGAATCATCAGTATATATTGTATATGTTAGCAGCAAAAAGTGATCCAAAAATGTCTCGTTGTATATCAAAAATGTTGCTAGGGTAGCTCGTTAAAAAGTCTACGTAGAACGTTTAAAAAAGTTACATGAAACCGACAACAAGCTGGTACAATTACATGGGGAAATTGTGCTGGAGTATCAGTTTGTAGTCAACAATGGCACATTTCTTCTTCTTCAAATATGCTCTTAATCCAACAAAATAACATGAATCATCAGTATATATTGTATATGTTAGCAGCAAAAAGTGATCCAAAAATGTCTCGTTGTATATCAAAAATGTTGCTAGGGTAGCTCGTTAAAAAGTCTACGTAGAATGTTTAAAAAAGTTACATGAAACCGACAACAAGCTGCACAAGGGAGCTGCCAAGTTGGTTCACAAAAATGAACCACAGTTATATGCCCAAAGGACTGTAGCAAGTGAAGCTCCAACGCCAACAGGACTGCGTTGTAAACAAATCAGGGCGCGCAAAATCTCGAAAAAAGGGGAGAGAAGAGGTACCACTGCAGCGGCGGCGGCGCCCCCTAAAACTTTTTAGGGGCCGGGATGCAGGCTGATCAGGCTGGTTTTTTTGCCCTGACCCACATTTTGGTGGTTATTTTACGGGTCAGGGCAGGATGTGGGATTTGCTAGAGTTGCTCTTATAAGCTGGGTCGAACTCGCTGAGATAGCCGAGGTGGGACTAATACATCAGCGGGACTGTTGCCTGGCCGCTCTCCAGCACCAACCTCGCGTGGGCTGCATCCTCTTCCGCGACCCTAATTCGGTAGACGGGGGCCCAACCGGGCATTTGGACTGTAATAACTGAGACCAAAAAATCTACTAGTCGGTGCGCTGCCGCTGCCGCCCGCCAGTCCTGCCACGGCCGATGATCCGGCGTGCGAGCCGCCTCCTCCTCCCGGCTGTCTCTCACCACACGCATCCGCCCCGCCGCGACCTCGCGGCCAACGCGGCGCTGCAGTGGCTCGACGACGAGCTCACCTCGCTCGCCCTCCCCGAACCCGGGCGCGGGCCCGGGGTCGACGCGCACGCGTGCGCCAGGCTGCTGCAGGGCTGCGTCGCGCGCGGCGACGCCCGCGGCGGCCGCGCCGTGCACGGCCACGTCGTGCGGGGCGGCGGCCTCGACCTCCTCTGCGCCAACGTCCTGATCAACCTGTACGCCAAGCTCGGGCCCTTCGCCGGTGCGCGCAGGGTGTTCGACGGGATGCCGGAGCGGAACATGGTGTCTTTCGTCACGCACCTCCAGGCCCACGCGCTGCGGGGGAAGTTTGAGCAGGCGACGGCGCTGTTCCGGAGGCTGCGGCGGGAGGGGCACGAGGTGAACCAGTTCGTGCTCACCTCGGTGCTGAAGCTGGTTGTTGCCATGGACGCTCTGGGGCTCGCCTGGGCCGTGCACACTTGCGCGTGCAAGCTGGGCCATGACCGGAACGCCTTTGTCTGGTCTGCGCTGATCGACGCCTACTCCATGTGCGGGGCTGTCGGTGATGCAAGGCGCCTGTTTGATCGGATCGTGGATAAGGATGTCGTTGCTTGGACTGCTATGGTTTCTTGCTATTCTGAGAATAACTGCCCGGAGGACGCGCTTCAGGTTTTCCGGGAGATGAGGGTAGCGGTTTCTAAGATCAACCCCGTTGCACTGACCAATGTGCTCAGGGCTGCCGTGTGCTTGTCTTCGGTGGCACTAGGCAAAGGTATCCATGCCTGTTCAGTAAAACGCTTTATGATGCTGAGCCTCGCGTTTGTGGTGCGCTGCTTGATATGTATGCCAAGTGTGGGGGTATTGAGGATGCCCGCTTGGCTTTCGAGATGGTTCCCCATGATGATGTGATGCTTTGGAGTTTTATGATATCCATGTACGCACAGAGCAATCAGAACGAGCAGGCCTTCGAGCTGTTCATCAAAATGATGTGGTCTTCTCTGGTGCCTAATGAATTTAGTCTATCAAGTGTTCTGCAAGCTTGTGCTAATATGCCCCTCTTGGACCTAGGCGAGCAAATTCATAGCAATGCTATAAAGATTGGTCATGAGTCTGAGTTATTTGTTGGAAATGCACTAATGGATCTCTATGCCAGGTGCAGCGACATGGAAAGCTCACTCAAGATCTTCTCATCATTGCGGGATGCCAACGAGGTGAGCTGGAACACAATTATTGTTGGTTACAGCCAGTCTGGTTTTGGAGAAGATGCTTTGACTGTATTCCGTGGAATGCGTGCTGCTCCAGCACCTTCAACTCAAGTTACATACTCAAGCGTGCTCCGGGCTTGCGCAAGCACAGCATCCATCAATCACGTTGGCCAGGTTCACTGTTTGGTTGAGAAATCCACATTCAACAGTGACACCATTGTAAGCAATTCACTTATTGACTCATATGCAAAGTGTGGATGCATCAGGGATGCTCGCAAGATATTTGAAACTCAGAAAGAACATGATTTAATTTCATGGAATGCCATAATCTCAGGATATGTTGTTCATGGACATGCTGCACATGCCCGAGAACTTTTTGACAGGATGAACAAAAATGGTATTCAAGCTAATGATATCACTTTTGTTGCTCTCCTGTCTGTCTATGGCAGCACGGGTTTAGTGAGCCAAGGACTCTCTCTGTTTAATTCTATGAAGCTTGATCATGGCATCAAACCATCCATGGAGCATTACACTTGCATTGTTAGGCTTCTAGGACGTGCTGGCCGTCTGCATGATGCTCTGAACTTTATTGGAGATATCCCTTCAGCACCATCTGCTATGGTTTGGCGTGCATTGCTTAGCTCCTGTATAGTGCATAAAAATGTGGATCTGGGGAGATTTTCTGCAGAGAAGGTGCTTGAGATTGAACCACAAGACGAGACAACTTATGTCTTGCTATCAAACATGTATTCTGCAGCTGGAAATTTGGATGAAGTTGCTCTTTTGAGGAAATCAATGAGGAATATAGGTGTAAGGAAGGAGACTGGTCTTAGTTGGGTTGAGATGAAGGGTGAAGTTCATGCCTTTTCAGTAGGGTTGGAAGACCATCCAGATATGCGAGTGATACATGCTATGCTAGAATGGCTAAACCTGAAAACCCATAGGGCAGGTTATGTTCCTGATACTAACGTAGTGTTGCATGACGTAGATGAGGAACAAAAGGCTCGCATGCTGTGGGTGCATAGTGAGAGATTGGCTTTAGCATATGGGCTTGTGATGACACCGCCTGGACATCCAATTCAGATAATGAAGAATTTGCGCTCCTGCTTGGATTGCCATGCCATTTTTAAGGTGATATCCAAAATAGTCAAACAAGAAATTATTGTGAGAGACATCAATCGCTTTCATCATTTTGACAAGGGAACATGCTCATGTGGTGACTATTGGTGATGTTCCATTGTCCATTCATGTATTGAGGGGAGCTGCTCATTGATTTGCATCACCTTTAGTAATACTGGATTGCTGGTTGAAATGATTATGTTGATGATTTTCTGGACGTAAAAGAGCACTCTTTGTTCAGGTGAATCATGTACCAGGTACACTTTGTGAACTAAATTCTGTATTGATCTCTCAATAACATTTGTATTCATCAATTCTACCTTAATGTGCTAGGTTGGTATCAATCAGCAGGATAATTTGCAAAAAGAAATATGCTTGCTTGATCTGGACTGAGCAAAGGTAAACATGCAATAGATCCAATGGTTTTTTCATGAACGTATCTCATTGTGATGTATATCTACCCTCTCCAGAATGTTTTTCTTTAGAGAAAATGCAAAAGGCTTGCGTCTCGATGTATTGAAAAGGTAGAAAGGATAGTACAACCCAGGAGGGCAAGATACAACACACACTAGATAAGGAGAGAGAGAGAAAGATTAGTGCACATCCCAATCAACTGGGATTAGAACACGCAACCGCAGGGCACCAGCACAAGCCAAATGGTGGGCCTTATCCCTGATTAAACCTGATAGCCCTCTCCAGAATGTTACATTGAAGGATACAGAAAACATCAATTGAAGGATATAGAAAACTTCAGGTTTTGTGAGGTTTCTGGTGAAACCCTCTGATCATGAAATTGCCTTGTCATGATCAGTGAAGATTAAAGCGAAGGGGTTGTTTTGGCTATGATAGTGTTATGACCGGGATATTAGGGGCTTAGCCCAGTGGGTTGTGGCCCAAGTTATCTTATCGTTATTAGGGGCTTAGCCCAATTATCTTATCGTTATTAGGATCGTTTGCTTAGGAGTCAAGTAAACCTCTCTATATAAGGAGACGAGATGTATCAATCTAATCAAGCAAGAAGCAATCATATTTGCTCGGCTTCCTTAGGGAGCCGGGAGACCTAACCCTAGCCGCCTCCTGCCCTTGCACCAGCCTCCTCCCTCGCGCACGACGGCGCCCAGCCGCCGGCGTCCGCGGGTTCGTCCACGTCCAGCACCCTCCTTCCCCTACAACCTCCGGCCTAGACCCGGTAGAACCTTAGTTTCCACGGTTCAGGACTTCGCCGACCGTTTCCAGGCCCTGGCATGCCACGCGTCGGGCGTGACGGCGCAGCAGCGGGCCGACCTTTTCGTCGGTGGACTTCCAGATAACATCCGCGTGGACGTGGAGCTTCGGGGACCCCAGGATCTCCAGACGGCCATGTACTACGCCCGCGCGTTCGGGCGCCGCGCGGTGGCCATCCAGCAGGCATCACCGTCCCGGGCCGCTGGGCCGCTACCTTGGCCGGATGTTCCGACTCAGGGTCGGCCTGCTCAGGCTTCCGCGGCACCCCTCGCCGCGATCGCGGCGCGCCCGTTCCGCCGGCTCACCTCGGCTGAGCTACTCGAGCGTCGCCGCCAAGGGTTGTGCTTCAACTGCGCCGAGCCCTACATGCCCGGCCACGTCTGCCCGCGACTCTTCTTCCTGGAGGCTGCAGACTACATTGAGGAGGACGCGTCGCCGCCGATCTGGCCGCCCCAGCTGTCGTGAAGGTGTTTGATGCTGGTTGACCACCTCGAGGAGTTCAGCAAGCGCTTCCCCACCTTACAGCTCGAGGACGAGCTGTTTGTGCAGGCGGGGAGAAGTGTTATGACCGGGATATTAGGGGCTTAGTCCAGTGGGTTGTGGCCCAAGTTATCTTATTGTTATTAGGGGCTTAGCCCAATTATCTTATCGTTATTAGGATCGTTTGCTTAGGAGTCAAGTAAACCTTTCTATATAAGGAGAGGAGATGTGTCAATCTAATCAAGCAAGAAGCAATCATATTTGCTCGGCTTCCTTAGGGAGCCGGGAGACCTAACCCTAGCCGCCTCCTGCCCTCGCGCCAGCCTCCTCCCTCGCGCACGATGGCGCCCAGCCGCCGGCGTCCGCGGGTTCGTCCACGTCCAGCACCCTCCTTCCCCTACAACCTCCGGCCTAGACCCGGTAGAACCTTAGTTTCCACGGTTCAGGACTTCGCCGACCGTTTCCAGGCCCTGGCATGCCACGCGTCGGGCGTGACGGCGCAGCAGCGGGCCGACCTTTTCGTCGGTGGACTTCCAGATAACATCCGCGTGGACGTGGAGCTTCGGGGACCCCAGGATCTCCAGACGGCCATGTACTACGCCCGCGCGTTCGGGCGCCGCGCGGTGGCCATCCAGCAGGCATCACCGTCCCGGGCCGCTGGGCCGCTACCTTGGCCGGATGTTCCGACTCAGGGTCGGCCTGCTCAGGCTTCCGCGGCACCCCTCGCCGCGATCGCGGCGCGCCCGTTCCGCCGGCTCACCTCGGCTGAGCTACTCGAGCGTCGCCGCCAAGGGTTGTGCTTCAACTGCGCCGAGCCCTACACGCCCGGCCACGTCTGCCCGCGACTCTTCTTCCTGGAGGCTGCAGACTACATTGAGGAGGACGCGTCGCCGCCGATCTGGCCGCCCCAGCTGTCGTGAAGGTGTTTGATGCTGGTTGACCACCTCGAGGAGTTCAGCAAGCGCTTCCCCACCTTACAGCTCGAGGACGAGCTGTTTGTGCAGGCGGGGAGAAGTGTTATGACCGGGATATTAGGGGCTTAGTCCAGTGGGTTGTGGCCCAAGTTATCTTATTGTTATTAGGGGCTTAGCCCAATTATCTTATCGTTATTAGGATCGTTTGCTTAGGAGTCAAGTAAACCTTTCTATATAAGGAGAGGAGATGTGTCAATCTAATCAAGCAAGAAGCAATCATATTTGCTCGGCTTCCTTAGGGAGCCGGGAGACCTAACCCTAGCCGCCTCCTGCCCTCGCGCCAGCCTCCTCCCTCGCGCACGATGGCGCCCAGCCGCCGGCGTCCGCGGGTTCGTCCACGTCCAGCACCCTCCTTCCCCTACAACCTCCGGCCTAGACCCGGTAGAACCCTAGTTTCTACCAGATAGCAAAAGAGATTAGAACATTTCATCTTTATCCGGATGACAAGGATTTAGTTGGCAAACTGTGGATACTGCCTTTATCGATGATTTTCTTGGGTATCCTGAAATGGATCAGCGAACTGAACACCATTGTACATCACAACAGACAGTAGAAGGGCACCTTCAATTTGTTTTCCTGGTTAGTGCTGAAGTTTTGAAAAGTTGACCAGGTGCGAATATTGAAGCTCACTAAATTTAGGATCGATGAAACATACATAAACGCTGCATATTTGATGTTTCAGAGATACTTACTTTTAGATAAAAATATTATCACTAAGATTGGGAATGTACTGTCCTAAGTTAAAGTTCAGGAATGTAGGTGCATATGGTATAACACATGCGAGAGCTCTCCCTCCTCCCCTCCCGCGACACCCCCGCAGGCGTCGGGGAGGAAACCCTAGCCGTTGGACTTCTTCCCCCTCCCGCATCCTCTCCTCCCCTGCCACCGCCACAGGGCGCGACCAGGCGAAGCCCGGCCAGTGCAGGCGGCGGCGGGGCTTCTCGCCCCTACGCGCGTGGGGGTCGGTGCAGGCCGTCCTCGATGGGCCTGGGCGTCGCGGTGGCGCGGCGGTGCTCCACCCGGTGCTGTCGACAGGCGGCAGCATGGTGGCTCCGTTGGTGCGGCTGGCTACCTCGAGCGGGGCAGTTGGGCAGTGGCTGAGGCGGCATCCTGGCCCTGCATGGATCTGGCGGGCAGCTGCACCTGCGTCACCGGCGTGAGCGGCGCTGGCTACTGCGGCCGGTGCAGGCTGCTGGTGGCGGGTGGTGGTGCGGGCCGAGGTTGGGGATGGCGGCCATGGCGGCTTGTCCAGATCTGGCCTTGCGGCGCCGCGGGTCGCTGGCGGCTGTCCTGACTGGTGCCCTCTCAGATGGTCGGGGTGGCGGAGCAGTGGCAGTGGTTCGGCCCCCTCCTCCTGGTTCATGGGGTGTTCGACTTTGTGGTTGGCGACGCGTCTGACGGGTGGAGGGGCGCTCCAAGGGATTGGCAGGGGTGCCTTCGGGTCTTCTTGTTGCTAGGGGTGGCGACGGTGACCTGGCCCCGGTTCGACAAATGGCGCGGCGGCTGCGGTGTGGCCGGCATCTGCCTGTGGCCTCCCCTTGACCTGCTCCGGCCGGCGGGGCCCTGGTCTTACCAAAAGGGCCTGCTTTTCCGGCCTTAGCGTCAGTGCTCGATGTGGATGGGGATGGGATGGTCTTGGATGCCAGGGCGGCAGCTCTGGGGGTGCGAGCGCAGGGCTCGTGGGCGGAGCTCATGCTCAGGTGCTGCCTGGTGGCCATGGCCGTGTGGGCGGCGTGGTGGCCGGGGTGTGAATATTGGTGGCGGTGGTGCGGCGTCCGTACCTATGTCGAGGGCAATGAGTGTTGGCTAGGGTGAAAATCTGACCTGCCTTCGGGCAGGCCGGCAGCGGCGATGTTCGTTCCCTTCTTGAAGGTGTAGTCGCGGTCCTCATTGCCCGTCGTGTTGCTCCAAGGGAATCCCTGATCCTCGGTTCGAGTGGTGGCGGCACTCTGGTGTCGTGCCCTTCCTGAAGGCACCGTTTTGGAGCTCACGGGTTGTCGTATGCAGCTTCGTCTCTTCGCGTTGGCGTGTTCACGGTTGAGGACCCCGTTAGCTCTTGTAGTGGTAGGGGTAGTGTTGCTGCGCTCAGCGCCGTTGTATCCGCCTTGGATGTGTGCGTGAGTTGGGGTGGTGTGAGTTTGTATCGAGTTGTTGATGGTTGGTGCTTTATGTATAAAGCGGGGCGAAAGCCTTTTTCGGTAATTCAGTAGACGGCCCAGCTAGTTTCTCCTTCACCGAATTCGATGCCGGCCTCTTCGTTCATTTATTTCTTCCCGTGGTCAATTCGCATCAGATGCCGCACAACAACGGTACTCGATTCAGATATGGAAGTTTGCTAGCGCTGGTTCATACTCTTCCTGGAAACATGCTCCCGTGAAGTGGACAGGGACTCAATCGTCACTCTTGCCACTGGAGCCAGGATCCTAGCCGCTGCCCAGGTGATCTCCCTGGCAATATCCAGATTTCGGAGGAGACATCGCAAAACCTCTCCGGCGGCCGGCTGCCGGATCGGGGGCCAAACCATCCTTCTCAGCCATTGGTAGGTCCTCCCTCACTCAACATGGCGGTGAGTTCGTCCTCCTCATCCTTCTTTTTTCCTTTGCTAGATCCTCTTACAACATCACCTGCAAAGAAGGATTCCTTCTCTTACAACAAGGAACAATTAAAAGTCAGCACTCGTTATCAAAATTAAAAGAGAAGTGGGGAGGAGAGGGTGAGAGGCCCCTTACCTAGATTTCATCAAAAGGAGCGGAGCCAAAACCTGCTCGTCGGATGGAGTTACTGAGTTCTTGACAAACTTCAAACCCAGAAAAGACGGAGAGAAGCAGATGCAAGCCATTGCCATTGCTTCAATCACCATCCTATTCCGAGCCAACGAAATTGCCCAGCATATGCCAATTATGACTAGCTCCCAAGTTTTTTTTTCGCCGCACAATCTGAGGTTTACCATTGACAAATACATCAGCTGGATCAGAAATTCCATTGGACTGAATCCCAAGAAGGCGAAGGATTTCCAATGGTCCTTGAGTGGTGTAGCGTCAGGTGAGGAGGCACCGTTTCACCATCCGCACATCCGAAGGGACAGGGACCTGAGCCCAGAATGTTTGTTCTGTTTGAGCAGAAGCGAGCTGACCTTCTTGTTTGGAAAAAGTATGCAACTTGTATCTTTGTTTGTGGAAAAATAACAAAATCGTGTCTTTCTGTGGAAAAAGTATGCAGCTTGTATCTATGTTTGTGGAAAATAACCAAATTGCACCTGTGCTGAGGCTTAATAAGAATTCAACTCTGATTTGTTTCCATGTCAAATGTAGGAGGACAACCAAGATGATTGGCTCAGCAAGTTGCCTGATGAAGTTTTGCTCAACATCATCCAGCGACTTGATGTCTCTGATGCCGCAAGAACCAGCGTCCTCTCCAGACGTTGGAAGCAGATCCGTGCTATGGTGTTTGTGCCGCTCTGATCTGGGCATGTAATAGAGCTAGTTATTTTGGTGCTGTCAGGTTTTCCCCCCATAGCACTCGTTTCGATGGCGGGCGAATGCGGTGTGTTTCCTGGCAGTGCGTTGAACTCGCTGCCTCTCTTTCTTCTCTCCTGGATGTTTCCTGGACAGATTGTATTTCCGTTCTATGTAATGGAAAGGGGGTCAGCCTGGTTCAAAAAAAAAAAGATCCGTGCTATGCTCTCAAAAATTGTCATAACAGATGATCTGTGCTTGAAGCAACCAGGAGCTTACTGAAAAGAAGGGCTGAAAGTCTACATACCATTCACCTGTTGCGCGTTGGATTCTACTTGGGAGATGAGTCTATTTTCATTGGCCATATTGTTGCCAACACCATAGTAACACAAAAGGTTGAGTTTACAATCTTGACAAAGGTGCGTATAAAATGTACCAACAATGACCTGCTCACTTATGGGAGGCAGTTCATGTCTTTCTTTGATTCGTGTCCAAACACATTTGGTGGTTTTTCACGCCTCGCGCTAGAGAATTTGAGGTTAGGTGAATCAGATTTCCCCAAAATTTTCAGTATATGCAAGCAACTGGAATTCCTCAACATCCACCGCTGCAACATGGGGATTATGTCTTTGCTGGAAGTGGAACACCAGCAACTCAGTGAATTAGTGATTGTTGTTACCAGTTTTAAGAGAGTTGAACTTAAGTGGGTACCGAAGCTGACAAAAGTGTAACTTAGGCCCTGTTCGGAGACCCGCCACTCCACCACTCCACTCCCGAAGCTGGAGTTAAAAAGCACGGAGCTGGAAAACGGATGCTCCGCAGCTCCTCGTATTTTAGGAGCTGGAGTGACTCCAAACTGGGCCTTAATCGTTTTAAATCTCAACATGACCCCTTCTGCTCTGCTCCAGACTGTGAGCACCGGTGGAGAAGAACAGCTTCTCTAGTTAAGTGTCGATACAATAATTCTCGATAACCCACTCACATGCACCGGTCCTAGTAATACTCGCGGCACGCATGCCTCACGCACGCGACGCACCCTGACTATGCGGACCCACTCGTGATTCCTCTTCAGAGCGCCTTGACCCCGTCAATCCTGGACTGGTCGTGACTCCGTTGCCCTCGCTGTCCAGTGGGGCCGCTGTGACAGGTGGGGTAGCCGTGGCAGCCGTGACAAATATCCTCCCCTGTTTTCCTTCAGATTTGGAGGCAGCGGCAGCACGATTCAGGTACATGAATAAATAGAACAACGCCTCTCAAGTGATCAGGTCGAAACACGTTATGAGCACGCCACTACCATGAACGATAAACCATTTTTTTTCTTTTTTTCTTCTTCTCTTTTTCCCTGTAATTTATGTACAGCAAGAATGCTCGTGCCATGGGAAGGAAGGGGCGCAGGCATCGACCCCGTTCGCCAAGTAAAGAATGGGTGTGGTGGAATCACAGTGTCAGGTCAGTCAGCCAGTGTGCTATCTACTAAATATGGCGCCAAAAATGAGCATATGCACAAGGGCGACGGCGACACCGGTAGGCACCAGGCCGCTATAGTGTCGCGGTGACCCGTTCACGTCGAACTGCCCCGTGTTCACGTACTGGTTCTTCCCCGATGAGGAGGTGACGTTGACCGACAACGAACCTGACAAAAGCAAAGGAAGGCATTGTTAGCAACGCCAATCAGCATGGGCGTGAACTAGAAAAACTGGTGAGGAGGGGTTTGAGCTTACAGTCGTAGTCCGCCCAGCCCATGCGCATGTTTCCCAAGTCATACACGAATATCTTTTCCTTCAAAACAAGATCTGCAACAAAGGGGGCCAAATAGTTAGCAAGAAAACACCAGGAGTGGGAGATGGGCATTGCATCATTCTTGGGGCCATTCACACTGACTATACTCGGTTAATAGCTGCTGTGAAGCTAGTACTTAGGGATTACAAGTCGTTCAATGTTTGCATGAGGTAAATAGTCAGTTTTCATGTTGGTTCAATATTAGGGGTTAAACCAAACGGCATGAAGTCACAAGGCACATCATTTTCCTAAAGCCTGGATAGATCTATCTGGCATAGTTATGTTCATATCTGGTGCTACTATTGAAATTTCTGTCAACAACTTAACTTAATTCAGATATCCATAACAGAATTGCTGCCTTAAAGTATAACAGCCATATGCGGAACTTATAATGGCTAATACAGGCAACATGACTAACCTCCAAGTATAGTGATTCCCTGGCTCCTTTGCCAGCCAATGCACCACAATACATTATTATCCTACAAGCATAATATGTTATTATTTCATCCAAGGCAAGTGCACCCATAAACAGTTATGTAGACACACAATTGCAAAGAAGTTTAGCAATGATGGCATCAAAAGGCTTGTTCGCATACACTGGTAGCCTGCTGCAGAAGATAGTTCTCTGGCTTCACTGTCATTGCAACACCACCTTTAAAATACAGTGTTGCCGTAGGAAATGACGAATCAACACTAATAGAGAAGCAAAAGAACATTTGTGAGTAATTCAACATTCTGAAAGACATGCGCTGCTAATTTCCTTAGAAAGAGAAAGAGGAAAACCTGCCGCTCGTAACAAAACATTGTGTCCCCTTGCTGACAACAGAGCGTACAGATGGAGAGACTGCGGCAGCTATCTGCAGGCATCGATCAATAGAACTAATGATGGTATATTTAAGTAATGCAAACTATTCACATATTTGTTGCTCCATAAAATAAATGATGGAATGTGTCATTTGGAGTTTACCGCGCTAATAAATGGATCATAGGCACCATCGACAAGGTATACTAATGTCGTTCCTGAATCCACAATTGTTCCTTGTGTATTTGATGTTGCAAACAAGGAAGAATCAATGGGCAGCTTTTGACCACTAACAGCAATGCTTTCCAGATACAAGTTATAATGAGGCCTACATTTCATTTAAATACAAAAACAGCTTAGAATCAAAATGTTTCATAGTTTATTGCCACTAGAAATGTTATAATTCACAAGAAAAAAAATCTAGCTATATAGTTAGCCTCTCATAGGGGCATACTTAGTGTTGGAAAATTAAATATGTCCAAACAAATTCACCTAATAAGTACTTTCAGAAGAAAATAAAAACTAGAAAAGAATGATGGAAGCTGTTGCTTTCCACCCATACCTACCAGTTACAACAACACGGGTGACTACTGAAACAAAAGAGAACATGCAGAATTCCGAAGTTACACACTCGATAATTTCAGGAAAAGGAACTTACTGTGATGGAACAAGTGGAGTAAATACTAATCCTGGTTCAACGATTTCACCAAGGACAAGAATACCACCACCATTATCTGAACCTTTCAGGCAATGGGAGAATGTTTTAGGGGATACACCAAGAGAGTACAGTTGTGAAATGACAGACAGCTCATGCTGTCCAAACCCAAAAATTCCATCAACTGCCCTATCTGTCTTCATCAGGTCACCTGACTGTGAGTTGCTACATCTATTAAAAAAAAGATAGTTACAACAACGAAAATATTATTGACCCTGTTAGGCAACAAGTTTCAGTATCAAGGTGAAGACTGCACAAAATGGAAACCATAAACAGTTACTTTATAGCAACGCATGGTTTAATCAAACTAAGATCAGCACAAAAATGTAGACTCATATCACTAAGAAAAAGTGAAAAACCATTCTGAGGCTGAGACTTTGGAGTGTTTAGATACATGTTAGAGGATAGCCTTTTAATCAGTCGACATTAAAGGATGTCCAGGTACTAGTCATATGCCAACATATTTTGGCCAGAGAATGAGAAAGAAGACAAGTATAACCATTTTAACATTTGTTCATGGTGACCATAATGGAAATTGACTTTTATTCCTAATAATAACTGTTCTCTGGATATCAGAGCAACGAAAAGAACTATTCTTGCAGTAGGTACTAGAATCCTGCTAGTTGCAGGACATGCATTTTGTTGTCATTAGATCCATCAACCGTGCTAACCAGATCAAGGAAAAGGACAGACCCAGTGCTAGAAGCTCCCACACCAGGTGGGGTCTGGGGAAGGATTATACGAGGCAAGCCTTACCCCTGCACAGTGCAATGCAGAGAGGCCGCATCGAACCCAGGACCTCTTGGCACAAGTGGAGAGTACTTCACCACTGCGCGAGGCCTGCCCTTCGCTAACCAGATCAACAAAGTGAACAAATTTTATCCACACCTGTGCCACAAAGCAGCAACATGCAAATGGTTCGCATTATCAAGGAGACAAGAACCCACATCATGTCAACGCTTTTACCTAGCACAGTTGTTGCATGACTCTAGCCATGTTTCTAATGTTATGACGTATCTTAAGTAAATGATCATCAATTGTAAATGCTAAGTTTTCATTATCTAATAAGGGATTCAAAAGGTATAGGAGTCTAGGGAATAGTACCCAAAAACGACGGACGCAGAAGAATTGGCAGTCTGCTCATTCCCCATGACAGTGTCGAAATACATAGTGTCGGACACATAGTATCCTGACGTGCCACTTCCATCACCATACGTGAAAGTGTAACCGCATGGACTGCTTGGGGAGTCCGAGGGTTGGCAGAGTGCTTCCCCTGTCTGGAGGGCAGCTGTACACCTATCATCTGAGCATGGTATCCTGGATGATGTTGATGAAGAATCAGGGTTGAAGAATTCCAATTGGATCTGAAAAGCAAACCAAAAGGCAGTAATCCATCAGAAGGAGCTTAGATAACAAGTAATCCCATCTCAAGGGAGAAAACTATTCCAAAAAAATAAGACATTGGATAATGATTGACTCACATTGAGCCCACTAGATGTCGGGCAACCTGTGCAAGGGCTGCAAGCAACCCACAAGATATCACTGCCGGTGTCAATTTGGACAAAGTATTCCTTTGCAGGGTTTCCCAATTTTACACGTGTAAAATAGAGCCTGTAAAATAGAACTTTAGCATACAATACTTACAAAAGAGTGTGCCTATTACGCTATAGGTTAACATGAAGCCCTTGTACTACCAACTAACAGCATGCCCAGTTGCAGAATGAAAAATGAATGAATTGATGAGATGATAATGCCTAAAAGGAGGTTAGTTAATCAGAAAACAGCAGTAAATTGAGCAACAAACTGACTTTTGCATCCTAACCAATTTGAGAATCGGCCAAAAGAAACAGAGTGCGTAACTGACTTCTGCATCCGAACCAATTTGAGAATCGGCCAAAAGAAACAGAGTGCGTAACTGACTTCTGCATCCGAACCAATTTGAGAATCGGCCAAAAGAAACAGAGTGCCTAACTGACTTTTGCATCCTAACCTACTTGAGAATCGGCCAAAGGAAACAGAGTGCGTAACTGACTTCTGCATCCAAAAACAGAATATTGCTACGTAAGGGTGATGGATTAAACGCATGATATTCAACAGTCTAAAGGGAGTATTATCAATCACAACTGATATGTGACAAGGGTCTATGCAACTAAAACATAAATCCTATAGCATTGTGGCGAAAACAGAATTGTTTCATTTAAGACTGGCACATGGCAAGTAAAAACGGGTGCCAATCCATCCATTATCTATCGCTTGGTGGTAGTAAAGCCTCTGCATGTACTGGCTCTAAACCGTGTAACGAAATGTGTATCTCTGCACGGCTACACCTTATGGACTAACAAGATTAATGTGCAAACATAAGGTACATGAGAGAGGGAGAAATCCAAAACTGCATCTTCAACGGAAGGAATTGACCTTGAAGCAAAAGCAACCTAAGAAAATTAAAGAAACTGTGATGGGCAGAGAAATGTGTGGAGACGTAGGATCCAAGAGAAGCAAAGCATAGGAAAATGAGCTGTTTTTCTCTCAACTGGCAGGCAATGAATTATTGTGGTGATTGGTACAGGCAAACGCATCAGAATTGGACCCCCACAATGAAACAGGTAGAACAACGAAGTGCACGAAGAGTCAAAGACTTGGTGATATTTTCAAAATAAAACGATGAATCAAACGAACCTAATAAGAAAGAAAAAGAAAAACAAGCCTGGTTTATTGCAAGCAACAATTCAGCTGCCAGACCGCATGTGTTCCTGAGCAAACATCGCCGGAAGTTTGGCAAAATTAACTAGTAGTATAAAGTTTGCAGAATGCACGCAATATCCACCCGCAAACAAACTTACTGAGTACGGCCATCAAACTACGTATCAATTATTTCAATGGTTACGACTAGAGCTGAGTAAACAGAAGGAATGTAACTGTCATCAATTACCCAAAAGAAATTTCATTTGCCACAATCGTTCAATCCACCAAGCAAGGAGACAATTTCAGCTCAACGCCCAGAACCAGAACATGTTGGAATTCCCAACGCCTCCATCGATCGCACACATGACCAGCCAACCCACCCGAACCGAACCAAGCCAGACGAAACCAAACCAAAGCAGGAGAGGAAAACAAAAAGGAAGAAAAAGCGAAGCGGCTCACCCACCCGACCATGTAGGGGTTGGCGGAGCCTTCGACGGGGAAGTCGACGACGCCGGCGACCGCGGGCCCGCCCCCGAGCAGCCCCCTCCCTTTGTGCCTTGCCCTGTCCCGCTCCCTCAGGTGCTCCGCCGGCACCCCCCTGTGCGGCAGCGCGCGCTCCAGCGTCAGCGCCGCCGGGAACGCCGCCGCCGCCCCACCGAACACCGCCGCGAGCGCCACCAAGGCCGCGGCGAGCGCCACTTCCGGCGGCCTCATCGCTCAAGAGAGCCCCACGCCTCACCCCCTGCCCCGACGCGGCGAGGCGAAGGGGGAGCGGAGCGCACGCGTTGGCACGGCGGCTGCGCGTGTGGGCGTAGCAGCTCTGCACGGCCCTTTTGGCGGTGGAGGCCTCGAAACGGGCAATAATTCGGCGCCGTAGCCCGTGGGACTCCCCTGGTCCAGCAGTCCGTCCTGGCCTGTGAAATGCGGCAAGTACAGGGGGTAAAAGCGGGAACGGAGGGATGGGATTACGTGTGGACTCTCGGCGTGTGCCCCTCTCTCTCTTCTCTCTCTTCTGTTGCGCCGCTTTAATAGGAGGGAGGGGCGGGCGGCCTCCTTTCCTCTTCGGCCGCCGTCGCCTCCTTTTCCCGTCTCCTCTCCTCTTTGGCCGCTCCCTTGCCTTTCCTTTCTCTGCCATTGACCAAAGCCATGGGTTTGCTTGGTTTTGTTTGGTCTCTTCATTCAAACATGGGCTGCTGCTGCTGCTACATGGTGATTCACATAAATCTATCTGATATACTAGATTACAATTGATTAATTAATTAATTACAATATAGTCGCTATGTGTTCCTTTCTGTAGACATGATGATCAGACTGATGATGGTGGCATGTTGAAATATCCTACGAATTATTGGTGTGCATAATGTTGGACCAGATTGCGATGTCTTCGGTTTTGTAACACACGAGGTATTTTGTAATAATTTTGCTTTGGTAGGCATTTGAGTACATCGATATTGGTTGTCAGATGCGTCATCCTTTTGAACAAGAGCGATCGTACCGACCATCATAGGCGTGCTTAATAATTGACAGTGGTAAGTGCTGCTAAGATGACTATAGAGGGCCACTTGGAGTTCGTGCAGATTTCTTAATGCAAGGCACAATGTTGTTCACTTGAATCCACGGAACTTGCACCGGTTTCAACATCTTTTAATTAATTATACGTCATCTCTTTTTTTTTCGAACAGAATTATACGTCAAGTTAGATAGAGGAAACAAATCAAAATGGATGTGGTCACTTAGGATTATATGTTTTCTTATATTCTTTTTGACCTTTGGCGTAAGATGCGATTTACATGACGGCAAAATAGGAGGAGGGTGGGGCTGTACCGTTGTAGTGTGGCTTTTCTTCACACCGTGTGCCAAACAGCGCAGCCCTATGTAAATATAAGTTTAAAAGTAAAAATAAAACCGTCCACATAGGTTTTGGGAGATTCGTAAATTCTAAAAAAAAGACATACAGGGTTTTTTCAAGTCATGAGCATACGTGATAAAAGACACGACAAGTGTACATCTAAAGTTCCATGAACAAAATCATCCGGCCTGCAGGACATAATGTTTATTTCTCTTGCTTGGATATATACCATAACCTTAATATTGCCCGTCATCACCGTATTTTGAAGCTTCTAGTGCAATTTAAGTACAAATTGAAAAAAGAAACTCAAAGTTGGCATGTATTCGCGCTAAAACCTAGCAATTACATCATAATCTACAGACTGCTGGAAACATAAGCACATTTTTAACTAATCTAATCCACGAGTAAACAGTAAACAGTAAACATGGCAAATAAGGTATGCATCTCATATTGATATCTAAGCATGTGAGCACATACAATATATAAAATCAAAACATCTATGAACAACATATATACGGCCAACACATGAACGAGCAAATAGGGACTGAACGAGTCATATCCTCCAGTTGGCTAGGTCAACGCGGCGACCATAGCGGCCTTCTTCTTGGCGGCTTCATCGTCACCCATGGAGTCGATGTAGGGGAAGCAGAGGCGGGTGGAGAAGGATCTCAAACGACAGGGTTGTGCAAGAGGGAGTAAGTGGATTAACCATTCCTGACCGGCCAAAATAAGCTTCGGCTCGACTCATTCCCGCAACCCGCAACCAGCGGCGCCGCATGCGCGTCGTGCCGAGGCGAGCGGCGGAGGAGGAGGAGGAGGAGGAGCGCACGCGTACAACTCCTCTTCCCAAGCTCCCAATAGTATGTGGTAGAGCATCCCTTATAAAGGGGTCTCACTCTCACTCCACCAGCAGTATGGTACTAAACTTTCCACCATTTGTCATGCACTAAAATGGGCCTTAGAGATTAACCATGCATTATTGTCTTATACGGGCCTAAGCCCATCTATAATCCAACACAGACATGCTTAGTTGCTTTTTTACGAGCAAAAAAATTGCTTAGAAATGAACTTGAAAAATGAAACATTATGCTTCAGGAACTGTTACTAGCGCTCAGTGTCATGTTAACCGCCTGCACTACTTCGAACGAAGCTTCGTAAGACACTCCGAAGCACATAAAAAACATGACACCACTAAAACCATTCTTTTTCATAGGAATTTCAGAGGATTCGAATCCTTAGAAATATTTCCTATGTTGGCTGTTTGATTCATATGATTGAATCAATTTTTTGCAAGGATTTATTTATACTAACTTTTCATAGATTTATAGCATCCACTCTTTTTTAAAGAATCCTTAATTTTTTCTACGATACAACCAAACAAACCAAAATCATGTAGGATTAAGATGAGCATGTCATTTTAATCCTATATTTTTTCTATCTTCGCGTGTTTTTAGAATTCTACTGTAGAAGGCTAGGGTTTGGCAATGCAACTCTCGATATATTGATCGGGTGCAAGTGCACGTATATATCATGTACAAGGTGGGCCTCAACCTCAACTATACAAAGAATAAGAGGTGGGCCAATAATACAAAATACATGTGCAAACCATATATTCAACACCCCCCCCTCCGGCAGTCGAAGCGTCGCCAGAGACGCAGAGACTGGACCTGAACTCCTCAAAAACGGGAATAGGCAATACTTTAGTCATCACATCTGCGAACTGTTGTGCTGTCGGAACATGTAGAACCTGAATACGTCCAAGGGCCACATGTTCGCACACAAAAATGAATATCAAGCTCGATGTGCTTCGTCCAGCGATGATGAACGGGGTTGGCGAGAGGTAGACGGCGGATACGTTATCACATTATACCACCGTAGCCTGGGAGACGTCATGACGCAACTGTTGGGAATCGTAGCATAATTTAAAATTTTCCTACGCTCACCAAGATGCATCTATGGAGTCTACTAGCAACGAGGGGAAAAGAGTGCATCTACATACCCTTGTAGATCGCGAGCGGAAGCGTTCCAATGAACGTGGATGACGGAGTCGTACTCGCCGTGATCCAAATCACCGATGACCGAGTGCCGAACGGACGGCACCTCCGCGTTCAACACACGTACGGTGCAGCGACGTCTCCTCCTTCTTGATCCAGCAAGGGGGAAGGAGAGGTTGATGGAGATCCAGCAGCACGACGGCGTGGTGGTGGATGTAGCGGGTCTCTGGCAGGGCTTCGTCAAGCTTCTGCGAGAGAGAGAGGTGTTGCAGGGGAGGAGGGAGGCGCCCAAGGCTGTAGGTTGCTGCCCTCCCTCCCCCCCTTTATATAGGCCCCCTTGGGAGGGGGGGCCGGCCAAAACCCATCTAGGGTTGGGGGGGCGGCGGCCAAGGGGTGGAAAGGGGTGCCTTGCCCCCCAAGGCAAGGGGGAAGTCCCCCCACCCTAGGGTTCCCAACCCTAGGCGCATGGGGGGAGGCCCATGGGGGGGCGCCCAGCCCACTAGGGGCTGGTTCCCTTCCACTTTCAGCCCATGGGGCCCTCCGGGATAGGTGGCCCCACCCGGTGGACCCCCGGGACCCTTCCGGTGGTCCCGGTACAATACCGGTAACCCCCGAAACTTTCCCGGTGGCCGAAACTTGACTTCCTATATATAATTCTTCACCTCCGGACCATTCCGGAACCTCTCGTGACGTCCGGGATCTCATCCGGGACTCCGAACAACTTTCGGGTTTCCGCATACATATATCTCTACAACCCTAGCGTCACCGAACCTTAAGTGTGTAGACCCTACGGGTTCGGGAGACATGCAGACATGACCGAGACGCCTCTCCGGTCAATAACCAACAGCGGGATCTGGATACCCATGTTGGCTCCCACATGTTCCACGATGATCTCATCGGATGAACCACGGTGTCGAGGATTCAATCAATCCCGTATGCAATTCCCTTTGTCAAACGGTATGTTACTTGCCCGAGATTCGATCGTCGGTATCCCAATACCTTGTTCAATCTCGTTACCGGCAAGTCTCTTTACTCGTACCGCAATGCATGATCCCGTGACTAACGCCTTAGTCACATTGAGCTCATTATGATGATGCATTACCGAGTGGGCCCAGAGATACCTCTCCGTCACACGGAGTGACAAATCCCAGTCTCGATCCGTGCCAACCCAACAGACACTTTCGGAGATACCCGTAGTGCACCTTTATAGTCACCCAGTTACGTTGTGACGTTTGGCACACCCAAAGCACTCCTACGGTATCCGGGAGTTGCACGATCTCATGGTCTAAGGAAAAGATACTTGACATTGGAAAAGCTCTAGCAAACGAAACTACACGATCTTTTATGCTATGCTTAGGATTGGGTCTTGTCCATCACATCATTCTCCTAATGATGTGATCCCGTTATCAACGACATCCAATGTCCATGGTCAGGAAACCGTAACCATCTATTGATCAACGAGCTAGTCAACTAGAGGCTTACTAGGGACATGGTGTTGTCTATGTATCCACACATGTATCTGAGTTTCCTATCAATACAATTCTAGCATGGATAATAAACGATTATCATGAATAAGGAAATATAATAATAACCAATTTATTATTGCCTCTAGGGCATATTTCCAACAGTCTCCCACTTGCACTAGAGTCAATAATCTAGTTCACATCACCATGTGATTAACACTCACTGGTCACATCACCATGTGACCAACATCTAAAGAGTTTACTAGAGTCAACAATCTAGTTCACATCACTATGTGATTAACACTCAATGTGTTCTGGTTTGATCATGTTATGCTTGTGAGAGAGGTTATTAGTCAACGGGTCTGAACCTTTCAGAACCGTGTGCTTTACGAATATCTATGTCATCTTGTGGATGCTACCACGCGCTATTTGGAGCCATTTCAAATAATTGCTCTACTATACGAATCCGGTTTACTACTCAGAGTCATCCGGATTAGTGTCAAAGTTCGCATCGACGTAACCCTTTACGACGAACTCCTTTCCACCTCCATAATCGAGAAAATTCCTTAATCCACTAGGTACTAAGGATAAGTTCGACCGCTGTCATGAGATCCTTTCCCGGATCACTATTGTACCCTCTTGACCAACTCATGGCAAGGCACACTACATGTGCGGTACACAGCATAGCATACTATAGAGCCTACGTCTAAAGCATAGGGGACGACCTTCGTCCTTTCTCTATCTTCTGCTGTGGTCAGGTCTTGAGTCTTACTCAATACTCACACCTTGTAACACAGCCAAGAACTCCTTCTTTGCTGATCTATTTTGAACTCTTTCAAAATCATGTCAAGGTGTGCTGTCTTTTGAAAGTATCATCAGGCGTCTTGATCTATCTCTATGGATCTTGATGCCCAATATGTAAGCAGCTTTATCCAGGTCTTCCTTTGAAAAACTCCTTTCAAACAACCCTTTATGCTTTCCAGAAATTTTACATCATTTCGGATCAACAATATGTCATTCACATATACTTATCAGAAATGTTGTAGCGCTCCCACTCACTTTATTGTAAATACAAGTTTCTAACAAACTTTGTATAAACCCAAAAACTTTGATCACTCCATCAAAGCGTATATTCTGACTCCGAGATGCTTGCTCTAATCCATGGAAGGATCGCTGGAGCTAGCATACCTTTTAGCATCCTTAGGATCGACAAAACCTTTCTGATTGTATCACATACAACCTTTCCTTACGAAAACTGGTAAGGAAACTTGTTTTGACATCCATCTGCCAGATTTCATAAATGCAGCTAATGCTAACATGATTCCGACGGACCTAAGCATCGCTACGGATGAGAAAAACTCATCGTAGTCAACTCCTTGAACTTGTGAAAATACTCTTTGCCACAAGTCGAGCTTCATAGACGGTAACATTACCGTCCATGTCCGTCTTCTTCTTAAAGATCCATTTATCTCAATGGCTTGCCGATCATCGGGCAAGTTCACCAAAGTCCATGCTTTGTTCTGATACATGGATTCTATCTCGGATTTCATGGCCTCGAGCCATTCGTCGGAATATGGGCCCACCATCGCTTCTCCATAGCTCGTAGGTTCATTGTTGTCTAGCAACATGACTTCCAAGACAGGATCACGCATTACTCTGAAGTAGTGCGCATCCTCGTCGTCCTACGAGGTTTGGTAGTGACTTGATCCGAAGTTTCATGATCACTATCATAAGCTTCCACTTCAATTGGTGTAGGTGCCACAGGAACAACTTCCTGTGCCCTGCTACACACTAGTTGAAGCGACGGTTCAATAACCTTATCAAGTCTCCACCATCCTCCCACTCAATTCTTTCGAGAGAAACTTTTCCTCGAGAAAGGACTCGTTTCTAGAAGCAATTACTTTTGCTTCCAGATCTGAAATAGGAGGTATACCCAACTGTTTTGGGTATTCTATGAAGATGCATTTATCCGCTTTGGGTTCGAGCTTATCAGCCTGAAACTTTTTCACATAAGCATCGCAGCCCCAAACTTTTAAGAAACGACAACTTAGGTTTCTCTAAACGGTGTCGTCTCAACGGAATTGCGTGGTGCCCCTTTTAAAGTGAATGCGGTTGTCTCTAATGCCTAACCCATAAACGATAGTGGTAATTCGATAAGAAACATCATGGTATGCACCATATCCAATAGGGTGCAGTTATGATGTTCGGACACACCATCACACTATGGTGTTCCAGGCGGTATTAATTGTGAAACACTTTCCACAATGTCTCAATTGTGTGCCAAACTCGTATCTCAGATACTCATCTCTATGATCATATCACAGACATTTTATCCTCTTGTCACGACGATCTTCAACTTCACTCTGAAATTACTTGAACCTTTCAATAATTCAGACTAGTGTTTCATCAAGTAAATACACTCAGCATCTACTCAAATCATCTGTGAAGTAAGAACATAACGATATCCACTGCATGCCTCAGCACTCATTGGACTGCGTACATCAAAATGTATTACTTCCAATAAGTTGCTCTCTTGTTCCATCTTACTGAAAACGAGGACTTTCAGTCATCTTGCCCATGTGGTATGATTTGCATGTCTCAAGTGATTCATAATCAAGTGAGTCCAAACGATCCATCTGCATGGAGTTTCTTCATGCATATATACCAATAGACATGGTTCGCATGTCTCAATCTTTTCAAAACGAGTGAGTCCAAAGATCCATCTATATGGAGCTTCTTCATGCGTTTTATACCAATATGACTCAAGTGGCAGTGCCACAAGTATGTGGTACTATCATTACTATCTTATATCTTTTGGCACGAACATGTGTATCATGGCGATCGAGATTCATTTCAGGTGCAAGACCATTGAAGGTATTATTCAAATAAACAGAGTAACCATTATTCTCCTTAAATGAATAACCGTATTGCGATAAACATAATCCAATCATGCTTAACGCAAACACCAAATCTCGATGGTAGAGGGAGCATGCGATGCTTGATCACATCAACCTTGGAAACACTTCCAACACATATCGTCATCTCACCTTTAGCTAGTCTCCGTTTATTCCGCAGCTTTTATTTCGAGTTACTAACACTTAGCAACCGAACCGGTATCTAATACCCTGGTGCTGCTAGGAGTACTAGTAAAGTACACATTCATATAACGTATATCCAATATACTTCTGTCGACCTTGCCTGCCTTCTCATCTACCAAGTATCTAGGGTAGTACTGCTTCAGTGACCGTTCCTCTCATTACAGAAGCACTTAGTCTCGGGTTTGGGTTCAACCTTGGGATTCTTCACTAGAGCAGCAAACGACTTGCTGTTTCATGAAGTATCCCTTTTGCCCTTGCCCTTCTTAAACTAGTGGTTTTACTAACCATCAACAATTGATGCTCCTTCTTGATTTCTACTCTCGCGGTGTCAAACATCGCGAATAGCTCAAGGATCATCATAACTATCCTTGATATGTTATAGTTCATCACGAAGCTCTACTAGCTTGGTGGCAGTGACTATGGAGAACTATCACTATCTCATCTGGGAGATTAACTCCCACTCGATTCAAGCGATTGTGGCACTCAGACAATCTGAGCACATGCTCAACGATTGAGCTTTTCTCCCTTAGTTTGCAGGCTTAAGAAACTTGTCAGAGGTCTCATACCTCTTGACGTGGGCACTAGTCTGAAATCCCAATTTCAGTCTTCGGAACATCTCACATGTTCTGCGACGTTTCAAAAACGTCTTTGGTGCCACAATTCTAAACCGCACTGAACTATCACGTAGTCATCAAAACGTGTATGTCAGATGTTTCGTAACATCTACAGACGACGCTGAGGTTCAGCACACCGAGCGGTGCATTAAGGACATAAGCCTTCTGTGCAGCAATGAGGACAATCCTCAGTTTACGGACCCAGTCCGCATAATTGCTACTACCAACTTTCAACTAAATTTTCTCTAGGAACATATCTTAACCAGTAGAACTAAAGCGCAAGCTATGACATAATTTGCAAATACCTTTTTGACTATGTTCATGATAATGAAGTTCATCTGATTATGAACTCCCACTCAGATAGACATCCCTCTAGTCATCTAAGTGAAACATGATCCGAGTTTAACTAGGCCGTGTCCGATCATCACGTGAGACGGACTAGTCAAGATCGGTGAACATCTCCATGTTGATCGTATCTTCTATACGACTCATGCTCGACCTTTCGGTCCTCCGTGTTCCGAGGCCATGTCTGTACATGCTAGGCTCGTCAAGTCAACCTAAGTGTATTGCGTGTGTTCCGAGGCCATGTCTGTACATGCTAGGCTCGTCAACACCCGTTGTATTCGAACGTTAGAATCTATCACACCCGATCATCACGTGGTGCTTCGAAACAACGAACCTTCGCAACGGTGCACAGTTAGGGTGAACACTTTCTTGAAATTATTATAAGGGATCATCTTACTTACTACCGTCGTTCTAAGCAAATAAGATGCAAAAACATGATAAACATCACATGCAATCAAATAGTGACATGATATGGCCAATATCATCATGCTCCTTTGATCTCCATCTTCGGGGCACCATGATCATCTTCGTCACCGGAATGACACCATGATCTCCATCATCATGATCTCCATCATTGTGTCTTCATGAAGTCGTCACGCCAACGATTACTTCTACTTCTATGGCTAACGCGTTTAGCAACAAAGTAAAGTAATTTACATGGCGTTATTCAATGACACGCAGGTCATGCAAAATAATAAAGACAACTCCTATGGCTCCTGCCGGTTGTCATACTCATCGACATGCAAGTCGTGATTCCTATTACAAGAATATGATCAATCTCATACATCACATATATCATTCATCACATCTTCTGGCCATATCACATCACATAGCACTTGCTGCAAAAACAAGTTAGACGTCCTCTAATTGTTGTTGCAAGTTTTTTACGTGGTTTGTAGGTTTCTAGCAAGAACGTTTCTTACCTACGTATGACCACAACGTGATTTGCCAATTTCTATTTACCCTTCATAAGGACCCTTTTCATCGAATCCGTTCCGACTAAAGTAGGAGAGACAGACACCCGCTAGCCACCTTATGCATCTAGTGCATGTCAGTCGGTGGAACCTGTCTCACGTAAGCGTACGTGTAAGGTCGGTCCGGGCCTCTTCATCCTACAATGCCGCCGAAACAAGAAACGACTAGTAGCGGCAAGAAGAATTGGCAAACTCAACGCCCACAACTGCTTTGTGTTCTACTCGTGCATAGTAACTACGCATAGACCTGGCTCATGATGCCACTGTTGGGAATCGTAGCATAATTTAAAATTTTCCTACGCTCACCAAGATGCATCTATGGATTCTACTAGCAACGAGGGGAAAGGAGTGCATCTACATACCCTTGTAGATCGCGAGCGGAAGCGTTCCAATGAACGTGGATGACGGAGTCGTACTCGCCGTGATCCAAATCACCGATGACCGATTGCCGAACGGACGGCACCTCCGCGTTCAACACACGTACGGTGCAGCGACGTCTCCTCCTTCTTGATCCAGCAAGGGGGAAGGAGAGGTTGATGGAGATCCAGCAGCACGACGGCGTGGTGGTGGATGTAGCGGGTCTCTGGCAGGGCTTCGCCAAGCTTCTGCGAGAGAGAGAGAGGTGTTGCAGGGGAGGAGGGAGGCGCCCAAGGCTGTAGGTTGCTGCCCTCCCTCCCCCCCCCTTTATATAGGCCCCCTTGGGAGGGGGGGCGGCCAAAACCCATCTAGGGTTGGGGGGGGCGGCGGCCAAGGGGTGGAAAGGGGTGCCTTGCCCCCCAAGGCAAGGGGAAAGTCCCCCCACCCTAGGGTTCCCAACCCTAGGCGCATGGGGGGAGGCCCATGGGGGGGCGCCCAGCCCACTAGGGGCTGGTTCCCTTCCACTTTCAGCCCATGGGGCCCTCCGGGACAGGTGGCCCCACCCGGTGGACCCTCGGGACCCTTCCGGTGGTCCCGGTACAATACCGGTAACCCCCGAAACTTTCCCGGTGGCCGAAACTTGACTTCCTATATATAATTCTTCACCTCCGGACCATTCCGGAACTTCTCGTGACGTCCGGGATCTCATCCGGGACTCCGAACAACTTTCGGGTTTCCGCATACATATATCTCTACAACCCTAGCGTTACCGAACCTTAAGTGTGTAGACCCTATGGGTTCGGGAGACATGCAGACATGACCGAGACACCTCTCCGGTCAATAACCAACAGCGGGATCTGGATACCCTTGTTGGCTCCCACATGTTCCATGATGATCTCATCGGATGAACCACGGTGTCGAGGATTCAATCAATCCGGTATACAATTCCCTTTGTCAAACGGTATGTTACTTGCCCGAGATTCGATCGTCGGTATCCCAATACCTTGTTCAATCTCATTACCGGCAAGTCTCTTTACTCGTACCGCAATGCATGATCCCGTGACTAATTATGATGATGCATTACCGAGTGGGCCCAGAGATACCTCTCCGTCACACGGAGTGACAAATCCCAGTCTCGATCCGTGCCAACCCAACAGACACTTTCGGAGATACCCGTAGTGCACCTTTATAGTCACCCAGTTACGTTGTGACGTTTGGCACACCCAAAGCACTCCTACGGTATCCGGGAGTTGCACGATCTCATGGTCTAAGGAAAAGATACTTGACATTGGAAAAGCTCTAGCAAACGAAACTACACGATCTTTTATGCTATGCTTAGGATTGGGTCTTGTCCATCACATCATTCTCCTAATGATGTGATCCCGTTATCAACGACATCCAATGTCCATGGTCAGGAAACCGTAACCATCTATTGATCAACGAGCTAGTCAACTAGAGGCTTACTAGGGACATGGTGTTGTCTATGTATCCACACATGTATCTGAGTTTCCTATCAATACAATTGTAGCATGGATAATAAACGATTATCATGAATAAGGAAATATAATAATAACCAATTTATTATTGCCTCTAGGGCATATTTCCAACAGCAACTCCTGTAAAAGCTGTCGAAGCCAAGAACACTCGGCGACTACGTTGGCCACTGTTCGGTACTCAGCCGCCGCACTTGAGCGCGATACCGTAGGTTGTCGTTTAGACGACCACGAGATGAGGGAGGAGCCGGGGTAGACGTAGTAGCCAGAGGTGGAGCGGCGCGTGTCTGGACAGCCAGCCCAGTCAGCATCAGAATAAGCCACCATATCCAGAGATGAAGATGCCGTCAACGTCAATCCAAGGGCCATAGTGCCTCGAATATATCGTAAAATCCGCTTCACCAGGTTCCAATGAGAGTCACGCGGGGAGTGCATATGAAGGCACACCTGCTGAACTGCATACTACAAGTCTGGTCTTGTGAGTGTCAGGTACTGAAGATCACCAACAATGGAGCGGTACGGAGCATCCGACGCCGGAGAGCCATCAAGTGCAGAGAGCTTGGCCTTTGTGTCGACAGGAGTAGCAACTGGTTTTCAATTGAGCATGCCGACACGCTCAAGCAACTCATGTGCATACTTCTGTTGATGAAGGAAAAACCCATCTGGTCTCCGAATCACCTCAATGCCAAGAAAATAGTGCAGGGCACCCAGATCCTTGATAGCAAACTCATCACCCAACCGAAGTGGTAATATGCTGGAGAAGCTCAGCGGATGAGGTTGTCAAGATGATGTCGTCAACGTAGAGGAGCAGGTAGGCAGTCGCAGGGCCGTGATGATAAACAAACAGCGAGGCATCCAATTGAGTAGCTGCTGAAGAAACCCGGCGATACGCTGGTACCAGGCACGAGGCGCTTGCTTAAGGCCATAGAGAGACTGTGAGACATAGTCTGGATGAGTAGCGTCGACTAAACCTGTTGGTTGCTGACAATATACCTGTTTGGCGAGATGACCGTGGAGGAAAGCGTTGGAGACATCCATCTGATGCACAGGCCATGCACGAGAGACCGCATGGTGAAGGACTGTGCGGATCGTGACTGGCTTAACCACGGGCGCAAATGTCTCGGTGAAGTCGACACTAGCACGCTGGCGGAAACCATGAACCACCCAACGAGCCTTGTAGCGCTTGAGAGTGCCATCCCGACGAGTCTTGTGGCGGAAGACCCATTTGCCAGTGATGACATTAGCGTGTGTAGGCCGAGGGACGAGCTACCAGGTGCGGTTCCGCTGGAGAGCGTCAAACTCTTCATGCATCGCAGTGAACCAATGAGGATCCCGGAGGGCGGCTCGAGCTGACGATGGGAGAGGTGCGGTGCGGAGGTGGAAGCAGCGAGAAGATACTCATCGCTAGTGTACCGCATGCTCGGGCGATGGGTCCCGGCCCGAGACCGAGTCAGGGGGCGGGGCAGCGGGTCCGGCGCAGCGACGGGTGACGATGCTGAGGAAGAACCCGTCGCGGCCGAGGTGATGGGCGAAGATGCGCCGACGGAGTGGGGCGCCGATGGCGTCGCAGTTGACGCAACCGACCCAGCAGGGGACGGGTCCACCGAGGCAGCCGCATGGGGATGTGCTCGACCCGCGCGCGCGAGGTGGAACCTCAAATCCAGGAGGCGGTCCAAGAGCAGCTCACGAGCGGCCACCACCAGAGAAAGGCGTCGAAGGGCCCCTTGGGACCGGCAACGACGCAATGACCGTAGGTACCTGCTGAAAGGGAAAAACCTTCTCATCAAAGTAAACGTGTTGTGAAGTGATCACGCGATGTGAGATAGGATCATAGCAGCGATAGCCTTTGGTGTTTGGTGGATAACCGATGAAGATGCAAGCCAAAGAGCGAGGAGCTAGCTTGTGAGGAGTGGTGGAAGCTATGCTAGGATAGCAAACACAGCCGAAGTAACTCTACTGTAGAAGACTAGGGTTTGGCAATGCAACTCTCGATGTATTGATTGGGTGCAAGTGCACGTATATATGATGTACAAGGTGGGCCTCAACCTCAACTATATACAAAAAATAAGAGGTGGGCCAATAATAGAAAATATACGTGCAAACCATATATTCAACATCTACGAATCAAAGATGCCTTAAATCATACTTTCTTCGTCCTGAATTACTTGTCACATAAATTGATATAAATAAATGTATCTAGGACTGAGGCAACAATGTTTCTCTCCCGCCAGGCCACCAGTCGTCATGTCATCCAGGCCGACGGTGCCGGATGTCGGCTGTCCGTCGTTCCAGTAGAAGCTCACGATGTCCAAACCAACCGCCTCTCGCGTAGATGAAGTCACCAATGATCCTTCTAGACTGTTTCACAAGCCAGCCGAAAACAGAGTTGAATCATTCAACCTCTCACATCCAGCAACAAAAATAATACAGCACAGCACAGCACTCCATGAGTCGGGGAGAAACTTCTCTTCGTGAGCTGGGCACCCAATGATGATACGCAGAAACAAACCTTGACGTCAAATTAACCAATGGCGGAATGGCCTGTCGTCGACGGGGTGGGTAGAAAATCTTCTTCTAGACGACAGGTAGCAGCAGCGGTGGCGCGCCGTCGTCGTCGTCGCAAGTGGTTCGGGCCGAATGAGCCGGAGATTGTTGCCTTGCCTCGCTGCGCTGCTGCCTGCTCGCATCGTATGGTGTGTGTGTCCTTGTCATGAGCTTTTGCACTTCGCCCACTGGTTTCGTATGCACCCGGTTTCCTCCTCCTGTGCTCTTGCCCAAAAATGGGTCCTGCGCCGAGTGCGTGTGTGCTCCCACTCCCTCTCCCTCTCCCTCTCGTGGAACTGGCAATAGATGGATAAACGGAATATAATTGTGGGGTTGTGGGGTTGGGTTGGGTCAGGTGCATACTCCTCTCCTGCCATTTGGTTTATCATCACTGATGATGCTTTTATCTTGTGAGCTTATTTTTTTTTCTTCACATAACCGAAGGGGTTTTACTCTCCCCCCGGATCTACTCCTGCCTGTATCACAGATGCGCACAGCCAACTCAAACACGATTAATTCAAACAAGATTTCAATGTCAGTAATTCTTTACCCTCGAGAAGCGTTTGCTGTTTGTGGGCACTGGGCGAGCAACAGGTCGTGGTAGCAGTCCCAAGCAAGCATGCAATGGTGGCCTGTGAAGTGTCAAAGAATCTGCTCCTGCCAAGATGAGATGCCAAATGGCTCCCACAAAGCTTTCCGTTTCGTGCGCCCGGTGCCGTACCAGCTCAGCCGTTGGGTGAGCGAAAGCAAGCAAGCAACAACAGTGGCAAACCATGGCGAGAGGAATGGTGAGACGAGCGCGCGGGCCAAGCAAGCAATTCGGTTGCGCTGCACGTTTGTTTGTTTCTCCCCCTCTTGCCGTTGCCGCCAACGCAAGTTGCTCTGCTCCGCTCCATGCGTGTGCGATGTGCCCCCAACATCCTGCCTGCCTTGATACTATTGCCGATGCCCTTTGCTTCATTTGTTTAGTGCCAAGTTGGTTAGGATAAAGAGTTGACGAAAGAGTGAGCTCGAATCTTTTGATTTCTCTATGCCTTTGAGCAAAATTATTGCCTATCTATTGCGTTGTACTGGTTGGTGCAGCTACAGCATTGCCACATTCCGTTCAGAGAGAATTGTTTCCATTTAAATCAATATATACTCTGCTATTTGTTGGTTCCCCATGATCGTGATCGGGTGCTGGTCGAGGCATTTAAAAAAAACACTCATTATAAAAACCAATCATGCGACGCCTACTGCCGATGATGGTACTCCCTCGTCCACCCAATGGTTTTAGCTCGACATACATTCAAATGTTGCTATGGACACAGGGGATCATGGAGCAGTTCAATTAACAATGTGTCCCCTTGTTGATGCTGTTGGTGGGAGGGGCCTCACTGGCAAGGACTTATTACATCTGAGTTGACTCGCAGCTACAAGCCTGGTCATTGTTCAACAACCGTGTTGATCCGGGTGTCAAATAAGTTAATGCAAGTTGCGGCAAGACGGGCAGGAATGTTTACTTGTTCAACACTTGTTGAACCCCCATAATTATCTTTTCCGTAAAAAAAACATCGCATATGCTTTTGGCGAAAGCATTATTGTTTTTAGGGTGTTCGATGGCTCAATCGGTCCATAGGTAGTTACTTCTAGGTCGATGTTGATAGTCGTCCAATCAAGATCTTCTCAACCCTTTGTAACTGCAGAAATCTCGTGTTTAAATCATGTAATCATGAGTGACACTCCATAAATAGCAAAACCATCATCTTCTTCTCTCTTGTGAGAGGAAGCGGTGCATCTAAGTTGCATAGCACACAAAGTAATTATTTTTGCTCCTTTACCCTTTCTATTAGTTGCTCCGCCTTCAATTGTTTTGTGCAACGGGCATGTTTTCAAATGAATGATGAGGCAACTAGGCACTAAGCCGACTGGATCTCAAGGGAACAAAGAACTCCACAATACTAAAAGACGGTTACTATAGTGGTAGAAACATGTAAGCTTGTTGTATCTACTTCAAGGAAATTTCAATTGTTTTAGATGGAGGCAAAATAAATGCTTCATTTCACTAATTAAGCAAAGAGAAAAAATAATGAAAGTACTTATGTTACAAGATATTCAAAAGGTCCTTCATTTAATCTCTCGAAGACGATCATAGACAAGACGGGGAATTTTGAAAACCCATGTGCAACTCTTGTTCCGAAGCTTGAAGAAGTGAGCATGAGGATAGAGGCGAATTCCGTCTTGTGGCATCCACCATTGCATCGCCCAAGGAAGACGGGTTGACAACGGCTACCAAGCCAATCTTAGACCCTAATCAATTCTATGAGAGAAGCGGCAACAAAGAGGAGATCCTTCATAGTTCGTACACGTGTATGTAGACGAGTATACTAGCAAGAAACGAATAAAATGCCCACAAGTCAAAGAGGCATTGCTTCTTAATGAAAAGACTGAGCCTCTGTTAATTCATCAGAAGAAAGACAATTGTTTTTCCAAGAGAATCACTCAACTAAACATATAGCTTCCGAAAGTGCTCTTCTGATGCCGAGCTCACATGCTACCTGATGAATAGTAAACTAAAAAAACATGAATGGTTTTTGTGATAAAACATTGATGAATTTTTTAACTGCTTGCGAGATCTTGTGATGAAATGACACTCGTAGAGGTCTTGACAAAAATAACAAAATCGACGCTCCAAAATACTTCCAACAAAAAAAACAAGTCTTTTTTTCGGAGCATTAAATTTTCTTTTTGCCCAGACCTCCAGTAATGTCATTTCAGCGCACAATTTTGCACGCACTCGAAACATTCATCAATGTTCATCAACAAAAAAATTCAGAGAGCATGTGAGCTGGGGTTCAAAACTCCATGTCCTTGGTGCATCAACTACCTCACCTAAAGGCTTAAGCGGCTAAACTGTCAACCATCCTCATTTTCCACACATTTTCTACAGATATGGACCAGTACAAGCAGCAGCAGCTAAACCCCCAAAGGAAAACAACTATAGCTTTGGCGTTAAGCAACCTCATGGTGAGGGGGCACACCGGTTTGCAAAAGAGAAGATCCCGGAAATAAACCTCGGGAGAGATGGCTGCCGCTGCTTTTAACGCAAAAAACCGAGACCAATCACCCAGCAAAAGCCGCCTCTCTCGCCCGGGGCCCCGCGTAGAGACAGGGATTGGGGAGAGAAAATAATAAAGGAAAGTAACACTAATACTAGTATCACAGGTTAGCAAGGGAGGGGAGGGGAGTACTCCTCCTTTTGTACGGCAGTTTTCAAAGGCGTGCTGCGAATTCGGGGACCGGCAACGAATCATCTGCACATGTTCAGTTCAATGCCGGATCTGATCTTGTAGGGGGCAAGCAAAACTAGTGCCAAGTAGTACTTTTCCAGAGTGCACCCAGCGTAGAACTTTGAAGGTGCCCTGTACTACTGAATTACTTACCGATCACATGTGTGTGTGCGCGCGCGCGCGCGCTTTTTAGGTGGAACTGCAGAAAACTGAAGATTTTGAAAAATAGCTGTTCATGATGAGTTTATCTAGTAATAGTACCCCCTCTGTATCATAATACTTGTCGTTGGGGAACCCGTACTGGTTTTCTCCAACGAAGATCCCACAGTCTAAATTTCTTTTGAAAAGGGCAATTCATTGATTAATTAAGAGAGAGTTTGGATTCCGTACAATCCTGAAGGCTCCCCCATGAAACACAAAACTCTAATTAGCTACTCCCCCGGCATCAATCAAATTACTCAAGTGCTTAGCACACATGTGCTTTCATGTTGAAAAGACCGGCGTTGACATGTGTTGTTGCGCATGTTCTAAATTTCCCGGGCGACGAGCATTGCGAGCGAGGCCATGCCCTTACCGTTGTCACGATTTTCTTGCATGAAGCGCTCCCACCACCACTTGACATTGTTAGATGCCCACCCAACAGATAGAGGTAGCATGGAAACAATGGCGCCCAAACCAGTCGCGGGCCAAGTTGCGTATCTGGAGGAAGAAGCGGCACCGAAAGATGATCATGCGACCCGGTAATTTGCTAGGTGGAAAAGTTGCAGCCCAAGACTAAAACAAAGATATTGCACGGCAGGCCCACCTGGCAAATTTTTTTCGAGGGTACGCAAATTGCGTACCATAGCTTTATAGAAGAAGAGAAAATTAGTACATGACATCTATCACTCGCTGCGAACAACGAGCGTAGCCCAACACCACATCCGGCTATCCTCCGGACAGCCACACACAACAACACAACTACAAACAACTACAACACGGAAAAACCTGCCCAAAACCGAAACACCTCGCCGCGTCTTGATCGACGCCGAACACCTCCGAAAAACAGCAACTCCAGCTTCCTTTGTATTCATCCGCGACGGCCATACATAGCGCCGGAGGTGAGCGGTCAGGGCCATGTCGAACACCGGAGGAGCGTCAACAGGAAACTCAGTCTCCTCGCACGATGCTCCCAACAGAGAAACGACGTCGCCGACGCCGCCATCATGCCGCTCCAGAGGACCAAGGCTTTCGCCCGGAGACAACTGCCAACACCAAGCACGAGGGAGATGGCAACACACTCGACGTCGCCTCCAGAGAGGGGAACGACACCCGCGGGTGCCATCGACGCCGGCCGGCCAAAACCGGACAGGATTTTCATCCGTAATGTGCATCTCCACTCCGACGAGGTACCGGGCAGCACCATTCCTGAAGCCTCGCACCGCCGTCACCGTAGCAGATCCGCTGAAGCCGCGTAGTCATGGTCCAACACCACCCGCACCGCCGTCACCGTAGCAGATCCGCCGAAGCCGCGTAGTCATGGTCCAACACCACCCGCACTGCCGAGAGAGCGCGAACCAGACCTCCACCAACATCGCCGTCGAGAAGCAACCACATCCTCCAAGCGGAGCAAAAGCCAGATCCGCTCCATCAGCCTTCATCGACACCGAGAGACTGCCGCTAGATTGGATTTGGCCCGCCCCTCCAACCTCACTCCGGCGCCATCTCCACCGGGGCATCGCCGCGATCCCCTCACACGGAGGCGGCCGGAAGCCCGCTGCACGCCAGGACACCTTCCTGGCAGTGCCATCTCGGCGCCGCCGCCACCGCCGATGCTGGCGCTCCACCTGCAACCACCAACCAGAAGTGCTCCTCGCCAGGATCCGGCGAAAGCCCTCGCCTTGCCCCTGCTGTGCCTCCCACCGAACCGCAAGCCCCCGCGCCGCCTGCGAGAAGAACGCCGTGCCAGACCACGCCCGCGCCTAGCACGCGCTCCGCCACGCCGCTCGCGCCAAGACCGGACACCCCAGCCTCCGCGCCGCCCTCCAGACGCAGCTCCCCCGCGCGGAGGAGGTGCGTCGGGGCGCGCCACCCCAGCCCGCGCGCGCGTCGCGACCGACCAGCACGCCGCGCTGCCCTGCTCCATCTCCTGCCTGCGCGCCCCCACTGGCCACGACGCGCCGGCCTACGATCCCCGCCGCCAGATCGAAGAAGAAGCCCCCCGCGGCCCCTACTCCAGGCGAGCGCGAGCAGATCCCACCGCCACCGGCACCGCGCGGGCTTTGCCCGACGGCGGCGGCGGGGAGGGGACGGAGAGGGGGGATCGAGGGGGCGGCGCTAGGGTTGCGCACCCGGGTCGCCCATGGGGGAGCGACACGGGGCCGAGCAAGAATTTCCTGGATAGTCGTAGGGGAGGGGACACTGGAGAACGTGTACTCTTTAGTCTTGGTTAAGGCTTGGCATGAACATAATGCTCGTCTAGAAGGTGAGGTAACTCCATCCCATCGCAGCTCAGGGCCATGGTAGGCCACATTTTAAAATGAAATCAAGGATGTGATCAGCCAGGCGCCTCGCTGGATGAAATCCACGCTAAAGAGTCCCATCCGGTGGGTGTGACGTCGAATCAGCCGCGTAGAATAATGGGCGGATCCTCTCCCAAGATATAAAGCTCGTTGCATGAGCTCCTGTAGAGACCGATCAGGGGCGTTCTCTTTGATGGAATGGCCGAGTGCATGGGCCTTGCCACCTTGGCAAGACCGGAGTTTTTGGAAGGGGGAAAAGGGCGCAAAAGTTGGGACGGCAGTCATTCACGCGCAATATAAATGCACTGATATGACACAACAACGATTTCTTCGTTTGTCCGGGTAAAACATTATCAGACGTGCACATCACTCATCGTCGGCCGGCTGGACGGGGGGTTGTTGGCGGCTCGCTGTCCGTGCCCGTGCGCGCCGGATCACCGCATACGTCAAGGCAAGCAAGGAAAGGGCGACGCCTTTCCTTCCGCTCAGATACTTTTTGAAATCCGTCGGAGAGAGAGAGAGAGAGAGCGGGCAGACGTCGCGGGCAAAGCAACGTCTCATCCACCGGCCGCAACGCCGTGATGCCGACAGATTTCAATTTCTCGTGCCAACCCACGCTTTCTGCGGGTGTGCTCCTGAATATCACTCTTCTCCCTCTAGGCACGTCTCCAGACCCGCAAATTTGCACCCGCGTCCGTTCACGGACAGAGGGACCAATCTGTGAACACGGATGTGGGAGCCGGCCATTCAATACTACTAGCATATATTTGAAATCGCGTTTCAACAGACCGGACGAAATTCATGCAAATCCAAACGGAAATCATCAAAGTTCGGATATAAAATATCACAAATAATCCATACATAGCATGCAAATAAGTCTAGTACAACAATAATTCAAATTCAACGAGATTAACTGAATGTTCAAAAAGTTTTTCATGAACGGATCATTCGGTCCCACACATACTGCCCCTTCAACTTCATCCAACGGTGTATGCACCTAAATGACAGCCCCTCTATCATGTGGTACGTCACAGCAGCGCTACGGGCTACACAATGTGTAGAGCAACATTGAGTGAACGGGTGATTCAATCGAGAAGTTGAGCAAGAAGAAGCAAAACTTACAGTCTCCTCCGCTGCCGCGCGCAATGACCATCTTGCCTCTAGCCGAGCAACCGTGTCACAAAACTTGGTGACGGTGGTTTGGATGGCATACTATCGATACGATAACAACCTCACATTGCGTTGTTGGATGATGTGCATGTCGTAGGGCGCAATGTGGTGTCATGCGTGAAACGAATCATGCACGCGCTGCTAGAAGAGCCCCCTTTTGTGCCTGCCTATGAAATCCGCGGATACAACCAACCATGCATCACACAACAACCCATCCTCCATTGTCGAGTACCGCGCCATCCTTCATACTATACAAAAATGACATGATGTTTGAAAATTAGCTCAATGGCATTTGATCGAACACCTGCCGGGCGTGGTGTCCTCCATGGATGTCGTCGACGGAGGAGTGTACCTGGGTGGGCGACGCCGTCATAAAAGACGAGCAGACGCGTCGGTGCCGATTGCGGAAGTCCGACAATGCATGTGTGGCGGCCAGAGAGGTACATCGGTGACATCGGAGGAGGAGGTACGCCAGAAGAAAATGGGCCCGGAAAGGGGATTTAGTGGGCTGGGGTGTAGGAGTCCCATGTGGCTGTGGCTGGAGTCTGGACTCGCGCAAAGCACCCCCAACTTTGCTTTCAATTTACGGGAAGAAACACGTCTGGACCACTCGGCGAAGCAATATAGGATGGCAAGATGGTTTGAGGGTCAGCGTTGGAGATGCCCTTAGGCAATAAAATTTAGTCCGTAGGTATGGTGAACTTTTAATCCAAAGGTACAGTGAAATAAAACTGGCGACCCTTTTGAAAGCTTTTGAAAGATAGAATACATGCTTTATTGCTATTTGCAGTGTACACAACTACTTACTACATATCAATTTGGAAACACCACAACAGCAGCCTCACAACTGTTCGAATATAACATCCTCCCAAACCGCCGAGACCAAAAACAGGTGAAAAGAATGGACTCCAAAATTCTCTTCATGAATTCATGAGGCCTTAAATGTACACAAATTGATCGAGACACACCAAAAATGGTGAGCTGGTATCATTACAAAGCTGCACTTGCTCTCTCCGATACGCCTTCAAATTGCACGCAGAAAACACGTAGAAAAAGCATCTGATTCCTCCTAGTATCAGCGCCTCCTCCATCTCTACAGGCTGGAAGCAGGCTGCGTTGTCAGATCTGCTTGAGCTTCTCCCCGAATGCCCACCGATCAAATAAAATGTACTCCCTCCGTTCCTAAATATAAGTCTTTGTAGGGATTTCACTATAGACCACATACGGATGTATATAGATGCATTTTAAAGTGTGGGTTCACTCATTTTGCTCCGTATGTAGTCCATAGTGAAATCTCTACAAAGACTTATATTTAGGAACAGAGGGAGTAAGAGGCATGCATGGATGTGCTGACCATCAACAGGCCAACTATGTGTCATCATTCTGTAAGCAACAGATTCCCAATGACAGATCTCACACATCAGCAGTGGTGATGTCATTATCTTGTTATGTGCATTTTCGTTTGTTGATGTATAAGAGGACGTATGGACTCGAGGCCTTCATTCACACTACTTTGACTATGAATCATATCGGGCCCCAGACGTGAAAGATGAGAAGAACCCAGCTGCTGGTCCAGGAAGAATGTCGCTCAGCCCTACCTGGCCATCAGAGAGCATGGAACCCCATCTAGATGTGTTCTCCCCAAATTTGCTCCCAACCTGATATAAAAACATTGTATGGGTATGTTTAGCTGGGCATTGCTGCTTTCAATTAGACAGAAATTTCATCTAAAACCTAGTCGACAGGCTTGATGAAGGGAGATGACAAAACATCTTAATTTAACAACCAGTATACAAACTGAATACAGCATCCTTTCAGTTCTACCTACCAAACTGGACCTAACGAAATTCAACGGTTCAACCATATAGAGAAGACAAGGTTGACTTGATACAAATAGTATGTGCTAGTGACACTCAATACATGAATCCATATGATGTCCATAATTCTCTTTACGTGCTTAACTGAATTAACTCAGGATAACTTCCTACATGATAATGCAGTCCCAGGCCAACCATAATGAGTATTGACAATATAGGCTACATTTATGAGAATCTACACCATGCATTATCACCATTGGCTGGTTTCACTACAACTTTTAAAAGAGCTGACAAAAAAGGGTGAAAAAACATATGGCTGGTTACTTTACCTGTGTAACAAAGGATTTGAGCAATGGAGCTGCACTTCCAAGACTTGCATTATTATCATATTCTGATATAGTAGACCTTTCCCCATTTGAATATGATGATTTCCAAGGGTTCCTAGATGTCGAATCATCAGATGGCGACTGTAGTGATGACTTGGGTGTTCTTGATGATAGAGCTGGGGCACTGCAAGCGGAAAAGGTGAATAGGGAAGCAGTTAGTCTAAAAACTAGCATATTTGTTCATTACAGCCAAATCACACAACGGAAAATAAGGAACACCCACCAGAGGCCCAAAATAACAATCAGAAAAATATAGTAACAACTATCCATTAGGCCATCCTACAGGCAGAAGCCAGACTGAAAACATATCTTTGACAATTGACCATGACTGTTTTGTCAATTTTATAGCTGACCCTGCGTAATAAGCTAGAGGATAGTATCCACTTAATTAATAAGAAAACAATTGACTTAAAACCTGTCATGTGACCACAAGGTATATAATTAATTCATCCAGAAGCTATGACTGCAACATTGGTACGTCAGACAAGTATATGCCATACAGATGTCTGTTTTGACATTTTAGCAAACTAGTTTATGCAAATAGGTACCAAAGAGCGGTTTGTACTCGTTGGTGCATAATACGGAAAATCCCATGCGACACTATTCACAACAACTCAACTGTCGAGTATGCAGTACACACCCCAGGATGTAGGCATTCAACTTCTATTGTTTATATGAATTATCACTACTATTGATAATATCATCTCATAAAAAATTGAAGGATAACACAATGATGTGTCGGAAATTAACAAACTAAGATATTATAGAAGATGCACCATGCTCTCTCTAAAAACTGGACCATGGAACTAACAATTGTACGTTTACAGGTTAGACAAAACAATTGTTTACCTGATTGGTAGGTACTTGAATCTTGGAACCTGGGAGCACCTCATAATATTTGAATCTGTATTTGTTTTTGTTGGTAACTTTTGTGCCGCACCAGTATACATGTGATTCAGTTGAACCAAGAAACCAAAAAGAACAACGCAGCGCTTGTAAGATTGCTTCTCATTCTCCCATAAGTAAGATTCATACCTGTTACAAGTGAGACATGTTTCATTTTTTAGTACATCGATCATATACATGTGTAACAATTTCAAACAGAGAAAATACTTACGTAGCCCAGTCTATTGGATCCAATCTCTGCGAGAATTTATTGATCAGCTTGTTTATAGGCTCTATGGTAGCTGAATCTGCCTGGAATTGTGATTGTTTTCTCCTGAAGGTAGTCTTAGCATTGTCCTGTTTTATCTTTGTTTCAGAAGGATTGGCTGAAGAGTTTTTGCCTCCGGATAGGATATCACCAATGAAACGCAGATCTAGCAGTATTTGCAGAACTCCTTTTTCTGAAACCTGCGAGTTACTTGATTCGATAGATGCCAAAAAGTTTTCGTAGATACTGATAACCTACATGAGTTTAACCAGATGTTAAGGCCAACGATTACATTTCTCGAAATAAAAGGGCCCAATGATTACATTGGCTTTAAGTCCTATACTGCACTTTTCATATTCAAACTTCAACAACACAGCTAGAGATGGAAAGGGTGATAATTGACACATATATTTGGATAAACAATCAAGTTTCGACTTGGTTCCCAGTTCTTATCGTTGAAATATTGACATGAGTCGGACGATGTATGCAGGCAAAATAAGTTCACAAGTCATGATGAAATAATCAACATTGTATTTGTTTAGTGCTGAGGGTCATCCAGATACACAAGCGTCTAGAGTGGAGACATAGTGACCAACCAAATCAAAGCTTGATCACAAGGGAATCAGCTGAAACTATGAGCTTTAATCAAGTTATCCAAATTTGACATAGTATCCCTATGAATGTCATTATGGTGTGACAAACATTTATGTGAACTCCCAAGATATATGCCTATAGGCTATAGCTATAGCTATTAGTACTGCCTATTTTCATTAATGCTGTTGAGTAGGTAATGAACCTTAAGAGTTATATCATTGCGCCAAAGCTTGTTATTGCAGGGGTTTTGCAGAAGGAGGCTTTATATCAGTACATTGTTGAACAAATGCTACCCTGGAACATTACACTAAATGACTGACCTGTTTGTTATGCATTGGTCGCATTATTTCCTCAAAATTATTTCCCTCTTGTTATAAGACTTTTGAGGGGGCAGACACAAAACATGATGGGAAAATTGACAAAGAAGAATGGTGCAATCTAGTTCTTAGACATCCCTCATTACTGAAGAACATGACGCCCCAATATCTCAAGTAAGATACGCTAACGTATTTGTTAACTATTTACTTTTGATCAGCTTATTATGCTCAAGTTGATTGAAATCTGAGGGGTTCAGAATTAATAATAGTATCAACTATCCTTGCATTATATTGCCAAAGCACATATACATTATCTCATAGAGCAGAGTCTTCAGTAATACTGTCAGGAAATAAAGAGGCATGATATTATTCAGCTATGAAGTGAAAACCAGCAAACAGAATATGCAACATTGATTAGTTAAGCAATAGTTTTGTCATGCTTAGCTTCTGGGTCAAGAACACAACTACGGAAGGTAGTTACAGAACTCAACAATAAGTGCTAACAAACACAATAAGTTACTGTTTTTTATGCAGATGCATGGTAAAACAGCTTAGGTACAAATGCCGCAAATAATTCTTTGGTTCTTCGCTTGAAACATGAAGTATTAGAACAATAATGAAGTGTTATGCATCTTTGATAAATTGTTACCATATAACACACCTTCTGTAGTAAATCCCAGGCAAATTTATGCAATATAATTCTGTCCAGGATGTGCCCTCCAATTTTATGAATCTCCAGACATGCTTGGTAAAGAAAGGATATAATGTACAGCGAAGGCATTGATGGAAGAGCTATTTGCATCTCCAAGGGACCATCGGTAGGTTCCTCTTGTTTGATGACTGTAACTTCCCATCCCTGACAAGGAAACCATACAGTGTAATTAAAACGACCAGCACTGCATATATATGTGAATACATAAACAAGATAAGATGTTCCCTTTTTACAATAAAATAGATGGAGCAACAGAGTGATGCTGAAATCTTTAAAAAGGATGTAATCCCTGAATATATACAAACCCACTCCAAAGTACAACTATGGCCAAAACAATTATTTAGCATCTAGAAAAGGTGTGCCTTTACGTATCAACCTATCAAACATCCTATGAGATACTACTCTAAAAGTGGTTCTACCGACACGCAAAACCAGACTTCTCAAAGTACATCTTCCCTAAACATTGTTCGATAAATTCTGCAAGTATTATTATTATATCACTTAATCAGAGAGAATGCCCTGCCTCAGTCATGTCCAGTAGGTTGTACAATTCTTACAGTTGTTATTGTTACGTGTTACTAATGTTGCTCTATATATATATATATATATATATATATATATATATATATATATATATCTTCATGCCTCACTAAAGTTTCCCCTAATAAAAATATGAATAGCATGAAATGACGTAACTAGATACGACAGTGTGATATATACTAAGAATGATCAAATGATTCAAACAACAAATAAAAAACGAGCGATGCTGAGGGTGTACCCTTAAAGGAGTTGATGAGGATAATGAATCATCTCTATTTAGAGCATATGAAAGAAGGTCTGATAATTCAGCAGACACCCATGTTATCCACAAAGTGTGAGCCGTAATGCACAGTGCCTTTAGGGTCTTATTGAGTTCATCAAGTCTGGGATTGGAGCTATCATCAGCACCAAACAAGGAAGCAGCAGCAGCAGCAATAGATTGTCTTCTGGGGCTTTCAGAAAATTGCCTTCCAGGACTCCTAGGGCTGTCAAATTGTCTTCTGGGGGTAAAAGGTGATGACGACTCAAAAGATGCTCTTGAATGTCTTGGCGTGGGCGATGATAACCTGGCAAATGCTTCACCACCAGAATCCTTTACCCACTGCCTTGGGGAGCTTAGTATCAGGGGTACATGACTTGAATGATATCTCAATGCAAACAAGAGGCGGCCAATGAAGAGAGACCGCTCCACAATAACAGATGCAGCAGGCATGTTGTCATCCCCCTTTTTCGTTCCCAATGCATCAGAAAGGTTTCCAAGTTCGGCTTCTAATTTGTTCAGTACTCCCAAGATGGTCTTATAGCATTTCTCCTGGATGTATGGCACCAACTCCTTCAATCTCTGAACTGAATTGTGCGACTCAACAAAGCTTAAAAGATCCTCGAGAATACTCTTGCATTTGCCGTCAATTGCATTCTTGATGCGACTAACTTCCGGCCCAAAATACGATGCTAGGCAGCTGTGGAAGTCATTCTCGTCAGCAATTGGTTTCAAATGTGCCAAAATTCCACCTTTCTTGATCTTAGATTCTGAGAACCATACGCTGCCCCCAGTCGAAGCTTTTTGCACATGCACCAGGAAATCAGCAGCATCCTTAGGACCAGCATTCGCACCAATAGCCTGAATCGATTCCATCACATTAACACTACCAACCAAGCTATCAAACTCTGAATGCACAATGTCCTTCATCCGTTGCACAAATGCTTCCTCCATCCAGTCCTCAAAAATATCCTTGCCTTCTTTCAAGATTAACCCACGGATTTGATCCCATGGGGATTCAATCTCTGACCCAAACACACTCTTCAGCCACTGCTCCAAATTCCCTTCCAGTCCTGTTCTGTCATCTAGTTTCTCACGAATGAGCCTTTGCGCCGAGCCAAGTCCCACCCCACTACCGATGGCATCGACTAGCCTTTGCGACCCAGCAATCACACCAAACATCTCATCACAACATTCCTTGAGCCAATCTGTACAAGTTCGTGCCACAGTATCCGGCTCAAGCAGCACCATGGTAGCCTCAAGCTGATCCCAGTGCTCTCTCCACAACCGTGCCTCCTCGTCTGGGTCTGGAATGCCACCGAACAGCTGTGCAGGGGGCGGCGACTCGAGCACTGTCTTGTAGAACATCGGCAAGTCGGTGAGCGCAGGCACAAATAACTGCCCAACGTGGCCGAGAGTGACCCGAACGATCCCAGCAACATCGCACAGCACGGAGGTGTAGGAGGACGGATCCGAGGCTAGCACGGTCAGAGCTTGCGAGATCCAGGCGCGGCGAGAGGAGAGGAGAAGGAGGAGCGCCTGGGACGGGGTGAGCGACGGCGCGTCGATCGCCGCTGCAGCCGCGAGTGCGTCGGCGTGGGCCGAGACAGGGAGGCGGCGGTCGGCCAGGCGTTCGCGGGCGCGCTGCGCGATCTGGGGCCGGAACGCCTCCACTAGCTGCGCCTGGTGCGCGAGCAGCGGGAACCGCCCTGCCGCGGCGGCGTCGCGGGAGAGCAGGCGGTGCACGACCTGCGCCCGCATGTACCGCCCGGCGGCCTCCAGGAGGATCCCCTCGTCGAGCCGGCCCCAGATGTGCTCGGGCGTGTCGACGAGGTACTTGGCGCGGGCCGCCGCGGCGTAGAGCCGCGCGCGGCCCCCGGAAGAGGAGGACGAGGCGGCGCTGGCGCTGGCGCTGGGGGCCTCAGCGGGCGGGGAGAGCGACGAGAGGGAGTCGGAGACGCGGGAGAGGTTCTCCGAAATGGCGTCCGAGGACTGCTTGATGAGCAGGATGGAGTCGGCGGAGTCGAGGAGGTCGCGGTAGCTGCGGCCGACGAGCTGCCGGAGCTCCTCCTCCTTGGCGGAGATCTCGCGGCGGGTGGCGGCCTCCACCTCGCGGATCTCGGCGACGCGCTTGGTGCGGAAAAGCTCCTCGGCGTCGGCCACGCCGCCGCCGGAGGCGGCCGCGGCGGGCATCGTGGCCGCGCTTGGCTTCGGGCGCGCGGCGAGATCCAGGAGGGGATCGGGATTCGGGGGGCGCGGGTGGGAGGGAGATTGCTTACCAGAAGATGCACGTTCGTTTCAGTTAGCAGTGGGCTTTGGGAGGGCGCAGGTGGACCCAAGCCGCGCGTTAGGGCCGTGGGGCCGTCATGTAAGCGAGGTAACAACTTTTTTTTTAAGAAACAGGTAACAACTGGTGAACCAGGGAGATGTTCGCTATAGACTCCATGGATTTTGGGCGGCACTTGGCCCATAATCCGTAGACCTCCGCAAGAAAAGCTAAGCTCGGTCAGAAAGTCTTTTTCTCGAATATGCACGAGTGTGCATATTATATATTAAAGAAGAAAGGCAAAGAATGCCTTCATCATATTTACAAGGGTCACATTACAACGCTCCTAATCCTCACTACTGGCCCACCGTTCAAGCCGAAGGAAGAAGGGGTCCATGTTCCTTCTAAACTTGTCGGCAATAGCCCACATTCTCCCTTCCGACCTGACTCTACCTAGGACTACGCCTAATGAAGGAGACACCCCCTCGAAGACAATAGCATTACGATGCTTTCACAACTCCCATAATGTTAGTAAGAAAACCGTATGAAGATCCTTCTTGTGCCAGTCGTTTATCCCATGCTTTACCTCAAGCCAGAGGGCTAGGGAGTCCTGTGCAGTCGGCGTCCAGTCCAGCTTGCCCAGGGCGTCACATACTACGGCCCAAGCTGACCTGGCAAAGACACACGTCAGTAACACATGATCAATAGTTTCGTCCTCTTGGTCGCATAAGGGGCATGCATCTTGGAGTGGGAGGCCTCTCCTTGCCAGTCTGTCTGAGGTCCAACACCTGTTTCTTAAGGCATGCCAAGCAAAGAACTTGCAGGTAGATGGGGCCCGAGACTTCCACGTCAGCTCAGCCATAGGCTCCACCGTCCGGCCCCAGAATTTTGCCGCGTAAGCCGAACGCACCGAGAAGCGGCCATTGGTCTCCCATGCCCAAGAGACCACGTCCGGCACATCCGCCTGTGGCTCCCACGTGCTTACTTTCGTCCAAAGCTCTAGGTATTCCTGCAGTGCGGCCACACCAATGTTCGGGCCAACATCTATTGCCCAAGACCCATTCTCTACAGGTTGAGCGACTGACCTCACCAATCTGATCCGCCTTGGGATCATGCCATATATCGTTGGTGCGATCTCTTGCACCCGCATACCGTTGATCCAGCGATCCTCCCAGAAAAGCGTATGGAGACCGCAATGTGCTTCACTCCTCATAGCCGCCTGGACAAGTAGCTTTGCTTCTTTTGGGGTATTGATTTTGAACTCGCTCCAAGGTCTGCTCGTGTCCACCCTTGCGAGCCATGACCACCTGGCTTGCATGGCCACATTCAGCCATCTGAGGTTAGGTATCCCTAGACCATCAGCCCACTTTGGTGCACACACCGAATCCCACGCAACCGCACAATTGCCTCCGTTAGCTTCCGCTCTTCTGCACCATAAGAATCCTCTACACACCTTATTCATCGCCGCTATCGTCTTCTTTGGTAGGTCAAGCGCCATCATGGCATGGATGGGCATGGCACAGAGCACAGACTGCACCAATGTGAGACGTCCACTCTTCGGCATTAGGGCCGCTTTCCACTTAGGCAGACAATTTGCCATCTGATCAACTAGAAACTGCAACTGTGCCGCTGACTGCTTCCTCAAGGACAACGGCAGCCCAAGGTACTTGATTGGGAATGCCCCTCTCGGGCATCCCAGCCCATGGCACACCATAGCGGCTTCCTGATCATTGCATCTTATCGGTAGTGCTGCCGATTTGACCATGTTTATCCGTAAGCCCGAAGCCTCTCCAAACATTTCCAGTATGTTCTTGCATATGTCTATCTCCCTGGGCTTGGGTTTGATGAACACCACCACATCATCCGCAAATATGGACAACCGCTGCCGCATACCTGTATGTGCCAAGGGCTCCAACACGCCTCTCGTCGTGACCCTCTCAAACAACCTTTGCAACGGTTCCATAGTAAGAATGAATAGCATCAGCGATATCGGATCCCCTTGTCGCAACCCTTTGCAGTTATATATGGTATCACCCGGGTCTCCATTCACCATGACTTTGGTGGTGGACGTCGCAAGGATTCGACAGATCCAAGATCTCCACCGAGGTCCAAACCCCATCTGTTGCATCACCTCAAGCAAAAACGGCCACTGCACAGAATCGAAAGCCTTCGAGATATCTAGCTTTAGTAGCATGGTGGGCATCCTCAGGGCGTTCAGTCGACGAGCCGTACTTTGAACCAGCATGAAATTGTCATGTAACGATCGGCCTTTGACGAAGGCACTCTGGTGGTTTCCAACCAACCGCGGAAGATGCACCACCAATCGGCAAGCAAGAACCTTCTCAAATATTTTGATAGCCCCATGCACAAGGTTGATCGGCCTAAAGTCACCCACGTCCAAAGCACCATCCATCTTGGGCAATAATGTTACCAAAGATTTATTGATAGCAGCCATGCCCCTCATGTCGCCATTGAAGAAGCAATCCATGGCCTTCATGAAATCCACCTTAATAATGCTCCAACACATGGCATAGAATCGGCCCGTGAACCCATCCGGCCCCGGCGCCTTATCCGGAGGCATGTCCTTAATCACACTTTCCACTTCCTCCATAGTGAAGGCCTCCTCCAATTGTGATAGGTCTAGGTGTGGCAGATCCAGCTGCTGGAGGTTTAGTGTGTAACTCCGCGGCTCCACGGTGCCAAAAGCCCTGCCGTAGTGCGCATCCACTACCGACGCCACCTCTTCATGTCCTGAGTGAATAGTCCCATTATATTTCACCGATCTAAGGACGTTCTTCCGCTGCCTGTGACTCGCTTGTTGATGGAAAAGCCTCGTGCTCCCATCCCCTTCTCGGAGCTGTAGTAGCCTGGAGTGTTGTCGTGCGATAGTTCTCTCTAATGAGCATAGCCCTAGCAGCTTCCTCTTTAAGCCTCGCCTCAGATCACGCTCTGCATTTGATAGCTGCCTCGATTCCATGGCGACGTCTAATTGCTTTATCACCTCCAACGCAATGGATATCTGTAACTTCACATTCCCAATCCAACGGTTGCTCCACTTCTGAAGGCTGACCGCCGTGGCCCGCAGCTTGTTTTGGAGCGTGAGGTAGTCATTTGAGGCATTAGGAGTGGAGTCCCAAGCCGTCCGCACTGTTTCCATGAATCCCTCCGCCTTGATCCAGAAAGCCTCAAACTTGAATCGTTTCCTCGTCATAATCTCCATGTTCATATCAAGCATCAATGGGCAGTGATCCGATACTGCCGTTCCCAGCGCAGAGACGAAACATGATGGGAACGATTCATCCCATTCATTGGAGACAAAAACACGATCGATTTTCTCCAGAGTTGCATTCTGTCTCTCGTTGGACCATGTGTACCGCCGCCCGTTTAGGTATAGCTCCTTCAATTCTAGCAGGTTCAGCTTAGATCTAAACCGCCTCAACATCCTCCAATTAATCAAGTCATTGCTCTTGTCCTCCTGTCCAGCTAGGAGGTTAAAGTCTCCAGCAACTAACCAAGGCCCCGCGTGTAGGTCCCGTATATCCACCAGGTCTTGCAAGAACTCAAGTTTGTCGGCCTCCTCCTAAGGGCCATAGACACACATCAGCCACCAGGCTTGCTCATCCTCTGGGCACTTGACCAGGGCCGTCACCGTATGATTTGTGTAGTGCGGATTGGACAAGTGAGTAATAGATTCATTCCAAGCCACCAAGATCCCACCACGTGTGCCTAACGCTGGTAAGTAGAAGAACTTGTCATATTTATTGCCAAGGCATTGACGCACAATGCTCGCCGATACATCATGCAGTTTAGTCTCTTGTAGACATACAATGGCCGGATTGGCCGATGTCACCACCTGAAATAAAGCGTTCCTCCTAGCCGGAGCATTTAGCCCTCGGACATTCCACACCAACATTTTAAGGGGTTGTACATTCATTTGCAATGCCCACAACGTCCCCTCCTAGCTGAGCGGACAACTAGGCCACGATAGGGCCCTCGATCCACGGCTCCTGAGGTGATTCCCATCCAAACAACGCCAGCACAGCCGCAATGTGTGCACCCGAGAGAGGGCGTGAGCAAAGGTCAACATACATCCGAAGAGCGCCCTCTGAAATAGCCTCCCCCTCGTGTGCCAAGCACAACTTTCTGATGAGCACTTGTTGCGGCTTGGTTGCCGCATGTTTGGCGATCCTAGCACTCCTCCTAGGCGTGGCGTCTAGCCTCGGCTTCTTCCTTGCTTGGCGGCAGGTTTGGGCAGCAGTTCTATTGCTTGGTCTTGGCAGGATCGGAGACAAGGGCTGGCGCACACCAGCACAAAAAGTCCCCACATCTACGTGAAACTCGTTCCCCGCCGCAGCCTGCATGGGAACAGTACTGCATGGCCTCGGATCCGACGCATGGCCGAGCTCCTCCTCAGGTGGGTCCGCATCTACCCCATTCGTCGGACTGCCTTGCGTGCATGCCATCTGGTTGGCCACATGGCCCGCGTCATCCTCGGGCTGGCCCACGCCCGGCGCATGCCTGATCATGCATGGCCTCGGATCCCTCAGCTGGCTGGTCTCCCCAGAGGATAGGCTGACCTGGAAAGTCTCCCAGGGCTCCACCTGCATGGCGCAGTCTTCCACATCCTGCTGCATCGACAGGAGTTCTTGATTCTCCCTAGTCCCAACACTTGGCAAATCTTCGTCTGTCATATCCTGCAGAGGGAGGGGGATTTGGACCAATCCGATCCACACTGATCCGTCCACATGCAGCCCTCCATTGGGCATCAAGGCCGAGGCGCTGGCCCCAATCCCCTGCGTAGCAGCAGCTTCCTCCACCTCCTTCTGTCGCCACCTGGTTAGCTGCACCGATGGTGGTGAACAAACGGTCTTCCTGGGCCCCACTGTCGCTGTCGGGGCCGGACAGGACGCCTCGCGTGACAGAGAGCAGCTGACACCCAGCATGCCTGGCTCCACGATTGGCTCCACGACCGGGCCCGCAGAAAAGCCTCTGGCGTTAGCCACGCGGCTGATGCTGACCGACCCAACAGCCACCGACGCCGTTTGAACGCGGGTGCGCGAACCCCTCGGCGCCGCCGCCGCCGTAGACGACCCGGCTGTGCTCACCGAATCCCCACCGTGGCCACCCACATGCCGGGCGTGACCTCCCTATCCACCTCGACCGCCATGACCGCCATGCGTCGGATCATCATTCCCAGTGGGCGGTGATGGAGGTGGTGGCGGCGGCGGCGCCGGCCGCCCCTCCATTGTCTCCCCATCCTCCATCGGGTCCGCCAACACCTCGATGCCGATAGGATACCAGAGCGCCGTAGTGCACCTACCAACAGTCAAATGCCGTCCATCCTCTTCAGCCCAAAGAGTTCGCCGGGGTTCATCCGCTGTCTTGGAATCCGATGCGGCCGGTCTGTGCGAAGCCACACACGGAAGTCCGCCATGTCCGCTTGGCTCGCGGTGTCCTCGTTCACCCCCACCACGTAGCCCAGGCCGCGTAAGACCGCGCTCGCCGTCCTCTGGTTCCAGGTGTGGGCCGGCACCCTCCTCAGAGAGATCGGGACGAGGAAGGGCAAGGATGCCGCCGTGGCCTGCGACTGACGAATCCAGGGCCGCAAGGAGAGCTCAAACCAGGAGGAATCCGCCTTGCCCGCACGCACCATCCGATCCCGGAGAGCATCGTCATGGCAAAGCACCAGAAAATCCTCTGGGTAGTAGCGCCAAATGGACATCTCCGCTGAGCCGACGCCGAATGCCGCATGCAGAGCACGCGCCGCCGAGTCCACATCCACCGAAGGTCTGGTGCCAGTCACTGTGACAAGCACAGCTCTCGCCAACTCCGCCTCCAGCCGCCGCGTGTCGTCACTTCCATCGGCTCCAGCTCCGGCCGAGGCAGCGTGCCCTCCAGAAGGTCAAAATGCACCGTGAACACAGGCAACGCCCTTCTCTTCGACGATGCCGCAGGTGGCTCCTGCACCACATGGCTCCACAAGCGCACCGCGCCCGGCGGTGGTGGCCCCGACGGCGGATGAGGTAAGACCGAGGGCGAGCGACGAGGCGAGGCAAGCAGCGAGGGCGCGTCAACAGCCGCCCAAAGACGGAGCGCCGACGGCAGGCGCGGCGGCTGCTCCACCGGAGACGGACTGCGCGGCCGAGTGCACCCACACGAAATATGGCCGGCACCGTGGCAACGGACGCAGAATGTCGGGTTGGTGCACTCCCTTGAGATATGGCCCTCGCTGCCACAGTTGTAGCAGCAGCCATACAACTCGGTCGGCAGCCTGGAGGAAGGCGGCGGGCGGGCGGCAGTGAGCACGCGCGCCCCCCGGGCCGGGCGGCGACACCTCGGACGCGAGACGCAGGCAGGCGCGGCGCGCGGGCGATGGCTCACCTTAGTCTGCCAGCCCCCATCCGCCGGCGGAGGAACCGGAGCTCGCGAGGATCCAGCCCCGCCCTGGACCACTGGGCCGAAGGCAGTGCCCAAGATCTCCGGGACGACGACAGTGGACCTGGGCCGCGGCCGCGGCGGCGCCGGAGGAGGGGAGATCCGCGCAGGGGGGAAGATGCGCGGGGCGGAGAGGGCAGAGGAGCACGGGGCGGAGAGGGAAGGGGGCCTCTGACCCGGACGAGACCGATCCCGAGAGAGAAACCCTAGATGCCATGGCGTTGCAGGAGGGTGGGCGCCGTCTCCGGGGTGGAAGGCGGCGCTTTCGGTGGCCGCCGGCGCCGGAGTGGCGGCCGGCGCGAAGCGCAGGGGAGCGGGGGAGCAGGGGAGCCGAGTTGATGGCGTCAAGCTCGTCAGGAACTCAAGATCAACTCGTTTATTGGATTGATCCATAATTGACTCGAAACGCATCTTGCCAGCCGGCGACCGTAATACCACTTACTTCCAAGCCCAAGCAGCGCAACATAAAAGAATGAAATCATATAAAGGGTTTGAGGAGGGCAGATGGTTCAGTTTCTCTGAACCCTGAAAAGGATCAGGTCGAGGTTCATGACTTTTTTCAAAAGCTCTATACCTCACAGGGTTTCAACAACATGGACGGGTTACTTTAGTTTGTTTCAGTTTGGATCTCTCCAAAGATGAATGTGGATGTTGAAAAACCTTTTGTGGCAGCAGAAGTTAGGACGACGTTATTCCATATGGCTCGGTCTAAATCTCCAGCTATGGACGGTTTTACTATTGGCTTCTTTCAGCGGCACTGGTCTCTTATTGAGAAGGATCTTGTGTTTGTTGTATTAGATTTCCTCAATGGAGGGGAGCTACCGTTGGGCTTCAAGGACACTTCCATTACACTTATTCCAAAGGTACGATGCCCCTAGTGTAGGGGAACGCAGCAGAAAACAAAAATTTTCCGACCTACGCACCAGCCCAGGACCACTATGGAGACTGCATACATGGTTTGATCTTTTTCGTTACCGACTCGTAGCGCAGCGGGAAGTAGAGTCGATGACGATCGGCGGTGCAGATCCCCGCAGCTAGGATTTACAACCTCCCAACCGCGAGGATGTATACCCTCATCTGCTCCTCAGACAGCCCTCCGGGAGGCGGTCGAACAGCCCCCCGGACGGTGTCGCGGACAGCCCTTCGGGAGGACCTTCGAAACTCGAACGGTCACTCGGACAGCCCTTCGGGAGGACCTTCGAAACTCGGACGGTCACACGGACAGCCCTTCGGGAGGCACTCACGAACTAAGACCGAAACTACGATCTCTCTACAGAGTTGCACACATACGGTGTCATCTATCCGGCAGGGCTTCGCCGTCCAGAACTAGTTCCTGCCAGAACCCAGACAGCCTTACGGCTCTACGAAACTCTTTTCGTGGGAGGGAGAGAAGAAGCCAGATAATGCATGGCATGTGTATGAGAGCAAGGGATGAGTGTGGAGGGCTGCCCCTCCACCTCTATTTATAGGAAATCCCAAGGGGGTAGGGTAGTTTCACAAAAAACCCAAAATGCACATGAATGAAGTCCTTCCACAAGGACCTAGGAGTGAAACCAAGGAACAAGAGGGTCCCCAAGGGGGGATACCCCATGTGGCCGGCCACACCCCCATGAGGGGCCCAAAAAATGGCTCCTATCCATCCATGTCATCCCCAAGATCTTTTGGAGCAAAGCCCCAAAAGGTGGCTTTCCATAAAGTAACCATAAAGCTGATTTTCACTATTCACGACGACATTTTTCAGCGTCTGATCGAACTGAAAATATTTATGTGGGCTAAGAACATTTCCAGTACCCACTAAAATGATTTTCAACGCGTTCCAAAACAATTCCGGTTTTAGTGATTTTCATCTGCGAAACGCATCTGAAGTGGCTCCGGCAGCTCCGGAACATTTCCGGTTTTTATCTCAGAAAATTCCAAAAAGCTTCCAGAATGATTCTGGCATCCTCCAAGAATTATCAGGCATGTGCCGAAACCAATTTGACTTAATGGTGTATCCCGAAACAACTTTTCGGTATCATCGAAACTTATCCGATGACCTCTCTCTGCGGTACGATTCCGCTGTGCGAAACTTTTCGGTGTCCGAAACTTTTTCGGTGATTTTCTCTCAGACTCCCTGTCTAGTATTCAGCAGATAGATGACCCTTAAGCGTGTGACCCTATAGGTTCGGTGAAGTATAGACATGACCCGGAACCCCTTCCGATCAATGATCAACATCGGAGCCGTGGACACCCATATTGACCCCTATACCCACACGAATAAATATTCGAGTGAACCTCCAGTTGCCGTGTGCTATTCCTGTTGCTTCGCGATATGTTACAAATACCCGAGGTGAGACATATTGGCATTCCCGTGGATCAACAACTTGTCCACTATGCTAGTTACCTCGTTACCGGAATTGTTCTCTTTTCTCGTTATCGTGTTCCGGCATCCCCGTGATCAAATCACAAAGTGTCTGGCCAGACGATGATGGATACCGTAACACCGAGAGGGCCCAGAGATATCTCTCCATCGTTGGAGGAGCAAATCCCAATCTTGAGCTATCAAGTTACTTGACACACTTTTCCATGAACCCGTAAGCCGCCGTAATAGCCACCCATTTACGGATGACGTTTAACAAACCCCAAAGTTCATGAAGCAAGCATGAAGAAACTTGATACTCTCATGGTCTAAGGAATCATGCAAACGTTAACCATCTCTGTGTTATGTACCAATAAACTTGTGACGAATGAATCTCATAGCATAACATCAATCCGGGTCGATTCAACACAAATGTTCTCTTAACATTGTGCCCTCAAAGTTGCTGGCATAGACATGCCCATGACCAGGAAAACAGAATCATCATGCAACACTTGAGCTAGTCTTAGAGGCCAGACTAGGAATACTTCTTACCGTTTATTATTCCACACGTGCATATGAGTCTTCCTCCAAGCCTCGTGGATATTGCAGACTCGAGAATCATTGCAGTTATAGCATGGAACATAAACATAATTATGAACTCGGAGATAAATAATATCATTTATTATTGCCTCTAGGGCATATCTCCTACAGACTCCCACTTGCACTAGAGTCAATAATCTAGCTTATGCTAATGCACTTCACACCTGTGGCACACCGGTGTAAATATGCTTCGCTTGTGGTATAGCCTGATGTCCAACGGATCTGACGACTTCAGTTCCGTGTGTATCTTTGCATGTCCTCGCGTTTTCACGTTTTCACAAAATTCATATTTTGTGTGGACTTGGCTTTGTATGTATGTGAATCACAGGTCGAACCTGGATTCCTCAGACTGAGTTATGGAGCAACTACCTGCAGTAGTGTCCCATTGTCAAAAGCCATCTTGGAACTATACTAAGTTCATGAATGAACTATATGATTCAACATCTTCTTTGTCGCTTCTAAAGCGTCAACATACTTAGCCCTTGTTATAGAATTCGCCACAGTAACTAGTTTGAACAAATTCCAACTAACTGTGCCACCACATTGTGTGTTACACAAAACCCTTAATTTAAATCGAAAATCGCATGGAGAAAAGATGAAGACTCTATCGATGTAACATTTTACAACGAACTCTTCATGATCTCTGCTTGCGAGAAAACCATGTCATCAGTACTTACTCTAGTACTCTGTGACATCTTTCACTGTTGTCCCATGATCAGTAATTTGATCACTTTGGTATCCATACTCGCAACACCTTGGGAGTATCGGACATATCTGGTTGTTTTACATACCATGGAATACATGATTAATCCAAACACAAAAGTGTGTGGAATCTGCATCATGTATTTTACTCATCAGTGTTTTGGGACACCGAGTCTTGCAAAAACTCTTTCCATGTGACTTTGGCAAGAATCACTCCTTGGCGTTTTAAATGCTAAAAGGTTTTAGCATCTTGTCAATATGTATTCATTGCTTAGCCCCATTAGGTAAATCTATCTCCATAGATCATCATGCCTAATATTGAGGCTATTTAGCCTAAGCACTTCATCGAAAAACTATTTTCAAATGAAGTCCTAATTTGTGTCAAGAAATTTATTTCCAATTACCAATGTGCCAAGCACATAAGGTTTTTAGAAATATTATTACGCTCCCACTTACTTTCTTGAATTACAAGCATCTTCGTTACCCATTGATGAAGTCAAAACCCCTTTGACCATTTCATCAAAACACGAAGATTCCAACTCCATTTTGCTCTCTTCTGTCCATTGCTGGAACTCTGAAGTTTGCATACCTACTAGCATCCTCTGGATCGACAAATTACTTTGGACTGTATCATATACAAGTCCTAGCTTTCATTTCCATCAGATGGAAATCCTTTTATCATCCATGTTTCATATCTCATGATTGAAATATGTATTAATTGCTAGTTCAACCCGAACCGACTTTAAGCATCGCTACGATGAAAACAACCTCATCGTATTATTTCAACAAGTCGAGCTTTATGGATAAAACATTTTATCCGTATCAGTTTTAAGTTCCATAAATATTCGTTAGACTCTAAGTCTTCCGAAAGGTGTATCAAGGTTTTAATCTTGAATCACTTATATGGAAACTAACTCGGGTTGTATTGGCATTTAGCCAATTCCGGAGTCAGGGCCCATCAACGCTTCCTTGTGTATCGTAGGTATAATGTTGTCTAACAACAATATCTCGTTTGCGCACCTGAGAGGTTTGCACGAGCCTTGCCTACGTGGTTCAGCTGCAAGTTCGACCGAAGTTCATACATTTTATTGTAGAGACTTCTGTATCAGTCGCAGTAGGAAACTCTGGAATTTCTTCCAAGGTCTCTTTCCTTTGATCTGATGAAGATACTGTTTATCTCGTCGAGTTGCACTATTCTCCCACTCACCTTTTAGAAAGAACCATTCTCTTTAAAAGCACACCGTTTCGCGGCAAAACTATTTGCCTCGGTATAGTGAGGGAGGAATACCCAACATTTTGGTATAACCTACAAAGTAGCACTTGTCTGATTTGGAATAGGTTTGTAACCTTTTACACAAGCCCCATATTCCAAATGTTAAGAAAAGATATAACATGGTTGGGCGTACCATACCATGGCTTCATTTCAACAGACCCGATGTAGCTCTTTTCAGTGTAAAAGCCGCAGTCTCTAAAGCATCACTTTAAAAGGGATAATGGCAAATTTATTTATGTCATCTTTGACCTTACCATGTCATAAATGGTTTGATTACATCTCCACGGACTTTCCACTTGCAGTGGTGTTCCGGGAGGTGCAAGTTATGAAACCCCTTTCACAACTCATCAGACATTCGCTAAACATGTAACTCAAATATTCCTTTGTGCAATCAAATTGCAGAAACATAATTTTCTTGTTACAATAACTTCTACTTCATTTTTGAGAACCTTTCGAATGATTTCAAAAGATCCAGACTTACGTCTCATCAAGTAAATATCCATATATCTACTTGAGTCATTTCTGAAGATAAATAAATCCACCACTAACAACACTTATCGGACTACACACATCAAATGTATGATCACTAATAAGTTTGTTGTTCGTTCCTTATGGCCTGTGAACGGTATTTTAGTCACTTCACTTTTCGGAGGAAAGTTGCAAGTGTCAGATGATTCAAAATCAAAAAGACTTCAAAATCCATCATAATGGAATTTTCCATGCGGGTTTCTCCAATGTGACCAAATGTAGTGCCACACTTGTGTGGTATTCTTTTAGTCTTGCGACATTTAGCGTCAGTGTTATGGATGTATCATATTACCCTCAATATTCATAACATACGTCCCATCGATGATGGAAGTATGGCCCTTATGTTATTCATAATACTTAACAACAATTGTTGTTTTTATGAACAACTCTTTTGCAACAAACATTGTGCAATGGGCTAGAGTGTATGAAACTCTAAAATGAATTATGAAAGTAAACCCAGAGGTATTGTATTATTATCAATATTCATAACATACATCTCATTCATAATGAAAGTATGGCCCTTGTGTTATTCATAACATCGAACATAAAAAGTTCTCTTATGAACAACCTTCTTGCAAGATACCTTATGCAATGGGATAGAGTTTGTAAAACTCTAAATGAATTATGAAAATAAATACAGACGGCAATACACCGATGGAAGGTATAGTAACATTTACTATGTTCCCTGTGTATACCTTAACCTCATTTCTAGCTAGTCTTTCAGGCCATAGTAGTTCTTACATCGAGTTGCAACAGAATGCAATCGAGCGGGCATTTTTGTGATGAACTCACAATACCCAAGAATTAGTGATCAACATGTTTAACCATAATTCGCAAGAACTATATCTTTGACCAGCCTTCTATACATCAAAAACTTGTATGACATTCATACATGAGCTGGATATTCCAGTCTTCTTTCCTTTTGCCTTTATACTTCTAACAGTTTAACTTTTAGTATTTCTCCTACTCTCAGAAGAAGCACCCAACTTAAGAGTGGCATTAGCCCCGGACTTCCTAGGCGTGTAAGTCATACTAACACCCTTTGGACACTTCCTTTCTCTTTAAGTTGTTGTTTTATTCACCTTTCATTATATGACAGGCGTTCTTCTGGATCCCTTTCCCAACAGTCAAATGCATAGTAAACACTTTTACTAATACTTGCAAACAAACATTGCTTTGTTTGTATCTGAAAATAATTTCCAGTTCCATGAATATCATATAACTATCCCAACTTTCGAAGTTTGGGTTTCATGGAAGCAAACATATTCCACTTGACCGTAACAGAATTCTAGCTTTTGGATCGAAGGACGAGAGTCACATGATCCATAGCATTAGCGGGTGGATACGGAAAGCATGCGATAGGACAAAGTCCTTCTCGGCACTTTTGAGGACAATCCTCATATTACGTTACCAATCGTAAAGTTTTAACCAGATATTTAACAGCTATTCAATTTTAATAGGGAAGGTGGAAATGCGAGCCATTATTCTACAACTATTATGCAAGAAACACTTAGACAATGTTCATAATTAATTGCACTGAGAATTAAACATGTTAATTCAACAGTGCGCTCCCACTCAAATCAATATCTCTCACAATTAATTTGAGTGATACAAGATCCAGACTTCAATTCATCGCCATAGAATCATCATCTCATAACGGGAATTTTAATCGGTAGGCCAACTTGCCGATCACATCTCTATGTGACTCTTGCTCATCTTTCGATGCGTGTGTTCCGAGCTCAGGACGATCCTGCCATGAACGTCAAGACAACCAAGTGATCTTGCTGCAAGGTCTGACCTCACCCGCCTCACACTTCTCTAATCGTTCGTACCCATGCATCCATGGCGCACCCCGAAAAGATAGGTGCCGTGACGGTGCTACACTTGGGAGAACACTAACTACTTGATATTTTAAGTGAGAGATCACCCTAATAAAAGCGACTACCGCGCAATCAAGAAGGGTGCATCATAAGGGATAAACATCTCAGGCAATTCATAATAGCATGATATGGTATAGCCCTTTCCGACGGAGAAGTATTTCATTTCTTCGTCTTCAGCATTCGCGTCGGTGTTCACCTTCGCGAAGATTGCCACCACCTTGTCGATGCACCAGATAATATTGCTATCTCTATAGCTAACAAAATAATGCATTACAACAAGGTTGACACGCAGGTCATTAAAGTGCAATCATATGGCTCCAGCCATCATGCCGAATCATGACACGCAGGTCATGTTAATCAAACTATATCATATAGTCATCTCATACATAATCGAATTAGTATGAGCACTGCTATACCACATCACATGCATATCCTGCAAAACCAAGTTAGACGCCTCTAATCGGTTTATGCAAAATTTATTTTACGTGGCTTCTAAGGTTTTGACTTAAACCGCAGCTACCAACATTTTATCATCAAGTATGATTATTCAGGTTGCTAGATTAACATCTTGGGGTGTATGAAACACGGGATAATTAAATCTCGAGCCCCATACTAAACTTCGTCATACGCATGACCCCCGTGCAGATCATATCTGCAATGCCCTTTCATCTGCGAATTTCATCTTTCTTTTGACTACGGGCAGAACCCAAAGAACTGATAGCACTTCCATGATCAATCAGGATCACGGATTGCCAGAACTTTGTCAAATTCCACCATGCTGTCTCGAGATTGAGCAAACGCAAATTCTAGGGAAGCAACAAGAACGTCGGGTAACAGATTTCATCTGTCACCCGCATAAATAATTTTCAGCAATAGATCTCATCCACTCCAAATTATATTATGCAATACCCATACATCTCTATGTATTCTAGATCGCAACCTGCATCTACGCATAGCACGGCTCATGATGCCACTGTAGGGGAACGCAGCAGAAAACAAAATTTTTTCGACCTACGCACCAGCCCAGGACCACTATGGAGACTGCATACATGGTTTGATCTTTTTCGTTACCGACTCGTAGCGCAGCGGGAAGTAGAGTCGATGACGATCGGCGGTGCAGATCCCCGCAGCTAGGATTTACAACCTCCCAACCGCGAGGATGTATACCCTCATCTGCTCCTCAGACAGCCCTCCGGGAGGCGGTCGAACAGCCCCCCGGACGGTGTCGCGGACAGCCCTTCGGGAGGACCTTCGAAACTCGAACGGTCACTCGGACAGCCCTTCGGGAGGACCTTCGAAACTCGGACGGTCACACGGACAGCCCTTCGGGAGGCACTCACGAACTAAGACCGAAACTACGATCTCTCTACAGAGTTGCACACATACGGTGTCATCTATCCGGCAGGGCTTCGCCGTCCAGAACTAGTTCCTGCCGGAACCCAGACAGCCTTACGGCTCTACGAAACTCTTTTCGTGGGAGGGAGAGAAGAAGCCAGATAATGCATGGCATGTGTATGAGAGCAAGGGATGAGTGTGGAGGGCTGCCCCTCCACCTCTATTTATAGGAAATCCCAAGGGGGTAGGGTAGTTTCACAAAAAACCCAAAATGCACATGAATGAAGTCCTTCCACAAGGACCTAGGAGTGAAACCAAGGAACAAGAGGGTCCCCAAGGGGGGATACCCCATGTGGCCGGCCACACCCCCATGAGGGGCCCAAAAAATGGCTCCTATCCATCCATGTCATCCCCAAGATCTTTTGGAGCAAAGCCCCAAAAGGTGGCTTTCCATAAAGTAACCATAAAGCTGATTTTCACTATTCACGACGACATTTTTCAGCGTCTGATCGAACTGAAAATATTTATGTGGGCTAAGAACATTTCCAGTACCCACTAAAATGATTTTCAACGCGTTCCGAAACAATTCCGGTTTTAGTGATTTTCATCTGCGAAACGCATCTGAAGTGGCTCCGGCAGCTCCGGAACATTTCCGGTTTTTATCTCAGAAAATTCCAAAAAGCTTCCAGAATGATTCTGGCATCCTCCAAGAATTATCAGGCATGTGCCGAAACCAATTTGACTTAATGGTGTATCCCGAAACAACTTTTCGGTATCATCGAAACTTATCCGATGACCTCTCTCTGCGGTACGATTCCGCTGTCCGAAACTTTTCGGTGTCCGAAACTTTTTCGGTGATTTTCTCTCAGACTCCCTGTCTAGTATTCAGCAGATAGATGACCCTTAAGCGTGTGACCCTATAGGTTCGGTGAAGTATAGACATGACCCGGAACCCCTTCCGATCAATGATCAACATCGGAGCCGTGGACACCCATATTGACCCCTATACCCACACGAATAAATATTCGAGTGAACCTCCAGTTGCCGTGTGCTATTCCTGTTGCTTCGCGATATGTTACAAATACCCGAGGTGAGACATGTTGGCATTCCCGTGGATCAACAACTTGTCCACTATGCTAGTTACCTCGTTACCGGTATTGTTCTCTTTTCTCGTTATCGTGTTCCGGCATCCCCGTGATCAAATCACAAAGTGTCTGGCCAGACGATGATGGATACCGTAACACCGAGAGGGCCCAGAGATATCTCTCCATCGTCGGAGGAGCAAATCCCAATCTTGAGCTATCAAGTTACTTGACACACTTTTCCATGAACCCGTAAGCCGCCGTAATAGCCACCCATTTACGGATGACGTTTAACAAACCCCAAAGTTCATGAAGCAAGCATGAAGAAACTCGATACTCTCATGGTCTAAGGAATCATGCAAACGTTAACCATCTCTGTGTTATGTACCAATAAACTTGTGACGAATGAATCTCATAGCATAACATCAATCCGGGTCGATTCAACACAAATGTTCTCTTAACATTGTGCCCTCAAAGTTGCTGGCATAGACATGCCCATGACCAGGAAAACAGAATCATCATGCAACACTTGAGCTAGTCTTAGAGGCCAGACTAGGAATACTTCTTACCGTTTATTATTCCACACGTGCATATGAGTCTTCCTCCAAGCCTCGTGGATATTGCAGACTCGAGAATCATTGCAGTTATAGCATGGAACATAAACATAATTATGAACTCGGAGATAAATAATATCATTTATTATTGCCTCTAGGGCATATCTCCTACACCTAGTCCATCGGCCAATACAACCCCATATCTCTCTGCCCATTGCCTTATAAAATTGTTGCCAAGGTAATTAAAAATCATTTGAAACCATGGGTGGAGTTGATAGTAGGGCAGGAATAGAGTGCTTTTGTCCCTAAACGCCTGATCACAGATGCTTGTTGCCTTTGAAACTTTTCACTCTATGAGAAGAAGGGAAAAAGGGGGAAATTACTCATGTGCAGTCAAACTGGACATGATGAAGGCTTATGACGAGTAGAGTGGCACTATTTGGAGGCTATGCTCCATAAGCTTGGTTTGAGGCCCCGCTCACAGCCCCCGACCCGGTTATGCCGAGCTTTCCTCCAAGCTCGTGGGAGAGCTTGAGGGAGCGGCCCTGAACGTGGTCGACATCCTAGAGGAGGAATGTCGCGACCTCTTCTCTGTGGTGGCGACGCGCGACTTCAGTCACCTCCTCCTGCGCGATCCTGGCTTCAACTTCAGCGAGGTGATAATCCCTGTCCCAGCGGAGTCTCGCGAGGGCCTAGCAGAAGCTGTCGAGGACCACGTGAGCGTGCTGCTTGGGAAGTTCTCGTGTAGCGGGAATGCTGAGCCCGGCGAGGTAGGCTATGACGATGGTGACCCCTCTTCCTGAATCTTCCTTCTATCATGCTGCGACAGAATGCCCCCGCCTCGCGAAGGCTTAAGACCATGGTTTAATTTTGTGAGATACTCAATGTTTGTAATAATTGTTTGTGATCCGTGGGTTTCCTTTTCGTACTTGCTTTCCTTTTGCTTGCCTTTTGCTCCGCGTCAGCATGGCCCCACCCCGTGCGGACCTCAGCCGTCACTGGAACGTCAGGTCGCGATGCCTAGACAAGACCAGGAGGTGAGGGGCTCCGGGAGTTAGTGAAGGCTCCTGAGGTGCAATGCTCGGGAGCCCCCTTTTGACACGCAAGCGGCCCGCGAGGGTAAAATGCTACCTGAGAAGAACACACGCGCGAGAGGCTTCGTCCCGGACGATGCGCCCTCGCAAGTTCGCCTTGGGTGTTACGCGAGGAGACTAGACACCAAGGGCCTTGGTGGGGTGATGTCGCACGGGAGTAAGACCGCGAGCCAGAGCCCGGTCCCTTGGGTTTTTCAGTGTTGCTGGGACTGACCCAAGCACAGGCACCGTGTCCAGCCCCCGCTCGCGTGAAGCTTAGAGGGAGCTGCGAGTACATGCTGCGGAAAAGTTGAACAGCAGCCATGACAAGCACGGGCCCTTAGTTGATTATCCACCAGCGCGGAGCATGGGGTTTCCACTTGGGCGTGGGCATGATCGTGATTCAATTGTTCCGCTAGCGCGGAGCATGGGGCTTCCACTTGGGCGTGGGCATGACCGTGATTCGATCGTTCCGCCAGCGCGGAGCATGGGGCTTCCATTGGGGCATGGGCGGGAGCTCTGTTTCAGAGACTCCGGGGCGTGTACAACCCTGTCTTGTTCGTACACGTGGGAGCCATGGCAGAATTGGAGGTATTGGGCGTCCCAGGCGACAGTCATAGGGACCCCGTTCTCCGCTTGCAGCTGGGCTGCATTAAGCTCTGGGCCATGGTGAATCTGCTGCGACCTCGGGAGGCGGTTGCACGGGGAGCCTCGGCGGTACCTGCATGTTTACGGATCCAGTGTCATGAGGGTAACGCGCGCCGGGCGGTCGTCCCGAGGCCATCGCATGCGGAGGTTGGAGACCAAGGACACAAAGGAGGTGACGTGCACGGGTCCGGCCCGTCAGACAGAGCTCAGTCACTTGGATTTATCGACACAACAGGGACAGACCCGAGCACAGACGCTGTGTCGGATTTCCTCATGGGATGATCATGGGAAGAGTCATCGAACGCGCGACACCCGAGGTGGCGAAGCACCGAAATTGCATTTATACAGCTTGGGTCGCGCCCTTACTTTCCTACTCGTGATGGTCCCATGAGAGGACGGGACACCAAGGACCCTTGGAGGTGACGTGCATGGGAGCTGGCCCACGAGACAGAGCTCGGTCGCTTGGATTTGTCAACGCTGTAGGGACGGACCCGAGCACAGACTCCATGTCCAGTTCTCGGTCATGGGACGGCCAAGAGCTGAGTCGCGAGGGCGTGGCGGTTCAAATTGCGTTGAGGTACCAATCACGCAATTTAAGCCAGCAAGATAACTTCATCAAAGCATAACCAGGTCGGGACATGACTAAAAATGACGTGGCTGCAGGGACGAACCCTGACCAGCCTGAGGATGATGCAGCCCGAGGGGCGCCCTCAATTGAACAAACCAAAAAGTCACCTGGCCATTATGTTTCCGCAGGAGGGTCGGGGTGGTTCGCGAAGCGTAACGCGAAGGTTCGTCCCTCGAGGGCTGGCTGGCTCCTGAGGCCCTGGAGGCTCACGAGGGGCCGAAACCTCGCGAGATGCCAACGCGAGCCGTGCGAAGCGCTGGTAGGTGGCGCCGATGTTCAGCAGGCCAAAGGGCATGCAGATGTAGTTGGTTGCGACGCCCCTGCTCCGGCTGATGCGCGATGGCCAAAAGATGTCCTGGGAACTGGCCTTGTTGAGGCCCGCATTGTTGACACACACGCGCAGCTCACTGCCCGCGTCAAGAGCGGCAGCTGAATTTGCAGGGCGTGCGGGGCAACGCTCGCCACGCATAGCCCTTGCCTCCTGCAGCCTGTTGATTGATGACCCACAAGTATAGGGGATCTATCGTAGTCCTTTCGATAAGTAAGATTGTCGAACCCAACGAGGAGCAGAAGGAAATGATAAGCGGTTTTCAGCAAGGTATTCTCCGCAAGTACTGAAATAAGTGGTAACAGATAGTTTTGTGATAGGATAATTTGTAATGAGCAACAAGTAACAAAAGTAAATAAAGTGCAGCAAGGTGGCCCAATCCTTTTTGTAGCAAAGGACAAGCCTGGACAAACTCTTATATAGAGAAAAGCGCTCCCGAGGACACATGGGAATTATCGTCAAGCTAGTTTTCATCACGTTCATATGATTCGCGTTCGGTACTTTGATAATTTGATATGTGGGTGGACCGGTGCTTGGGTGCTGTTCTTACTTGAACAAGCATCCCACTTATGATTAACCTCTATTGCAAGCATCCGCAACTACAACAAAAGTATTAAGGTAAACCTAACCATAGCATGAAACATATGGATCCAAATCAGCCCCTTACGAAGCAACACATAAACTAGGGTTTAAGCTTCTGTCACTCTAGCAACCCATCATCTACTTATTACTTCCCAATGCCTTCCTCTAGGCCCAAATAATGGTGAAGTGTTATGTAGTCGACGTTCACATAACAACACTAGAGGATAGATAACATACATCTCATCAAAATATCGAACGAATACCAAATTCACATGACTACTAATAGCAAGACTTCTCCCACGTCCTCAGGAACAAACGTAACTACTCACAAAGCATATCGATGTTCATAATCAGAGGGGTATTAATATGCATAAAGGATCTGAACATATGATCTTCCACCAAATAAACCAATTAGTATCAACTACAAGGAGTAATCAACACTACTAGCAACCCACAGGTACCAATCCCGGACTTGGAGATAAGAATTGGATACAAGAGATGAACTAGGGTTTTGAGAGGAGATGGTGCTGGTGAAGATGTTGATGGAGATTGCCCTCTCCCGATGAGAGGAGCGTTGGTGATGACGATGGCGATGATTTCCCCCTCCCGGAGGGAAGTTTCCCCGGCAAAATAGCTCTGCCGGAGCCCTAGATTGGTTCCGCCAAGGTTTCGCCTCGTGGCGGCGGAGTCTCGTCCCGAAAGGTTGCTTCTGATTTTTCCCTGGACGAAAGACTTCATATAGCAGAAGATGGCCACCGGAGAGCCAACAGGGGGCCCACGAGGCAGGGGGCGCGCCCTGGGGGGTAGGGCGCGCCCCCACCCTCGTGGATAGGTGGTGGCCCCCCTGACGTATTTCTTCCGCTCAGTATTTTTTATTATTTCCAAAAATGAATTTCGTGGAGTTTCAGGACTTTTGGAGTTGTGCAGAATAGGTCTATAATATTTGCTCCTTTTCCAGCCCAGAATTCCAGCTGCCGACATTCTCCCTCCTTATGTAAACCTTGTAAAATAAGAGAGAATAGGCATAAGTATTGTGACATATGTGTAATAACAGCTCATAGTGCAATAAATATCGATATAAAAGCATGATGCAAAATGGACGTATCATTGATCTCCTGGGTGATGAAATCTTGTGCTCCTGGCGACTGGGGCCTTGCTCCTTGCTTGCGGGGGCGCGCGTCGAAGCACGCCTCCAAGTGGTGTCTGAGCACGTTGATAACCCACAACTATAGGGGATCTTTTGTAGCCTTGTTCGATAAATAAGAGTGTCGAACCCAATGAGGAGCTAAAGGTAGAACAAATATTCCCTCAAGTTCTATCGACCATCGATACAACTCTACACACACTTTAACGTTTGCTTTACCTAGAACAAGTATGAAACTATTTTCCAAGAATAAAACTACGAGTACTTCACGAGAATTAAACTACGAATAAATTGCAAGGTAATAAAAGTGGGTAGCTTTTGTCAACAAGAAAGTCATTTGTCCCTAGGCAATCGATAACAAGTACCGGTAATCATTCTTGTAATTTTACATGAGGGAGAGGCATGAGCTAACATACTTTCTCTACTTGGATCATATGCACTTATGATTGGACCCCTAACAAGCATCCGCAACTACTAAAGATCATTAAGGTCGTGAAACCCAACCATAACATTAAGTATCAAGTCCTCTTTACTCCCATACGCCATAACCCACTTACTCGGGTTTAAGCTTCTGTCACTCTCACAACCCACCATAAGCGAACCATGGACATATTGCAACACCCTACAACGAGGATCCCTCCATTTGCGCGACACGGAGGGCACCGTAGGACAGCACCATAAATAAAATATACAATCATACCAACCAAGATCACGATTAACCCATAGGACAAAACGGATCTACTCAAACATCATAGGATAGCCAAATATCATTGGGAAATAATATATGGAGTTGAGCACCATGTTTAAGTAGAGATTACAGTGGGGAGAAGAGGTGTTACACCGCTGGATAGAGGGGGAGAAAGTTGATGTTCACGGTAGCAAGATTGTTGATGTAGATCGCCGTCATGATCCTTGCCCCGACGGCACTCCAGCGCCACCGGGAGAGAGGGGGAGAGAGCCCCCCTCCTCCTCCTTCTTCTTCCTTGGCCTCCCCCTAGATGGGAGGATAGTTCCCCATCTGGTCCATGGCCTCCATGGTAGAGGAGGGGCGGGATCCCCTCCGAGATTGGATCTCCCTCTCTGTTCTCTTCTGTTTCGCTTTCCCCCAGATCTGGCAATTTCTTAAATTCCCGAAGATCCGTAACTCCGATTGCGCTGAAATGTTTACACGATTTTGTCCATAAATTATCTTTCTTGCGCCAGAAGAAGGGCCCCAACCAACTTTTGTGGAGGGCATAAGACACCTAGGCGCGCCCTGGTGGGTTATGGTCACTATGGGCCCCTGTTTGCGTTGATTCCAAGTCCGAAAAATCACATATATTCCAAGATAATTCTCCGTAAATTTTTATCGTGTTTGGACTTCGTTTGATATGGATTTTCTGCGAAACAAAAAACATGCAACAAACAGGAACTGACACTGGGCACTAGATCAATAGGTTAGTCCAATAAATCATATAAAAAGTTGCCAAAAATATGTGAAAGTTGTATAATATTGGCATGAAACAATAAAAAATTATAGATACGAGGGAGACGTATCACACGTCCCTTGTCACACTGGTCAGGTCAGACGCTCTCCAGATGGAAGCCCCCGAGCCTGGCCTGAGGGAGGCGCTAGGCGCGCCTTACTATGCGGGAGGAAGGCATGCCCCGGCGGCAGGGGCTAAGCCCTGGGTGTCGCCGCCAACCGGCTGCTTGTTTGCTTCAGGGCGGCTCTTGGGGAGGAGCTGCTTCTTCTCTGTAGGGGCAGCTTTAGGAGGCCCGACGACGTTCTCGGCATCGGAGTTCTCAGCCGCAGCGGCACGTTAGGCATGCTCGAGGGAGCAGACCACATCCTTCTCGTCACAGGCGACAGTGATGACGCCGCTGCAGCCAGGCATCTTGAGAACGTTGTAGCCGTGGTGGGTCGCTGCCATGAACTTGGCGAGCATGGGGTACCCCGGGATGGCGTTGTACGGGAGGCCGATGTGGGCCATGTCGAAGTCATTGAGCTTAGTATGGTAGTTTTCATGAGTGCCGATGGTGACCGGGAGGCGCACGTGCCCCAGGGGAGTGGTCGATCCATCTGTCACCCCGGAGAAGGGCCTGGTGGGCATCAACTAGTCGTAGGGCACTTGGAGCGTCTCGAAGGTCGCGATAGAGATCATGTTGAGGAAGAGCTCCACAACAAGTCAAGTGGTGCTTACGAAGCTTCAAGTGATGCTCCTACAACATCAAGTGAGAAGAAAGTCTCCAATGAAGAATTGAGCCTATTGGTGAAGAACTTCAACAAATTCTTCAAGAGTAGAAGCAAAGAGAGGAGCTCCAAGTCAAGGTCCTACAATGACAAAAGATCTTCTAGTCATGATCGTAATTGCTACAATTGTGGAAGACCCGGACATTATTCCAATGAGTGTACATCTCCCTACAAGAAAAGAGAAGACTCACCAAAAAAGGAGAAGTAGAAGAGATGAATCACCTCCAAGAGAGAGAAGGAGTAGAGATGATCGTTATGAATGAAGACCCTCTCGTAGAAGCAAGGATTCAGAAAGGAAGGACAATTCATCAAAGAGCTACACAAGACGAACACATCAAGCTCACGTTGGTGAATGGGTATCCGGTTCCGACTCCGACAACTACCCCGAGAGAAGCTATCACTCCAACTTCGAATATACTCAAGATGAAGGTGTTGCTGGTCTTGCACTAGTATCATCCAAATCCTACGACATATTTGATTCACCAAATGAAGGTATTGGAAGATGCTTCATGGCTAAAGGCCCCAAGGTATCACACCCCGAGTATCTTGATTTCAATAGTGATGAAGATGATTTGCTAAGTGATGATGATTTACTTGTTGACAAAACTAGTGATGAAAACTACAATGAACTTGCTAGTAATCATGATAATCAAGATGAAGATTGAGCGTCTAACTAAATAACTAAACACTCTTAAGTTAGCTCATCAAACAACTCAAGAGGATCATAGAGAGATCCTAAGGACTCATGAGAAGCTACGCTTCGAGAAGCTAAATTTAGAGCAAGAGCATGAGTTCCTAAAAGCAATAAAAAACGATCTTTGAAAGAAGAGTTCTTCTTACATTGTCAAACGTCTCCTCTTGTCTACTTATATGCCACAAGTAAAATCTAGCAACAAGAGCAAGAAAGATTCTTCTTCTAGTAGTAACAATAACCATGCTAAATCCAATATTGTTGCTTCTAGCAGTTCTCTTGATTCCACTAATGATTCTCTTAGCCAAGTTACACTTGAGCAAGAAAATAGCTTATTGAAGGGAATTATAGAGAAAGGTGTTTACAAGAGCCTTGCCGGGAGTAAGCAATTTGAGGAAATTGTACGCAAGCAAGGAAGGCGCCAGAAGAATCAAGGTTTTGGTTTTGAACAAAAGTTCAATGCCAATGGAGTTGAATGGGAAGAAGATCAATACCCCAAGACGAAGTTTGTTCCTCAACGAGCGAAGTATGACCCCACTTCTTTTGAGGGAACACAAGCTCAAGATGATCTTCCACCACAAGACCACAAGCTAAAAGGCAAGGAAAAGCTTCAAGAAGAGATTGACTCATTTGAAGAAGCTCTTAAGGTCATGGTCAAGTGGGTTCCCAAGACTACGTCAAGCTCTACTTCATCAAGTACAACTACAACTCCAAGTATTCCCATCAAGTTGATGTGGGTCCTAAAGAAGAAGAACTAGAGTGTTCTTGAGGGTGACTCCTCCAACATACTTCACTCATATTCATTTTGTCAAGGACTTGTGTAACCAACTTTCATATCTTGCACTAGTTCATGGAGTCACAAACCCTCTTGTTGGTAAGACAAGGGACAAGGTAAGATAATGCTGTCATGGACATCATCATATGTGCATTTCACTATGTCTATGGATATCCTTGTATGTTCCTTGTGGGACTAACCCATGTAGGTATTGAAAGTGTAAAACTCCAAAGGATTGCTCCAAGTGATCTACATCAGCATTGAGCATCCACATCTTCACTATCTACATGAAGTCATCATCGACAAAACCCAAGGCTAGTCATCCCTCTTAGGGGGGATATCACATCTAGGGGAAGCTTTCCTCTAAAAATTGAGCTAAAGCAACTCTAATGGTGTGAACACATTAATGCTTTACGTAAAAGTGGTAACCCCACTTGTGCTTAAACGATGGGTATGAGTTATGATCAAATGCTCTCGTTTGACTCCTAAGTCAATATACTCATATATGACCTAGTCATCGCCAATTGATTGATAGATGATAGAATTGATTGTGCATGTCTGAAACATATTTCATTTGCTATCTTATTGTGTGAGCATGTTGGTTTGCAAATTTCTCCATTCGAGGACATCCATTTGTTGTTTTGATTGTCTTGGTTTTTATTGGCCAAATGGATGTACAAGAATGCCTAAGAACTTTCTCTAGCTATCTATGCTCTTCTTGTCTCAAACTCTATTCATGCTATATCACAAAAATTGAACAAGTTCCTTTCGGACCCTCCAGGTGAGGAGCACTCGGAGCCACCGATCCATCAAGGGCTGCCTTCCAAAACCTTCTATTGTTTTTCGGTCAGACCAATTCACTCAAACTCGGTCACACTGAAAGCATTAGATTGATCTAGGTTTTCATCTCGGTGCTACCGATTAGACCGACTCGGTCCCACCGATTTGTTGTAACTGCACGTAGTTTCACATCTCAGTGCCACCGATTCTTTCCACTCGGTGCCACTGACAGCACATGGGTATACATATCTTGCGGCCCGTACGGTTGAAAAATTATTCAAACATTTCGAGCCCGCGACCCATTGCTGCCGCCCCCTTGGTCTCCGGATCGTCGTCTTCATCTCCTGTGCGTCGTCGCTGCAGGAATCCGCCACCGTCAACAGAATCTACTCTACCGTTGCCGCGGTAGAGGATCGTACCGAGTTAGGGTGATACTCGATCTCCTCGTGCTTTCTTTCTCCGATTCAATGCACAAGGATCTTGCCTAGTATCTTACCACGTTTTAGATTGATCTATCCACCAAACAAATTCGTTAGAATAGATTTGATGGCGGCTTGAAGCTACGTCGGTATTTCCCCAAAGAAGAAGGGATGATGCAGCAAAACAGCGGTAGGTATTTCCCTCAGTGATGAAACCAAAGGTTATCAAACCAGTAGGAGAACCAAGCAACACAATGTAAACAACACCTGCACACAAATAACAAATACTCGCAACCCGACGTGTTAAAGGGTTGTCAATCTCTTTCGGGTAACGGCGCCCAAGGCAGGCAAACAGACGTGAGGGAGTTGTAAATATTGATAGATTGAACGTCAAATAAAATAAATTGCAGCAAGGTATTTTTGTATTTTTGGTTTAATAGATATGAAAATAAAAGCAAAGGAAAAATATATCACAAAGACAAATATATGAGAAAGAGACCCGGGGGCCGTAGGTTTCACTAGTGGCTTCTCTCGAGAAAATAGCAAACGGCGGGTGAACAAATTACTCTTGGGCAATTGATATAACTTCAAATAATCATGACGATATCCAGGCAATGATCATTATATAGGCATCACGTCCAAGATTAGTAGACCGACTCCTGCCTGCATCTACTACTATTACTCCACACATCAACTGCTATCGAGCATGCATCTATTGTATTAAGTTCATGGATAAATGGAGTAATGCAATAAGAACGATGACATGATGTAGACAAGATCTATTTATGTAGAAATAGACCCCATCCTTTTATCCTTAGTAGCAACGATACATACGTGTCGGTTCCCCTTCTGTCACTGGGATCAAGCACCGTAAGACCGAACCCACTACAAAGCACCTCTTCCCGTTGCAAGATAAATAGATCAAGTTGGCCAAACAAAACCCAAATATTGGAGAAGAAATATGAGGCTATAAGCAATCATGCATATAAGGGATCAAAGAAGACTCAAATAACTTTCATGGATAAAAAGATAGATCTGATCATAAACTCAAAGTTCATCTGATCCCAACAAACACACCGCAAAAAGAGTTACATCATATGGATCTCCAAGAGACCATTGTATTGATAATCAAACGAGAGAGAGGAAGCCATCTAGCTAGTAACTACGGACCCGAAGGTCTACAAAGAACTACTCACGCATCATCGGAGAGGCACCAATGGAAGTGGTGAACCCCTCCGTGATGGTGTCTAGATCGGATCTGGTGGTTCTGGACTCTACGGCGGCTGGAATTGATTTTCGTTGGCTCCCCTAGGGTTTCTAGAATATTGGGGTATTTATAGAGCAAAGAGTCGGTTCAGGGGGCACCTGAGGTGGGCACATCCCACAAGGGCGCGCCTGGGCCTCCTGGCGTGCCCTGGTGGGTTGTGCTCCCCTCGGAGCACCCCCAGGCGCTTCTTCGGCCCATTGGATGTCTTCTGGTCCAAAAAAATCTCCAAAAAATTTCGCTGCGTTTGGACTCTGTTTGGTATTGATTTCCTGCGATGTAAAAAACATGCAGAAAACAACAACTGGCACTTGGCACTATGTCAATAGGTTAGTACCAAAAATGATATAATATGACTATAAAATGATTATAAAACATCCAAGAACGATAATATAACAGCATGGATTCGAAGAAAAAATTTAGGGTTAGGTTTCCGCCGAACACATCTCGGACCGACCAAAATGAAATTTACGGTCCCACCGACTGGCCCTGGCCATTGCACAAGTACAACTCGGTTCTACCAAAACATACTAATTGGTGAGACCTAAAGTAAAATTTCAGTGAAGCCCTAGCATCTCGGAGCCACCGAACCAGAACTCGGTCCAACCGAAATGGTGTGCTTAGGCTCTATGATTGCTTCGGTGTCATTGAGATGATCAACTCGGTAGCTCCGAAATGCTTTCTTTGGAGAACTAATACTAAATTTGGACTCAATTTTTTGAAAAGCTATCTGCTTTTTGTGATAACTCATCTACTCTGCCCATACCCATCTATTCGCAGGGCCAGCTTTGCAAGATGTCAAGTGCCAGTGACAGCCGGAATCAGTCAGAGCAGAATGTTGACCTAAGTGAAGGCTCTAGTCCCAATGAGAGCTATGATGAGGGCAGCAGGAGCACCCCAAGCAATTTGCCAAAGGCTGCCACTAGAACAAAGAAGTGAACCTCTGACATTGAGGATGGATATTTTGTGGTAGATGAGGCCACTTCCAAGCAAAGGGTTGTGCTAAAGAAAGTATATGGCACATCGGCTAGCACTAGGCCAAGTGCCAAGGAAAGGACTGCTGTAAGGAGAGTCCCAATGTCAAAGGCACACAAATCCTCAGCTCCACAAGAAACAATGACATTTACACTTGAGCAACCAAGTGATGAAGAAGGCGATGCCACAAGAAGAAAAAGAGGTCTAGAAAGACAACTGCTACAGTTATTGGCCGACCTTCCATGAGGGAAGATGATCAAGAGGAGGAGGAGAAGAGCATGCTGAAGCACCTCCAGCTAACACACAGAAACTCATGGCAGATGCTATGAAGTCAGCCGCTGCTCCCTCCAAGCCTAAGTCAAAGCCCAAGGTTTCTGCACCCAAGAGGTCAACAAGAAACATTCCATCCACTAAGAAGAACAAGGCCCCAGTTCATGAAGTTCAAGATGATGATGAGCCCCTAGTGCTCAGGAAGCTCAAGCCCAAGATCCCAGACCATGACAATGCACACCCTGTTGCAGAAAACATGATGCTCAGGAAGGACAAGGGTCTGCGAGAGTGGAGGAAAGTGGATCCCCATTTATTTACGAGGAGGAAAACTTGTGACTACCATTTCCACACCAGGGAAGAACAAGATTTCTATGAGATAGTTTTGCTTGATAAGAAGCCCATTGTCAGTGACATGAAGTGGGTGGACTGGAAATACATAGATGCAAATGAAGATTATTTTCCCCACATTCATGAGAGTTTCAGACTTGCCGGAGTTGATGCATTTATTGGTCAGAAGCTCACCAAGTGGAATGATGAGATGGTCATGCAATTCTACACCACATCACACTTCTATCTAGATGGGAAGATTGCATGGATGACCGAGGGACACAAGTACCAGTCATCGATCTCTGAGTGGGCTACACTTATTAATGCCCCTAAGGAAGATGAAGATGATTTTGATGTTTATGGGAAGCCCAGGATGGACCACAACTCAATGGCAAATATGTACAAGGAAATTCCCAAGAAAGATCTTGGTACACACAAGCTTGGGTCAGTCAAGCACTTGCTAGCTGGGTTGGCCACAACCAACAGTATCTTGAGGCATACCCTTTTGCCCAAGTCTGGAGATGACAAGATGATACATGGCCACTCCCCACCTAAGAAGTTCAAAGTTATGAGTTTGATTGTAGAGACGGTCAAAAGGACAACTGCTGACCAAAAGAGATCTTGTGGATATGCCCCCACACTCAGATGCTTGTCAGTTGGTACAGACACATATCTACTAGATCGTGAGCACCTCCCTCTTCATCCAGAGTTCAAGGATAATGTGGTGGTGATGGATCCCTCACACCCCACATCTGTTGAGGCTCAAGAGGAAGCCCAAGCAGTAGTAGCAGCTAAAGCAGCTCAGGAAGCCGCACCTCCCAATGCACCCATTGCAAACCTCAAGTTAAAGAACGATCAGATGACATATCTGCTAGAGGCCACCCTGAGGATTGAGAGGAGTCTGGCCAACATCTCCAAGAACCAGGAGAGTCTAGAGCGGGTTGTCGAGACAAATATTCATGATCTTGATGTCAAGATCACCGAGGTTCAGACAGTTGTGTAGAAGCTGCAGGCAGATGTTGAGAAAAGCAGGATTGCTGCCGAGGACAGAGGAGATGAGAGACCTACCCCTCAGAGGTTCCAGACTGTACCCAGGGCACCCAGATCTTCAGCCGTGCCAGTTGCAGACATGAGGCCTACTCACTCTGCACCTACCGCTACTGCTCTTGTGCCACCTCCAGTGTCTACTCCACCGGTCCAGCAGACATCTTCAGAGGCATTTGCAGATGCACTTCTCTCCATGCCATCTATGCACACTGAAGCCACAAGCCAGAAGACCCCTTCAGGAGCTCCATAGGATCGTGCCTAGAGAGACGCATAGCTCTATACCCTTTTCGAGCTTTTTGGTACTTGTTGCCAAAGGAGGAGAAACTGTATAGATCGTAGGCTGAGAGAGACACACAAAGAGAGAGAGAGTCACGCTTTTGCTCTTTGGTTTTATTGAGTTTTTGCCACTATGTTCGTTTGATCTGTGCTACTTGTTCGTTTGATGCTCGTGAGATACCATGTTTGTTTGTGTGGTTGATCATACTTTGCTTAATGTGTGCTTAATGCTTATCCCTACAATTATTTGTGTATGATCATTCACTTATGTCTTTGGTGATGCGTGCATGTTATTTCACTCATATCATTTTGTGCGCTCCACCAAGATGCATGTGACATGGAAGAGTGACCCATGATCCTAATCGATTGTGCATGTGCATTCAAACACACTTTTTAATAATGCACAAATTTAGGGGGAGCTCTTTCTTATCACATGCTTCTCAAAGTGACAATGTATTTCATTCATTTAATCATTTGTCGAAGCTTTAATCTATATGTTGTCATCAATTACCAAAATGGGGGATATAGAAAGTGCAACTAATCTCCGGGTGGTTTTGGTAATTCATAACAACATATAGCTCATTGAACTAATATCCTTTCAAGACAAATATATCAGGATGTTCAATGATTCACATGGCAAGGACTAGAGATGTAGACCCCTCAAAATGCTAAGGACAATGATTGGCAAAAGCTTATGACTCTTCATTTCTATTTAAGTGATCCAAGATCACATTGAGTCCATAGGAAAGCCAATACTATTAAAAGGGGATGAGGTGTTGCATAATGATCTGGTTGCTCAAGTGCTTAGTGATATTGCTCCAAAACCCTCATCCACTTTCTCCATCCAAATATGTCCAAACCCTAATTCCAAACTCGGCCCCACCGATTCTTTCTACCCGGAGCCACCGAGTTCATTTGGCATAGCTGATACGTCTCGAACGTATCTATAATTTATGAAGTATTCATGCCATTGTATTATCATTCTTGGACGTTTTACAATCATTTTACAGCAACTTTATATCATTTTTTGGGACTAACCTATTGACCCAGTGCCTGGTGCCAATTGTTGTTTTTTACATCACAGGAAATCAATATCAAACAGAGTCCAAACATCACAAAACTTTTTGTGGATTTTTTATGGACCAGAAGACATCCAATGGGCCAGAGCAGCACCTGGGGGGTGCCCCAAGGGGGGGAACAACCCACCAGGGCGCGCCTGGGGGCCCAGGCACGCCCAGGTAGGTTGTGCCCACCTCGGTGGCCTCCCGCACCCCCTCGTCGCCCTATAAAATCCCAAATATTCAAAAAGCCCTTAGGGTAACCCTAGATCAGAAGTTCCACAATCGCAAGGCTTTGTAGCCACGAGAAACCAATCTAGACCCAGTTCTGGCACCTTGCAGGATGGGGGAATCATCACCGGTGGCCATCTTCATCATCCCAGCGGCCACCACGATGAGGAAGGAGTAGTCACCCTCGGGGCTGAGGGTTTGTACCAGTAGCTATGTGTTTAATCTCTCTCTCTCTCTCTCTCTCTCTCTCTCTCTCTCGTGTTCTTGAGATGTCATGATCTTGATGTATCGCGGGCTTTGTTAATATAGTCGGATCATATGGTGTTTTCCCCTCTCTATCTTGTTGTGATGAATTGAGTTTTCCCTTTGAGATTTCGTTTTATCGGATTGAATACTTTTATGGATTTGAGAACACTTTATGTATGTCTTGCTATGAATACCCGTGGTGACAATGGGGTATCGTATTGATTCACTTGATATATGTTTTGGTACTGAACTCGCGGATTCCCGAGGTGACATTGGGGTAATCTATGCATAGGGGTTGATGCACGTTCTTGTCTTTGTTTCTCTGATAGAAATCTTTGGGCACACTTTGAGGTTCTTTGTGTTGGATTGAGTATTATGAATCTAAAATTATTTGGTGTTATTTTAGTACGAACTGTTGGATAGATTGATCAGAAAGAATAGCTTCGAGGTGGTTTCGTACCCTACAAATAATTTCTTCTTATGTTCTCCGCTAGATAGGAACTTTGGAGTGATTCTTCATCGCACTTTGAGGGATGGTTATATGATCCAATTATATTAGAATTGTTGAGGGATTGCACTAGCAAAAGTATGCAATGTTGAATAATAATTTTAGTGATTTGCTACAGTAGAGAATGATAAAGTTTTTGCATTGGTTTATACTAACTTATCTCACGAGTTCTTGTTGAGTTTTGTGTGGATGAAATTTTTAAGATTTATGGAAACCGTGATATAAAAGGAATTAAGGAGACACAAAAGCTTAAGCTTGGGGATGGCCAAGGCATCCCAAGATAATATTTCAAGAAGTCTCAAGCATCTAAGCTTGGGGATGCCCCGGTAGGCATCCCACCTTTCTTCATCAACAATTATCGGTTAGTATCGATTGAGCCTAAGTTTTTGCTTCTTCACATGAGTTGTTCTATCCTTGAAATGTCATTTTTTTGCTTGCTGTTTTAATAAATTACTTAGATATGAAAGTTTTTAAATAAGAGAGAGTCCTCACATAGCTATCTATTTACTTAACTACTCAATTGATCTTCACTTATATCTTTTTTGGAGTAGTTTGTCATTTACTCTTGTGCTTCACTTATATCCTGTGAGTAAATTGTTGAATGAATTGAATATCATGAAGTTGAAATTATATGTTCATATCATGCCTAGTGGCAGCTTCACATTGGGTTTCGAAAGTGAAATCTTTTGAGGCTTTACAATCACAATATTGGTCATGCAAGCAATTCATGAATGATTAGTAGAAGAAAGAGAACTTTCACATGCAAATACACTATCTTGGAAATATTTTGTGATTGTGAGCCCCCATCAAAATATTATATGCCAAAATTGTTGACGTTGGACAAGGAAGACAACGTAATGATTTATGTTTGTTCATATTCACATAGAAGTTATATTGTCATAGATCCTTCAACATGTGGTGCTTGCCCCCCATCTTTGCTAGCCAAAAATTCCGCACTAAGTAGAGATACTACTTGTGCATCCAAAAACCCTTAAACCGAAATCTTATTTTCAAGAGTCCACCATACCTACCTATGGATTGAGTAAGATCCTTCAAGTAAGTTGTCATCGGTGCAATAAGGAAATAAAAATTGCTTCTAAAAGTGTTAGATCATTTAGTGTAAGAGAAAATTGAGCGTTGTACGAACTTGTGATGGCAAAGAATAAAAGCGACAGACTGCATAATAAAGGTTGTTATCATAAGGGGCAATATAACGTGACGTTCTTTTGCACTAAGGGATTGAGTATACAAACAAAAAGCGCATGGCAACCTCTGCTTCCCTCTGCGAAGGGCCTACCTTTTACTTTTATGTATTTACTTTCATGCAAGAGTCAAAGTTTTTCTCTTTATTCCTTTTTATTATTCTCTTTTGGCAAGCATCATGTGTTGAGGAAAGATCTAGGCACATATATCCAGTTGGATATGGGTAGCATGAGTTATTATTGTTGACATCACTCTTGACGTGAATATGTTGGGAGGCGAAATTATAAGCCCCTATCTTTCTATGTGTCCGGTTGAAACATTTTGCTCATGTGTATGCGGTGAGTGTTAGCAATCATAGAAGACTATATGATGGTTGAGTATGTGGAGCTCTTACTTAGACTATGTTGAATAAGTTGAATTGCAATTGTTTGGTGACTGAGAATATAGGTTGTTGTGTTTCAAGAGAATTCATTGTTTGAACCATAACATGTGAATTGGTTGCCACTTTACCATGATGAGAAAGAATTGCTATTATGATGCTGGGAAAAGTGATTGAAATTATCATTGATCAAACTTATGCACTTTTCTAGCATTCACACATCATAAATTATTTCTTTTATCATTTACCTACTCGAGGACGAGTAGGAATTAAGCTTGGGGATGCTAATACATCTCCAACGTATCTATAATTTATGAAGTATTCATGCCATTATATTATCATTCTTGGATGTTTTACAATCATTTTATAGCAACTTTATATCATTTTTCAGGACTAACCTATTGACCCAGTGCTTAGTGCCAGTTGCTGTTTTTTGCTTGTTTTTTACATAGCAGGAAATCAATATCAAACGGAGTCCAAACACCGCGAAACTTTTTGTGGATTTTTTATGGACCAGAAGACAACCAATGGGCCAGAGCAGCACCTGGGGGTGCCCCGAGGGGGGCACAACCCACCAGGGCGCCCTGGGGGCCCAGGCGTGCCCTGGTGGGTTGTGCCCACCTCGGTGGCCTCCCGCACCCCCTCGTCACCCTATAAAATTCCCAAATATTCCAAAAACCCTTGGAGTACCCTAGATCAGAAGTTTTGCCGCTGCAAGGCTCTGTAGCCACGAGAAACCAATTTAGACCCTGTTCCGACACCCTGCCGGAGGGGGGAATCATCACCGGTGGCCATCTTCATCATCCCGGCGGCCACCACGATGAGGAGGGAGTAGTCCACCCTCGGGGCTGAGGGTTTGTACTAGTAGCTATGTGTTTAATCTCTCTCTCTCTCTCATGTTCTTGGGATGTCATGATCTTGATGTATCGCGGGCTTTGATAATATAGTCGGATCATATGGCGTTTTCCCCTCTCTATCTTGTTGTGATGAATTGAGTTTTCCCTTTGAGATTTTGTTCTTATCGGATTGAATACTTTTATGGATTTGAGAACACTTTATGTATGTCTTGCTATGAATACCTGTGGTGACAATGGGGTATCGTATTGACTCACTTGATATATGTTTTGGCACTCAACTCGCGGATTCCCAAGGTGACAATGGGGTAATCTATGCATAGGGGTTGATGCACGTTCTTGTCTTTGTTTCTCTGATAGAAATCTTGGGGCACTCTTTGAGGTTCTTTGTGATGGATTGAGTATTATGAACCTGAAGTTATTTGGTGTTATTTTAGTACGAACTCTTGGATAGATCTATCGGAAAGAATAACTTCGAGGTGGTTTCGTACCCAACAAATGATTTCTTCTTATGTTCTCCGCTAGATAGGAACTTTGGAGTGACTTTTCATCGCACGTTGAGGGATGGTTATATGATCCAATTATATTAGCATTGTTGAGAGATTGCACTAGCGAAAGTACGGACCCTAGGCCTCATTTTCAAGCATTGCAATATCGTTTGTGCTCACTTTTGTTACTAGCTACCTTGCTGTTTTTTTATTGTTCCTATCACAAAAATCTATATCTACTATCATTACTATACTTTTATTACCATCTCTTCGCCGAACTAGTGCACCTATACAAATTTCCATTGTATTTGGTGTGTTGGGGACACAAGAGACTTTTTATTATTTGGTTGTAGGGTTGTTTGAGAGAGAATATCTTCATCCTACGCCTCCCACGGATTGATAAACCTTAGGTCATCCACTTGAGGGAAAATTGCTACTGTCCTACAAAACTCTGCGCTTGGAGGCCCAACACGTGTCTACAAGAATAAAGTTGCATAGTAGACATCAATAGCCATTGCCAGAAACCCTAACAATTCGGTCACACCGATACGGATGTCGGTCCCACCGAGACGGCCTTCCCAGCGCTCTGTGATCTGTTGCACTCACTTCGGTCCCACTGAGTTTATGCAATCGGTCTCACTGAGTTGGCTTGACAGATTCTCTTTTGCCCGTTGCACTCACTTCTGTCCCACCAAGATGATGCAATCGGTGCCACCGAGATGAGGTTTTCCCTAAGCCCTAGTACACCAGTTCCACCGAGTTGTTCCAGTTGGTCCCACAGAGATTCCTGATGTTCATATTTTTGAACAGATCGGTGCCACCGAGTTTCCTAATCGGTGCCACCAAGATGAGTCAAAAGTGTGTAACGATTGGATATTATGTGGAGTCTATATATAGCCCTCCACCCCTTCTTCCTCATTGAGGAGAGCCATCCGAACGTGCCTACACTTCCACCATTCATTTTCCAAGAGAGAACCACCTACTCATGTCTTGAGATCAAGATATTCCATTCCAACCTTTTCAACGTTGATTTCTAGCCTTTTCCAAGTTGCCTTCCACTCAAATCCTTCTTCCACCAAAGCCAAATCTGTAAGAGAGAGTTGAGTGTTGGGGAGACTATCATTTGAAGCACAAGAGCAAGGAGTTCATCATCTAAACACCATCTATTACCTTTGGAGAGTGGTGTCTCCTAGATTGGTAAGGTGTCACTTGGGAGCCTCCGTCGTGATGTGGAGTTGAACCAAGAAGTTTGTAAGGGCAAGGATATTGCCTACTTCGTGAAGATCTACCCGAGTGAGGCAAGTCCTTCATGGGCAATGTCCATGGTGGGATAGACAAGGTTGCTTCTTCCTGGACCCTTCGTGGGTGGAGCCCTCCATGGACTCGTGCAACCGTTACCCTTCGTGGGTTGAAGTCTCCATCAACATGGACGTACGATAGCACCACCTATTGGAACCACGCCAAAAATCTCTGTGTCTCCATTGCGTTTGCCTTCTCCAAACCCTTCCCTTTACCTTCATATGCAATATTTTACATTCGGCTGCTATACTCTTAGAATTGCATGTGTAGGTTGATTGCTTGACTTGTGCTAATTGCTAATATCTGCCGACAACTAAAATTGGGAAAATGATAGATTTTTATTTGGTCAAGTAGTCTAATCACCCCCCTCTAGACATACTATCAATCCTACATCATCCAAACCCCATTAAGTAGGGTGTGGCGTACGAGCGGGCGACAACAACGGGAACTGTTCATTATAGCCAACCAACCAGCTTGATCGATGCATCTTGACTCATGTCTACGTGTATTGTGCGTGCGACAGCAATAAACACTGTTCATCGAGAGGCAATCCAACATCAAACGGCTACCTCTCGCACGGGGGCTCGAATGGCTTCAGTAGGCAGCAACAAGGATCGATCAATCTGGTTCAGTTAGCAAATGGTGTGAAGGAATCGCTCGGGTTCAGTTAGGAGAGAAGGGATCGATCGGGTTCAGCACGTAGTGTGAGGGATCGATCAATCGCTCGGGTTCAGTACATAGTGTGAGGGCGAGTTTGATCGCTCGGTTCAGTAAGTGAATGCCTCACTCAGGTTCATTTAGAGAACATGGCTTGCACACACGCGTGTGTATGGGAGAAATGTGCAAACCACTGCATCGCTCAAGCCCGACCACCCACCAGTATACTGGGAACTCCCAGAAAATTTCCTCGCCCTCACTTCTACCATGATTTTTTACCTCATGGACGGCCCAAAAAATGTCATGCAAGTGCGTCTGCGGCCTGCTCAGGACGAAAAGCCCATTTCCTATCATAATTTTTTGTCATAGAAGTATGAGGCCACCACATCTATGATGATACATGTTTTTGTCACAATTATCGTCATAGAAGTGACATATCCATGACAGAAAAAGTTTTCGTTCGGGCCATAATGTCACGAATTTGTCTGTTTTTTGGTAGTGTTTTTAGGGGCCGCATTTAATCATTAAAACCAAATCTTGAGGGACTTTTCTCCTGTGTGTACTCACAAACACATTAGTCCCTTAACCTATTTGTCTTCAATACTCCAAAACTACTAAGGGGCACTAGATGCACTTACAGAAATGCAATGCGACTATCCGTATGCTTGCATACGGAATTCCTGGTGATCTTGTGGATGAGTATGTCCGCATGAGTGAGTCCACATGTCTTGCATCATTGTACAAGTTCTACAAGTTTCTGGTAGTAGTGTTTGGCCCAGAGTGTCCGAGAGAGCCAAATGCAGCGGATACAACCCAATTGTTGGCGAACAATGCAGACAGAGGCTTTCCGGGAATGCTTGGTAGCATAGATTGTATGCACTGGAAGTGGAAGAACTGCCCATTTTCTTGGCAAGGGCAATACAAAGGGGCATGTGAAATCTTGCACTATCATACTTGAAGCAGTGGCTTTAGAAGATCTTTGGATTTAACACTCTTTTTCGGCATGGCTAGTTCTCACAATGACATCAACGTGCTTCAACGATCTCTAGTATTTGCAAGGCTTGCATAAGGCAACAACCCAGATGCCAACTTTGAGATCAATAGCCACCACTAGAACAAGGGATACTACCTAGCTGATGGTATCTATCCTCAGTGGACAACTATTGTGAAGAAAATATCTAATCCAGAAGGAGAGTAGAGGTAGAGGTTTGCTCAAGCATAATAGAGTGCTAGGAAGGATGTGGAGCATGCTTTTGGTGTGCTTCAATCTTGATGGGCTACATCATTTGACACCCCGCTAGAACATGGTGCACCAAAAAGCTATGGGAGGTGATGATTGCTTGTGAGATTATGCACAACATGATCGTAAAGGATGATCGTGATGATAACATCTTCGATCAGGTGTTTCAATTCAGAGTGAAAATGTTGTACCTAAGCATGGAGGACCATCATCGTTTGCACAATTCACACAAGTTCATCATGAACTGTGCGATTGGCAAACTCACATTCAACTCCAAAAAGACTTGGTTGAGAACATGCTGACTCATCTTGGCAACCGATAGATGTATCTGTCTTTTTCTTTTAATGTACTTGTGACAATTTAAATTTGGTTGTAAACTTTGAGATTTTTATTGGGTTGTAAACTAATTATTACCGTGGTGTTATGTGATGGTTGTAAACTATTACAATGCTTATTTTTAGCCGTCAACCTCTCCACATACAGTACTCTTCCAATGGAAGTCATTCCTTGACCATGTTGACCACGCCGCGCCGAGAGCACCAGGGCAGTGGACGACGGCGAGGCCTAGGAAGGGGACGACACGGAGCTGGGGAAGACGTGGCAGTGGATGCCCATGCGGAGAGGAGTACGAGGGTTCACTGGTTCGACTGCGGTGTGAGGATGCCATTGCCACAGAATAACAGGGGGTGTGGGTGAGTAGAGGGATGGCCTAGCCAGTGGTGGGAGTAGTAGGGGGCGGTGAGGCCTCCGCGGCATCACAGCCGGCCACAGGAGGCAGGAGCACGCGGCACGACCGACGCTGGTTTGGGCGGCTGGAGCAAGAAGACCAGAGGTTGAAGAAGCACTACGGCCGTTGGATGGACATCGTACGGTCACTGGAGCTAGAATCGTTCATATTGACTAAGTTGACAAAGCCCTCCATCCCCGTCAACTTGGTAGGCCGACAAGTCAGCCTCCCACTATCGTGGGTCCCAGTTAGCAGGGGGAGTATTCATTTTTGTGTGCGTAATAAGGAGGCACTTCCTTGCGTGCGAAGATAGAGCTGGTGGGTCCGACCTATCAGCGGGGGGAACTTTTTTTTTTGCGAAATACAGAGGCCCTTCCGGTGGGTCCCAGCTGTCAGGTGGAGGAATCATTATTTTGCGCGTAATAAGGAGGCATTTCCTTGCATGCGGCCGTGGACCCAATTGTCAGCCTCTCCACGTACAGTCCAAATCTGATGGATGTCGTTCGTTGACCACGCCGCGCCGAGAGCACCAGGGAGGGAATGACACGGAACCAGGGAAGAATCGACAGTTGTTTCCCACAGGAGGGGAGTACGAGGGTTTACTAGTTCGTCTGCCGTCGCCGGAGAATAACATCATGTGTGGGTGAGTAGAGGGATGGCTAGGCCAGCGATGGGAGTACGGTGGGGCGGTGAGGCCTGCGCGGCAGCACAACCGGCCGTGGGAGGAGGGAGCAGGCAGTCCCGTCGGCGCTTGTTTGAGCGGCTGGAGCAGGAAGATCACAGATTGAAGAAGCACGACGGCTGTTGGATGGACATCCAATAGTCACTGCTCTCGTGTGTTGACTAAGTTGACACGGCGTTGCGTGTGCGTCAACCTTTTTTTGGAAAGCATACGCGTCAATCTGTAGTAGGCGCACAAGTCAGCCTCAAATCTATGGAAAACAGCATACAACCCATCTGCCATTATTTCTAATAATTTACAGCCCATTTGCTAATTCTTAAGATTTTTTGGAGCCCATCTTCTTTTTGTTAGCATTACACCCCATATTGTGGCCACGGTTAAAAATTATACGAAATTTTGCATATTTCGATGCGGTCAACTGTTTTTAATCCTGAAATATAGTCACAAACTATTTTGAAAAATAATTTATATAAATATAAAATCCAAATAATTGTCCACGTATAAAAATCAATGGAATTTAAAATCTTGTAATGAAAAAAATGAAACTCTCCTCGTAATAAAAATCAATGGTTTGATGTGTTTTAAAAATGTACATCCCATTTCTCATTACTGATAGCCCATTTTTTGGGCAAACTGAATGAAACTCTCCTCGTCTTGGAAGATTTGCAGCCCAGCAGGGCTGATAAAGCAAGTAGGCCTCGTTTGGGTATTTCTTTTAAAAAATAGAACTGGGATAGCCATTTTCAGCAAGAAAAAAACACAACCGGGCTCATGATGTGGTAAACATAAATAAAACCCTGGCTAGACGGGCCACAACCCCCGCACAGCCCCGTTGTTACCCTGATCCGTCGCTAAAACTAGTATAAATAACAACTGCTTGTTCCTAAAGAAAAGTAAATAACAACTGCGCGACCTGCTGGGTCCCTGGTGTCAGCCGCTCGTTGTGTAATTCTCTTGTTTATTGACTACGTTGACAATGGCGTGAGCCCCAGATGTCCAACCATTAGGAGGAACCATTTTTTGGTCTTGTAATAACGAGGCACTTCACTACAAAAAAAATACACTTCCGTGATGATACGTGTTTGTCACAGTAGGTCGCGTTTTTTGTCATGCATGTACATCCATGACGATTTTATGACAGAATCAAGATAGTCATACCTGTGCTGTCGTAGAAGTGTTCCATGACATTACCAAAATTATCATCACGGAAGTGTGCACTTCCATGACGATAAATCGCGCGTCACAGAAGTGATTTCGTCAAGGGTGACCGACACGTGGCATCCACCGTAACGGAACGCCGTTAAGCTATTGGGTCGGGTTTTGGATCCGATAACCCGTTAACAGCCCCGACCAATGGGGATTTTCCACGTGTAAAATCATCATTGGCTGGAGGAAACACGTGTCGGCTCATCGTTGGGACAGATGTCATCCACTCATTGGACAGAAGGCGCCTATGATACGTCGACACGTGGCACGGCCCAACAGAGGCCCATTCCTGTGAAAAGGCCGGCCCGTTTGACTTGGTCAAAAGGTGGCGGGCCGGCCCATGGAAAGCCTGTTAACGGCCTGTTCGCATATAGCCCATTTACAGCCCGCTAACCCAAGGCCCGTTATGCCCTATCCGAATTAGGCCCAGTAGCATCATCTGGGCCATCCAATATGATTCTAGCCCGTTTCCACTTCTGGCCCATGTATGGCCCATGACGTCTTTCGGCCATATGAGGCCCTATGTAACTCTTGGCCTATTAACGGCCCGTGGTGAAACTGGCCCGTAATGAACAGTGTATCACTTTACACCCATTAACGGCCCGTGGTGAAACTGGCCCGTAATGAATAGTGTATCACTTTATACCATTAACAGCCCGTTATTCCGTTGGGCCGTTTCCAGCCCATGTTATCTTTCGGCCTCCTCAGAGCCCATTTATTCTTGGGCTAATTTCCAGCATTCATTTACTTACGGCCCGTTACTGTCATTTTCTGCTTGTGGGCCAAATTCAGCCCGTGGTTACAGTCGGCCCGTTTGTGGTCCGTTAATACCTTGGGCCGTTTTCATAGCGTCATCAAATACGGCCTATTAACGATGGCCCGTTATGGTCGGCCCATGAACGGACGATTCCAACTCTAGCTCGTTTACGGCCATAATGCGGCCTGTTATTGGCCCATGTTTGGCCAATCGATCATACGGCCCGTATAAGGCCCATTGATGATACGACCCGTAGAAGGCCCATTGTTTCTACGGCTCGTAGAAGGCCCATTGTTTCTACGGCCCATAGAAGGCCTACTGTTTCTACGGCCCGTAGAAGGCCCACTGTTTCTACGGCCCGTAGGAGGCCCAGTGTCACTACAGTAAATATTAGCCCATGGTTATTGTGGCCTGGTTTAAAAAAATAGGTTATTGCAGCCACTAGTAAACCGCGGAAAAAGAACTGCACTGACTACAAGCAAACAAATAAACAAGACAACAAGGAAATAAATAAGCAAGCAACTTATGCTAGGCTATCACGGCTATTACACATATTACATCCACTGGGCATCAAAGTTCGCCACCAGTGCAAATATAGGGAACAAAGCAGCATATAAACGCCGCAGCAAAACGAGTCCAGAACTGAAACCACTTCAGAAGAGTTCAAGAAACAATATCCTGGGTACCCATAATGCTGGCAAGATGCTTAGCAAGCTTATTAACTTTCTCTTGTTTGGCGCTTAAATCCTCCAGCGCTTGCTGTTGCACAAGAAAGTACGCATCTGGATTCTGCAGGGACTTCCTCAGTCCTTCGGCTTCTTGCCGCAGCACAGCTGACTGATGCCTTTCAGCTTGTAGCTGAGACTGAAGAAGTCGAAGTGATTCAGGCTGCGAGTTTGAAGAGCTTGTGCCAGCGGTACTGGCTAGTAACTCGAACACTACATCAACGCAGGACTGTGGGGTTTTCTCACTGTCTACAAGATCGTTTTTATCACCTTTCTTGGAGACCAACAGGGTTGTCTCACTATCTTGAACCTTATCTGCATTACTTTCTCTACCATTGCATAGTGGGGTGCTCTTCTCCAATATTCTGTTTGCATACTACAAGAGAAACAAGCAGACACATCACAGGTTTAGCTTGTAGTATACGAAACTCATTTTGGTAAACCGGTTCAGTAGTAAGGTGGACAGGATAACAACATGAAACAAACATATATCTATGTACTATGGTCACTGTATTGTCCATATCATTCTAGTTTATGTTCCCTAATCAAGATAGAGACACAGTTCAACTCATATATTTTTAAGACACAGTAGCATAGACAGAATATAAGTGTGAGAAACTACACAGCATTGGCAGCACTTGTAATGTGCATCACATGAGAACATAACTGTTTATACAACTTAAACTGAAATCAACATAGAGCAAGAAGTTAGAACAACAATCCAGTTAAAGAAATAGGTTTAAAACATACCTGTTGCGCCATTGGAGTTTCAATTGGATCCTTCAAATTCGAAAGTAGTTGGTATGAGTAAATACAGTGATGCAACAACAAAGGAGTATGGACCATAGCTACGGAATCTGACCTAAGAACAGTTGCTCTTCTGCTTTAAACGTGGAGTTTGGGTTAGCTGTGGTGGTCTTCGTGCTTTGGGCACTGCAGTAGCTTTACAAACTGCTCGTGTGGGGGTACTCTGTGGTGGACATGGTGCTTTGTCAACTATAAGTGGGTTACTATCCGCTGGGGTTGCGGTTAGATGGGTTGTAGCTGGTTCTCTGCCCAACGGTGTAAGTGTGTAATCTGGAAGAGTCTCGATTATGTGTGGTGGGGCTAGTTTGTGGGCCAGTACAACCATGGTTCTATCTGCATCGACGGGTAGCACTGTCTTTTGTGAAGAACGGGGTTTTGCTCCCTTAGATACTTGTAACACCCCGCATGTAACTTGCCATATTTGTAACTCCGACTCTTGCCATTTCTGGCTATGTGTTATGTTTTTCCCTCCGTTGTCGGGTTTTGTCTTTCGTTTTGTATTTTTTTCATGTCATGCATTTTCATATCATGTCATCATGTGCATTGCATTTGCATACGTGTTCGTCTCACGCATTCGAGCATTTTCCCCGTTGTCCGTTTTTCAATCCGGCGCTCCTATCTCCTCCGGTGCACCCCTTTTGTTTTCTTTCATGTGCGTATGTCAAACTTTCTCGGAATGGACCGAGGCTTGTCAAGTGGCCTTAATATACCACCCGGAGACTACCGGTCAAGTTTCGTTCCATTCGGAGGTCGTTTGGTACTCCAACGGTTAACCGGGCATCCGCAATGTCCATTTGAGTGTCCAGCAAAAACCCCCTCAAAAACCAGCCCAAAACCCTCCAAACTCGCTTCCATGCTCTAGGTCGTTCGATCACGATCGTGTGGGCGAAAACCGCACCTCATTTGGAGCCTCCTAGCTCCCTCTACCTATAAATATGTGGGCATCCCGAAAAACGAAATCGCAGTCTAACCCTAGCGTCCTCCACCTCGCGCCGCCGGACAACGTCCACCCGCGCCGAACACGTCCGCCCGCGCCGGCGGACGAATCGCGCGCCGCCACGTCAGCGTCCGCCGCCGCCGTACTGC